>NC_053035.3:387260275-387563306 GCF_002575655.3 Aegilops tauschii subsp. strangulata
ACCGTGCTCCCGGTTTGGTTTTTTCACCCGGTTTTCTCGTCCGGTTTTTTCGTGAAAAAAAAGTTCGTCAAAACCTATCAACATGGGATCTAGTTTTGAAGATCTCAACGCGAGGAATCCAATTGTGAAAACGGTTCAAGATTTGGACGCACGGTTTAAGAGATAAAACATTTTGAATAAATGGATCTACGAAAAAAGGGAAAACTCCCAGGTTGCGACAAATGGCGCGCTGCATGTGCGCCACTTGTTGCGATCTGGAAATGTGGAGTGTTCTTTGCAACGAGTACTCCTTAATTAGTGATTTCGGAGACATAGGGGCGTCCTCCTAGACTTCCCTTTCTGGCTAAATTGTATCCAACCCAATAATACAGCAACCACTGGCCCAAACTGGATCTCTTCTGGGCTTGGTACAAACTTCTCTCAAGCGAAGTATATGCATGGGCATATGCTACGCAGAGCAATAGAAACCGAACATTGTGGTTGCTGCTCACAACCATTGTTGATGGTGTTTCCTTTAAATATGCTTAGTGGGTGTTATGAAATGCCACATATTCCATGCACAAAGCAGTATGAGTAGTGTGTTAGCATTTATAACTATATACTGCTTACGAGAATTTCCCTTCTCTCGTTGCATGCTGAATACATTTTGGGGTGATAAAGTAGGAGCTGAGGTATGTGATGCTCAATTTTTTAGATGCTTTTGCTTATATATAAGCCAGATGCCCATAAACTATGACCTGCATATCCATTCACAAAGTTCACAAGGCAACCCTGCAACAAGGAATTGAGTAGTTTGTATTGACATCAAATTACTCCTCCTCGCCTCCTCGGGGATCTTAGAGTGACATTTTTTTTTTGCCAAGAGTGATCGACGACCATTCTCCTATCCATTTCTTGATGGAATTTTATTGATAAATTCTTCTAGTTCCAGAATCCAGTTTGGGTGTACTCTATGATTGGTTTATTACCGAAAAAGGGTTTCCTCTAGCTTTGTCTAAAAGCAACCAACCGAGACATCCAACGATAGGTGCAGGGCCGAAGCAGCACAGTCACGCCCAAAAGAAATGATTGGTTTATTTGGTCACATTGTGAATGTATGCTCATATATGTTACCAACATGTTGGTATATACTGTGAGCTTTAAGTAGCATGCGGTAAGAGAAGTAATGATAGTAGTTCACATTGCAATTTTTTGCGTGATTTCCTTGAAGTATAGAAGTTTCCAAGAAGTACTGATAACAAGTTTTATTAAGCTTCTTGTATCTACTCTAGAAGTATAAAAGTTTAGAATGGCACACGGCGTTGGATTTTTTTTGCATTGGATTTTAACCTTCTATAGTACAAACTTCTTGGTTATGCTCTGAACTTAACAAAACTTGTTATCTGTTACAAAAACGAGTTGGACTTTGATGAACTTGTACGTGCTAGCGCAATTAGTTTTCTATAAGTAGATTATGTATCTGGTTGGGCCTTGATGGATTTTGTTGGCCGAAACATACCCCACCAGCAGCAGAACTGATGGCGATTTGGAAGGGGCTGATGCAAGTTGGGGAGGCGTGGTCCAAAACACTGTTGTGATGGTCCCTGCTTCATCTGTAGCACTGTAGTAGAGTGAAGCCGACCGTTGAATCAGATTTGCCGGTGAGGAGCGGCTGGCTACCATTCGTCCTAAGAATAGTTTTCCGAAGCAATCTCCTAAAAATAGCAGGTGCGTAGTTTCTGTTTAGAGGCTTAAAATTCATAGTACTACTTTGCTATAGAACAGTAATTCAGGCTAGAGCTCGAGTGAAAGCTCACAGACGCGGACATGGGGGCCCTGCGATCTGATGCGTGGTACAGTCATAATTCCCCTTCAGATCTTTGCAAGAAATGAGATTTCTATGGCATAGCCATCTGTTAATGGGGCCACAGAGGTTGATGAGCACCAGGAGATATTTAGCGACTTGCAACCAACGGACGCACACCTTCTATAATTTTTCACCTTTTAACTTCACCCGCACATGAGCAGGATGATTGCAGTATATTCTTCTTACCTTTGCTATTTCAGTGCTAGTTTATTTCGTCCACAGCTAGTCATACTTTCGTTTGTTCAAATCAGTGGGAGCCACCCATAACCATCTCGTCTTACACAAGTCAATGTAAGAGGGAGTAGAACCCAGAATGTTGATATGTTTCGGATTAAAAAAAGTACGTGAAACGTAGAATGGCAGTATGCCAGGTCTGTTAGGGAAAACTTTGTCAAGGGTAGGGGAGCAAGAAAAGGCGCCACTTTGTAACTGGTAGTAGGAGTAGCAGGTTATTTTTGCTCGTGCGTGTTCCCCACTGCCACTGGGTGTGGTTGCATGTGCCCATTATTGGGCCTTCCTCTGGCACGCAGGTGCAGCTCCCCCAGTCTCAACCGGCGCGTAGAATAATTGGATGGTCCCACTTACATTTTCCGTTGCGAAATTGTAGGTACATCTGAACACGTGACACATCCGTGCCGTGCGGTCCGGCAAGGCATGCCGGCCATGTCTCTTTCTACGGGAGCGGATACGTACTCAAAATACCGAGTTACACGTCGACAACACTCTGCTAGTTCTGGTACGTATATTACGTGTTGAGCGGTTGCAGTTGGAGCTGGAAGAGCGGTCGGCCCCCGGCGGTGATGCATGGCTGGCCTGCCTACCTGCTGCTGATTCCAACGAGTCAGTGGTGGCGGCACGTAGCTGGAGGAGCAACGCCGGCCGGTCGGCAGGTGCTCGTCAGTTGGTTTGCAGCCCGGCCCGGTTGGTCTGCGATGCTCTGACGGAGTTTATTAGCCACTGGGCGCCCGCGGGGCTGCGCGGCGATAACGATGCCCCTCCGGCCGTGGCTGGGGCATCTCGTCCGATGACGTCGCCTTAGCGAGATCTGTTGTTGCCGGGTTCCCATCTGACTCAACTCAGCAGCTGATCTTGACCAGTCTATGGCTTCCCAGCAGCAGCTAACTAGCATTGCTAAACGGCATGGCTGCGCGCACGCGAGTATTCTGAATTTCTGATGCGTGGTGGGGGTTAAACTAGTCACGGCCCCCTGCCGGGAAACTGCACCTGCCGTGCCCGGTTATTACGTGAACCAATAACTCCGTTCGCCACTAGCGTTGCCTACGGTGGTCGGTTTGAGAGCGCATTTGTTTACTGACTGCGCATCGATGTGGGCATAGGCAAGCCTGGTAAGCTAACTAAAAAAAAAAGGTGTCAATTACGCCACAAACCTGACTGAGCTTTCGCTGGCTGGCTCCGAGTGCGGGGTTAGCTCGACCTACTTAGCTTAGGGCTGATGATCGATCATGCTCCTACTAGGCTCTTTCTACCGAATCTAGCAATGGATACTTGCGCCTTTCCCTCCATTTTGGAAAACAGAGTGAGTGGCCACCCCCACCCTTTTTTATATGCGAGAGCGTGCCAAGCCGAAGTAGACCGGCGAAAAGATGCGCGCCAAAAGCATTGCCCCAACTTCTTTAAGCAAACGAACAAGCTACTACTACTCCTAGTAGTGCATAAATAAACATGCTCGTCGAATTTGATATCGCCGACTGATAAGTGGCCCGAACCGACGGATCCTAGTGATCCTGGTGCTTCGGTACAACTGTGGTGCACGCTGACGCGGAGTCTTAATATGCTAACTCGTGTGCTTAATTTCATTTTATTTTTGCAGAGAAAGCTGTGGGAAATCTGTGTGTCAATTGCCGCCGGTGCATCTTTTCGCTGCTTTCGCAGTATCCGGGGCAGCAAATCTCTCCGTGTGTATGTGTGGTCCAGGCGCGGGAAAGGAAGGGGGCGGAAACGGAATCTCGAATCTCCGGGCCCTCTCCATCTCCGGTCCGGCTCAATTATACGCCCATTTGCAGCGGGCGCCCCAGGAATCTCAACGCCGGTGCGCGCAACAGGCCCCGCGAGGACGCCGACACACGATGCCTCCCTCCCTTCCCGAAAGGCGAAAGCGCCCACCCGGGGCCGGGCGTGGAACCGTCGACGCGGCCTCGGACGGACTCCAGCTCCGGCCAATGGCGGCCCGGCAACGCCGACCACACTCACCGCCACTCCCGTCCTCCGCCGTATTGTATGCTCCCCAGGGACAGAGGAAAAGGAGGGAGGCGGGCGGGCAAAGCGAAAGGAAAGGAAAGGCCGCGCCCACTTTGCTTGCGTGGGATTGCATGCATCTTCCCGCCCGCCCACTTGCGCTGCAAGTTGCGCTCTTGTGTGGCAACTGTCCCGGAGTGATTCCATGGGCTGGAGCCGATGCTCGCTAGCTAGCTAGCTTAGCTAGATAGGCTGCACGTACTGTGCCACAGACCCACAGCGGTGGTGGTGTAATGAACGTCGCAACAGTGACGGTGTAGGGCTGGAGGATTAAAGCGGAGCAGGATCAGACGGTTCGCAGTTAACTAGACGGACACAAAGCGCTCCATGGAATTTACATCTGTTTTGCAAACACGCTTTACGTACATCAAACTGAATTTTAGCCAAATAGTTCCGGAAAATTGATTTTGCAGGCCGAGCACCGTGGAGGCCTCCATTTGCAAAATTCAAAATTCATCAAAGTTTGTACTTTTTGCGTTTCAGAACATTCTGACATAAATTACAGATATACATAGAGGCACTATGTACATGCGTGTAGATTCTCAAGACGAAATACGTTGAAATGAGGGTTGTGCAAAAGATAACAAACACGGGGATTTTTCAGCACGTGAATTTGTTTTTTTACACAGGCCACTAGGGCTGGAAAAAAAGCTCGAAGCTCGCGAGCTAAATGAGTAGCTCGTGACTCGACTCGAATCGACTCGAACTTGAAGAATAATGAGTCGAGCCAAGCTTTAGTTTAAGACTGTTTATAGAACGAGTTAAACGAGCCGATCTCACGAGTACTCGTGTAACTCGTTAGGCTTGGTACAAAAGATCAGCCAAGCACCCTGCGTCCCGTGCGCACAACACAACGCCTAGACGTTCAAAGAAACTACAATTGTTTGTTTATGTGTATCATACTAGCTTGTTGATCATCTTGGTCATGTAAAATTGTTTGTGGTCAATGGTCGTGTACATGGTACTGACTTAATAGTACTGGCAATTGTAAGTTAAGCTCGCACGTGTTTACAATTGTTTGTGAACATTGTACATGTTTAATATGTATATTTTACATTCTCAAGTAATCATTTATATCATATTCATAAGCTTTTATGTTCATATAATTAACGAGCTTAACAAGTTAAACGAGTCAGCTCGTGAGTTATACGAGTCGAGCCAATCTTGGATTCGAGCTTGTTATAGTAACGAGTCGAGTCGAGCTTGCTCGTTAACGAAACGAGCTTTAGCGAGTCGAGCCGAGCTGGCTCGACTCAGCCCGAATTCCAGCCCTACAGGCCACGTTTCAAGGTATTTCATCCTAAATATTTACGCACATATATATTTCATCCTTGTATACCTGCGTATTTTTTCAGATTTATTTGAAACCAGGAAGTTTGAATTTTTCAAAAATAAAGGGCTCCATGGAGCCTGGTTACCAAAACGCCCTATTTATTCGTTTCATGATTTTCTAGCTACATAAAACCGGCTCCCGTACGAAAGAAGACATCCCACGATCACTTGTAGGAGTATTAATAATGGTTGATGTGATGGGACTGACATACTCCCTCTATCCCAAAATATAAAAACGTTTTTCATACTAGTGTAGTATGAAAAACGTTCTTATAACGGAGGGAGTGATTACTTTTGCTTGAGCCAAGTCAGAAGCAACAGAACAATGGAACAAGCAACAAATCCCACATTTGAAGTCAACATTAGTTGTAAATCTCAGGGACGGAGTGAGGAATCGTGAAGGGGACAAAATTTTCAAGAATTAGAAGGGCATCTTTGCAAGTTTACCCCCTTGAGTGTGGGGGAGGGGGGCAATGGCCCCCTAGCTCTATATGCATAAGTTGATGCGGATGTTGAGGTTTCAACCTACTTTTCGAAAGGCCGAGGAGCTGTCGCCGGCGTTGTAGTGGGGGAAGGGGACGAGCTCCGCCTCAATGAAGCAGACATCAATCCCCGGGTCGTCGTAGTGCATCATGACGTCAGCGACTGTCTTGCCGGACGGCAGCGATGCCACCAGCTCCCACCGGTCCGCCACATCACCGTCGACCCGCACGAGCGCCTCCTTGAACAGCTTGTTTTCCTCCAGCGACCACGCCCCGCCGCCGCTCCACTCATCCTGCAAGAATCAGCCGCCTGATGCAAAATAAACTCAAGTAGCTGTATGTCTCAAGGACGGAGCCAAGAACCATGAGGGGGGCAATTTTTCGGGGAATTAGAATGGTATATTTGCAATTTTTACCCCCTTGGGTGTTCTCAAAAAACAAAATGAAGAGGGGTTACCCTTGACTCTATCCCCCATAAATCTCTGGTAAGTATGGTTGTGTGCATAAGTTGATGCACATGCCGGGGTTCTAGCCTCCTTGTCGAAAGAAAAGAAAACCCATATACCACTATCCTCGAATGTCACCGACGCCGACTCTTGCTCCACGGAGAAGAAGAAACGTACACATTCCGCGAAAAAGAAGAAGAAACGTAGGGAGGAGAGCTTGCTAGGGTGAGAACATTCTTGTTTGCACACTTGCTCTCGTGCATCGCCGAGGACGAGGAGATGCCGCGGCCACTGAGGCACCGGAAGGGCGTGAGCCAGCCACCGGCGGGCCTTTCCAAGTGGATCCGCGGGAATGTCTGTTCCTGTGCGAAAACGAAATGGATCCGATCCGGATTCCGAGCAACTTTTTGTGTTCCTTGCGATGATCGGTGCGTGTCCGTGGACTTCCCGCAAGGAGGAGGACGAGGCGATCAACGCTCCGTTGTGCTCTGCTGCTCCTCCTGCTCCTTGGGTTGGGTGGACCTCCGACTCATCCCGTGCTGCTAGTGTGGCCCGCGCGCCAGCCACGCCACCGTCAGCATCGGGTGCAACCTCCGTCTCAGCTAGGCTAAACCGGCGGCGACGAGCTCTTCGCCTCCTCCGATGGCCGAGGAGGAATCACTCGGCTCGGCTTCTCGAGGGCCGAGCACGAGCGTTGTTTAGTCCCGATCTCTGACACGCCTAAGTCTTAAACAAACTCCCATTTTGTGTAGTGGTAGTAGGAGTACTACTAGCACGCACGATGCGATGCTTGGAGCATGAAATTTCCAGACGAAGAGGAGCCAATAATGTACATACATAGAGTCCTACGTTATTGATCCGCTTCAGGCCTCGTTCCCTCAAAAACGACAGGAAAGAGCACAAGAAAAATGACTAATAATCATCATCACCATCAACTACATCATTATTAATTAATATAGCAGGGGTCAATGAGAGGGTGACCAATGCTAAATTGCTAATACACCAAAACCAAAAGATCAACACGTTACAGCAAGGAAAAAGTAACACCATACGGTATGCTGCTGCTACCCAAATAACCACATGCATGACACTAACTAGCTGACCAAATACATCAATCAAAAGTAAATATAAAGGAAAAAAAAAAAGCCCGGCAGGTGTAATCACAGCGTCTGGCTAGCACTACAGTACTCCTGTGCTAGTGTGCTTCCCAAGCTCAAGTACCAGCGCCTCCCATGGCTAGGGAGTAGCAAATAATAGAATATTGCTAATTATTTCACGGTCGGCGTGGTGTTATGTACACAGAGGCCAAACGCCGTCTCCATCCTGCTGCCATGCCGCTCATCCTCATCTCATCCTCGCTCTCCGTCCGTCCGTCCGTCCGTCCAGTGTACTGCTCCTGCATGGATGATCTCTGCTCGCTGACCAAGAGCACGTGCGATGTGGTGTGGTTCTCCCCTCCCTCCTCGTGCACGCTCGAGGACGAGACAGCTTTCTCCGATGGCGGCTGGGCTGCTGCTGCTCCAAGGAGCCCCTGGTCAACCGAGAGGCTGGAGCTGGCCGCATTGCATCTGCATCAGAACAGAGTCGCCGTGGTAGCCGTTATTGCTGGCCTCCAGCTTCACGCTGCCGTACAGATGGGCCGGCATGAAGCGGTGGTTCCCGCCGAGAGGCGGCGGCGGCTTGCTGTCGACGAGCGCGCCGAACTGCTCCGGGGCGGAGGAGGTGGCGGTGAGCGCGGAGGGCGGCGACGGCGAGGGGTTGGTGTTGCTGGCGTGGTCGTCGTCCGGAATGTTGACGGTGGTGATGTCGTGGATGCTGGAGCGGCGCTTGTCCTTGCCGCCGGAGTTGAGGCGGATGAAGTACTTCTGCGCGTGGCTGGCCACCTGCGTCGGCGTCCGGCTCGTCACGTAGTTGCGCGAGATGTTCCGCCAGTCGCCTCGCCCGTACTTCTTCAGGCCCATCAAGAACAGCCTGCGGCAAACGGAAGTTCGTCCCGCCGATCAGCGACCCGCGCGCCGGAGCGAGATTTGATTGAAGCTGTGCGTGCGTGTGTGGGTTGGGTAATCGGGAGGGGCTGGCTTACTTGTGCTCCTCCTCCGTCCATGGCACGCCCTTCTTGCGCTCCTGGTCCGCGCCGCGCCCGCGCTTGCCGTTGCCGCCCGCCGCCATGTAGCAGGAGCGCTTGAACGCCAGGTCGCCGCCGCCGTCCCAGTCGAGGGTGAACCCGGAGGCCGGGGCGCCGGCGTTGGCGTTGTAGTGGGGGAAGGGGACGAGCCCCGCCTCGATGAAGCAGACGTCGTTCTCGAGGTCGTCGTACTGCCGCATGACGTCGGCCACCGTCTTGCCGGGCAGCAGCGCCGCCACCCGCTCCCACCGGTCCGGCGCGTCCCCGTCGACCCGAGCGAGTGCCTCCTCGAAGAGCTTGTTCTCCTGCGGCGACCACGCCCCGCCGCCGCCGCCGGTGCCCCGCTGGTCCTGCTGCAAGAACCAGCCGCCTGCCTGGCCGGCGAAGTAGGGCGCCGGCGGCACCGGCAGCACCTCCATCCACGACTCCTGCTTCATCATCTTTCTTTCTCTCTCTCTCTCTCTCTCTCAGGCTCAGCCGACCAATTCCGCCCAGCGTTGTCAGGCAGAGGCCACGGGAGGAGAGGAGGAGAAGAGAGGGGGAGTGGCAGTGGCAGGGGAGGCGGTATTTATGCGGTGGCGGCGGTATCGATCCCGGCCCGGCAGATGCCGAAGTGGGTCGAGGGAGGCAGAGAGGAGATGATTCGGCCTCCACCGTGGGAGGGGAGCGCGCCTAAAGAAGGCAGAGGCTCGGTGATTGGGCCGTGGTGGAGCTTGTGGTCTCTCGACCAAACAAAAGCCTCCTGATCTGTGATCTCCCACCTCCCTCGCCTCTCGCTTTCTCTCTCCGCGAGCGAGCGAGCCTGGGGAGAGGCAGAGGGCGCAGAGAGAGCGGAGGAGGAGCTGGGTGCGGCCGTGTGCGTGCGCGTGAGGGGGAGGGAGGGCCAGTCCAGGCTGGAGGGAGAGATGGCGCCTTCGCTGTGCTGTGCTGTGCAGGCGACGTTGCCTTTCTTTATTGGCCGTTGCTTGCAGCTTTTCCCAAGGCCGGGGCTGCAGCTGGAGCTCGACTCGTCTCGTCCTAGCAGCAGTGGCAGCATTTATTATTCCGCCCTCCGCTTGTCCGGAAACGCACTTTGTGTCCTCGGCCTCTTCCATTTAGGGTAGGTCCACGCCCCTCATTTTTGCTGCGCCCAACAAACTCAATCTTTTTTTTTTTGAAGATTGAAAGCGTTTCTCAGCTACTAGTAAAATTCGTTGCGTTTTCCACTCATCCTGCCTTCCGCTCTTGTTTCTTCACTCTTTTTTACTCGTGGCGCCTTCCTCTGTTGCAGGCTTTGTACCGTGATGCTATTAATCATACTGACCATCTTTGTTGCCATCGGAATTCACCCATCAGCGCCACGTATGCTCTGGGTATCTTTGTAGCCCACAAACGTGATAACCATGCGTGGATCATTTTCGTTTGAACATCGGAATCACGTTCCGATTTAAAAATTGGAGCTGCTGTCTCCTCTCAAGGCAACGTGGCTCTGCCTTGATTGGGTAGCTAAATTTCCCTGTCACTGTATATACTAATCTATATAGCATCAATTTCATTTTAGGCAGATCCAAGCGAGAGCTTCTACAAAAACTATATATACTTTAGCAGGGTTAAACAAAGCCACAAAGTCTTTCCTCCTCCCCAAAAATATTTTTCTTCCTCCTCCCGTCGGCGCCGCCGCGGATCCGCCCCGCCTCCGATGGCCTTTCGCCTATGGAGGTGCGGAGGATCTCGCCCCCCCCCCCCCCCCCCCCCGGCGGGAGGGACCTTGTTCTCGTTTTTGCTAGGTTGAGCGTCTTGGTTGGGGCTGTGTGGCGGTGACGATGTCCCTCGGTAGCAATAATGTCTCCCACGTCCGATCCCTGCCCCGATGGTGCGAATAGCGTTGTCGGGGATGTGTGGAGGTGTGTCTCCGACGGATCTCATGGGATTCGGTCGGTGCTGGTCTTCGGTGGATCCATTTGGATCCAGTTTTTGTTCGTCTTTGTTGGTGTGGTTCCAGGTTTGATCTTTCCGATCTACAAGTCTCTTCATCGGCGATGGTTGCTGCTCTGGTGCACTGGTCCTTTGGGGTCTTAACACGACGACTTCCTGACTGTCTACTACAACAAGGTTTGCCCGGCTCCGGTGATGGAGGGGCGATGACGGCGGCGCCCGAGGGAGTCCCGGATTAAGGGGTCCTCGGGCGTCCGGGCTATGTGACGTGGGCCGAACTGATGGTCCATGAAGATACAAGACAGAAGACTTCCTCCTGTGTCCGGATAGGACTCTCCTTTGCGTGGGTGGCAAGCTTGGCGTTCGGATATGAAGATTCATTCCTCTGTAAACCGACTCTGTACAACCCTACGCCCCTCCGGTGTCTATATAAACCTAAGGGTTTAGTCCGTAGAGGCAATCACAATCATACAGGCTAGACATCTAGGGTTTACCCATTACGATCTCGTGGTAGATCAACTCTTGTAATCCTCATATTCATCAAGATCAATCAAGCAGGAAGTAGGGTATTACCTCCATCAAGAGGGCCCGAACCTGGGTAAACATCGTGTCCCCCGTCTCCTGTTACCATTGACCTTTGACGCACCCGAGATCTGCCAGTTTTGACACCGACATTGGTGCTTTCATTGAGAGTTCCGCTGTGTCGTCATTAGAAGGTTCGATGGCTCCATCAGTCATCTACAAGAATGCCGCCCTGGGGAGGTTTTTCTCCCCGGCCAGATCTTCGTATTCGACGGCTTCGCACTATGGGCCAACTCGCTTGGCCGTCTAGCAGATCGACAGCTACGCCCCAGGTCACCAGATTAGTTTTGGAAATCTGGACTATGTAGCTGATATCCGAGGAGACTTGATCTTCCAAGGGTTCACGACCCCAACCTCCGCTCTAGCCTTAGATCCGGAGCGCATCGCCGGGTCCGAAGACGGGATTCCTGAGCCCGCCGGACTATCTGCGGCCACTAAGCCCAATACGGGAGAGCCGGAAGAAGTAGTGTCGCTGGCAACCATCACGAAGCCGGACTCTTCTCCGGACACTGGCTCCGAACCCTCGGAGTCAGCATCGTGTGAGCTCGGCCAAGGAGTCTCCTTCCCGCCGTACTCCACGGACTCTCTTCTCTCTAGCCAAACCTCGCCTTTAAGCGAGGCTCTGGACTTGATGCGATCCCTCGTCATTACAGAGGAGCAACCTCCGAACTACGCCCAGCCCAGACTAGGGGCTGAGAGCGGGGAATTTTATGTCCCACCCACCACCCACTTCATAGCCACTGTCGAGGACTTAACTGACATGCTCGATTACGGCTCCGAATACATCGACGGTATGGACGACGATGCCGGAGAAGAGCAGGCCCAAAACCCGTCGTTTACCGGACGTTGGACGGCCACCTCTTCGTATGACGTGTACATGGTGGATACACCCAAGGAGGGTAACGGCGATAACGAGAAAAATGCAGTCGAGGATAAACCTCTTGAGATACAGCCAAAGCGTCGACGTCAGCGGCGCCGCTCTAAATCACGCCATGGAAAAGACAGCAGTACATGCACGAGAGACAACAATACTCCGGACGACGCCGAAGACCAAGAAGACCCCGGTGAGCCAACCTCCGAACAGGACGATCAGGAAGATGGGCAAGTTAGCCCTGATGAACAGGCCGTAAACGAAGACTCGGAGTACAGTAATTATCTTCCACTCTCCGAGGATGAGGTGAGCCTCGGCGATGAAGACTTTATCGTTCCTGAGGAACCCCTCGAGCAGGAGCGCTTTAAGCGCCGGCTAATAGCCACTGCAAAGAGCCTGAAAAAGAAGCAGCAGCAGCTTCAAGCTGATCAAGATCTACTCAACGACAGGTGGACTAATGTCCTGGCAGCCGAGGAATACGGCCTCGAGCGCCCAACCAAAAGTTACCCGAAGCATAAACTGCTACCTCAATTCGATGATGAGGCACTTGAGCCCGTACCATCAGTGTATAACACGACTGACTGACCACGGCGTGGCCGGGACAAAACGGCAACTCAAGCCGAACACCAGCCCATACTACCTCGCCGTAAAGGTAGAGACATAACAGCTCGGGGATATACATACGACCTGTGGCAGGACCTGGAAGATAGAATAGGTCAGACCAGATCGATCTACGGATCACGGGGGCGTGCCCCGACGCGCGACGACGGCTATCTAGCTGGACGTGGCAAGCATAACCACGTCCGGGCCGAAAACCGCAGACGGACTCCATCCGAGCTACGTCACGACTTGGCCCGATATAAAGGCGCTGCACACCCCTCTGCTTCACTGATGAAGTAATGGAGCAGAATTCCCAGAAGGGTTTAAACCCGTGAATATCGAATCATATGATGGAACAACAGATCCCGCGGTATGGATTGAGGACTTTCTTCTCCATATTCATATGGCCCGCGGTGATGATCTTCATGCCATCAAATACCTCCCGCTAAAACTCAAGGGACTAGCTCGGCACTGGTTAAATAGCCTGCCAGAAAACTCTATCGGCAGCTGGGAGGACTTGGAAGACGCCTTCCGCGACAACTTCCAAGGTACATACGTCCGGCCTCCGGATGCCGATGACTTAAGTCACATAGTTCAACAGCCCGGAGAGTCAGCCAGAAAATTCTGGACTAGGTTCCTAACTAAAAAGAACCAGATCGTCAACTGTCCGGATGCCGAAGCCCTAGCGGCCTTTAAGCATAGCATCCGTGATGAATGGCTCGCCCGACACCTCGACCAAGAAAAGCCGAAGTCCATGGCAGCCCTCACGGCTCTTATGACCCGCTTTTGCGCGGGCGAAGATAGCTGGCTAGCCCGTAGCAATAATAATGCAAGCAAACCTGGCACCTCTGAAGCCAGAAATAGCAACGGCAAGCCCCGACGCAACAGGCACAAGCGTCGAAGCAACAGTGACAATACCGATGACACGACGGTCAACGCCGGATTCAGTGGCTCCAAGTCTGGCCAGCAGAAGAAGCCATTTAAAAGAAACAATCCGGGCTCATCCAGCTTGGACCACATACTTGATCGTCCATGTCAGATCCACCGCACCCGATAAACCAGCCAATCATACCAACAAAAGTTGTTGGGTTTTTAAACAGGCCGGCATGTTAAATTCCGAGAACAAGGAGAAGGGGTCGCAAAGTGAGGACGACGACGAGGAGCCCTATCCGCCGAACACAGGGGAACAAAAGAAGTTTCCCCCAAAGTTAAAACGGTGAGCATGATATATGTTACACATATCCCCAAAAGGGAGCGCAAACGCGCGCTCAGGGACGTCTACGCGATAGAGCCAGTCGCCCCAAAATTCAACCCATGGTCGTCCTGCCCGATCACCTTCGATCGCAGGGACCATCCGACCAGTATCCGTCATGGCGGTTCAGCCGCACTGGTCCTCGACCCAATCATTAATGGATTCCACCTCACACGAGTCCTCATGGACGGTGGCAGCAGCCTCAACCTGCTTTATCAGGATATAGTCCACAAGATGGGCATCGATCCATCAAGGATCAAGCCCACAAAAACTATCTTTAAAGGAGTAATACCAGGTGTAGAGGCCCGCTGCACGGGCTCAATCACATTGGAAGTCGTCTTCGGATCCCCGGACAACTTCCGAAGCGAAGACTTGATCTTCGATATTGTCCCCTTCCGCAGTGGCTATCACGCACTGCTCGGACGAACTGCATTTGCCTGATTCAATGCGGTGCCACACTATGCTTATCTCAAACTCAAGATGCCCGGACCACGCGGTGTCATAACGATCAATGGAAACACGGAACGCTCCCTCCGTACCGAGGAGCACACCGTGGCCCTGGCAGCGGAAGTACAGAGCGGCCTTATCAAGCAGAATTTTAATTCGGCGGCCAAGCTCCCGGATACTGTCAAACGAGTCCGGACTACTCTGCAGCATGACAGTCCAGCTCGTCAGGAGCTCAACTAGCAATTCGGTCTCTGCCTCAGTCCCGACCAAAAGGCGGCGTACGTACCGCGCGTACATAACTACGCACTCAAAATACCATGGGCAAAGATGGAGGCATAACTCGATTATGGTCCATAATAAGGCTCGACCTCCCCCGAGCACACATACTTTCCCTTTTCTTTTTATCATTTTTTGGTTTCTTTTCCATAGGCCCCTCACGACGGCCTGATCATCGATCCTTTCGAAGGATGGATATACCAAGGCGGCAAGCAGCATAGACGTATGGGGGAATCTCTAGGTGGTCTTCTTGACGACCACTCTACCTGTTTTCAAGACCCGCACGCAGCCCCCCCTTGGTCTCGGCATGTTAAATAGCCCTGTTGCTTATCGCACTATTTGTACAAATATGCTTTGACATACTAATGAAATTATAATAGAAACAGTTTGCGGCCCAACTTATGTGGCACTGGCTTACTACTTCGTTTTATTTCGCTATTCTTATCGATTGCACCCGTACACTTTGGTGCGCTTTCATTCGCTAGGGGCTTCATTGCGCTCCATACTACGGCAACAAAGTCTGAACACTTTTCACAGTATAGTTCGGCACCCCGAATTTAGCATTATATGCATTGGCTCCGAATCATGTCTTTGGTCAATAGTTGGGTTGCCCGGCTCCTGTGCTTACTACCTTACGTTCTGTCCTATCAGCTAGGGTAGTAAAGGGAGAACTACTGCGATTGTGTTTCTCGTTTATGCGGGTAAACACCTCAGTAGAGAAAGCCGAAAACTGACTGTCATGATGCGGCGAGAGCTGGTCAGCTATTCGGAGGTTAAAATCTCTTGCGATTTTTTCCGCATTATGCGACGGATCAGCCTCCACGCGATCAGGTGTCTGCAGCACCCTACTCCGGGTTAACAAATACTAACTAGGGCCTGCGCCTACATTTCTATTGTCAAACTCCTATGGCTAAGTGAGGGTGATAAAGCCACATAGCCCGATTGCCTGGTTCGCTGCGCTAAACACCTCATTCAAGGACCAAACTCTTGGATCAAGAGTGTTTAGGTTTCAACCCCAACACCCCCGTACTACCTACTTGGGGGCTGAAGCAGCAGTTGTCTTGGTTAGTTGGCTCACTGTTTGTGCTAGTTGGTTGTCTATACGGTGTTCAGTTGCACAAGTTGCCTGCTCAGTTGGCTGCATCACTTTTACTAGTTGGCTGTTCACACTACAAAAAAAGACACTTCCGTGATGATACGTGTTTGTCACAGTAGGTCACGTTTTCTATCATGCATGTACATCCATGACAAATTTATGACAGAATCAAGATAGTCATACCTGTGCTGTCATAGAAGTGTTCCATGACATTACCAAAATTATCATCACGGAAGTGTCCACTTCCATGACGATAAATCGCGCGTCATGGAAGTGCTTTCATCAAGGGTGACCGACACGTGGCATCCACCGTAACCGAACACCGTTAAGCTATCGGGTCCGGTTTTGGATCCGATAACCCGCTAACAGCCCGGACCAATGAGTATTTTCCACGTGTAAAATTCTCATTGGCCGGAGGAAACACGTGTTCTCACCGTTGGGGCAGATGTCATCCATTCATTGGACAGGAGGCGCCTATGATACGTCGACACATGACACGGCCCAACAGAGGCCCATTCCAGTGAAAAGGCCGGCCCGTTTGACTTGGTCAAAAGGTAACGGGCCGACCCGTGGAAAGCATGTTAACAGGCTGTTCGTATATAACCCATTTACGGCCCGCTAAGTCACGGCCGTTACGGCCTATCTGAATTAAGCCCAGTAGCTTCATTTGGGCCTTCCAATATGATTCCAGCACGTTATAACTTCCGGCCCATGTATGGCCCATGATGTCTTTCAGCCCATACGAGACCATTTGTAACTCTTGGCCCATTAACGGCCCGTGGTGAATCTGGCCAGCAATGAATAGTGTACCCTTTATACCCATTAACGGCCCATTATTCCATTGGGCCATTTCCAACCCGTGTTATCTTTCGGCCTTCTCAGGGCCCATTTATTCTTGGGCTCATTTCCAACATTCGGTTACTTACGGCCCGTCACTGGCCTTTTCTGCCTGTGGGCCAAATTCAGCCCGCGGTTACAATCGGCCCGTTAGCGGCCCGTTACTCCGTTGGGCCGTTTTCATAATGTCATCAAATACGACCGATTAACGACGGCCTGTTATTGTCGGCCCATGAACGGACGATTCCAAATCTAGCCAGTTTACGGCCCATAATGCGGTCTGTTATTGGCCCATGTTTGGCCTATCGATCATACGACACGTAGAAGGCCCATTGATGCTACGGCCCGTAGAAGGCCCATTCTTTCTACGGCCCTAAGACGGCCCATTGTTTCTATGGCCCGTAGGAGGCCCATGGTAACTACTGTAAATATGTAGCACATGGTTATTGTGGCCTGGTTAAAAAAAATAGGTTATTGCGGCCACTAGCAAACCGCGGAAAAAGAACAGCACTGACTACAAGCAAACAAATAAACAAGACAACAAGGAATTAAATAAGCAAGCAACTTACGCTAGGCTATCATGGCTATTACACATATTACATCCACTGGGCATCAAAGTTTGCCACCAGTGCAAATATAGGGAACAAAGCAACATATCATATACACTGGTTGTCAAAGTTGGCGACCAGTGCAAATAAACACCGCAGCAAAACAAGTCCAGAACTGAAACCACTTCAGAAGATCTCAAGAAACAATATCCTGGGTACCCATAGTGCTGGCAAGATGCTTAGCAAGCTTATTAACTTTCTTTTGTTTGGCGCTTAAATCCTCGAGCGCTTGCTGTTGCACCAGAAAGTATGCATCTGAATTCTGCAGGGACTTCCTCAGTCCTTCAGTTTCCTGTCGCAGCACATCTGATCGATGTCTTTCAACTTGAAGTTGAGACTCAAGAAGACGAACTGATTCAGGCAGCGAGTTCGAAGAGCTTGTGCCAGCAATAGTGGCCAGTAACTCGAACACTACATCAAGATAGGACTTTTGGGTTCTCTCACTATCGTCAAGGTAGTTTTTATTACCTTTCTTGGAGACCAATAGGGATGTCTCACTATCTTGAACCTTATCTGCATTACTTCCTTTACCATTGCATAATGGGGTACTGTTCTCCAATATTTTGTCCGCATTCTAAAAGAGAAACAAGCAGACACATCACAGGTTTACCATGTTGTATATGAAACTCATTTTAGCAAATCAGTTCAGTAGTAAAGTGCATAGGATAACAGCATGTAACAAATATATATCTATGTACCATGGTCACTTTATGGTCTATATCATTCTAGTTTTTGTTACCAAATCAAGATAGAGACACAATTCAAATAATATTTGTTCAAGACAAAGCAGAATAGACAGAATATAAGTGTGGGAAACTATAGAGCAATAACAACACTTGTAATGTGCATGACAAGAGAACATAATTGTTTATTCAATTGAAACTGAAATCAACATAGAGCAAGTTACAACAGCAAACCAGTTAAAGAAACAGGTTTAAAACATACCTGTTGCGCCATTGGAGTTTCAATTCCATCCTTCAAATTTGAAAATAGTTGGTCTGAGTAAATACAGTGATGCAAGAGCTAAGGAGTATGAACCATAGCTACAGAACCTGAGCTGAGAACAATTCTTGTTCTCCTTTGAGCGTTGAGGTGGGGTTCGGAGTGGTGGTCCTCGTGCTTTGGGCACTACAGTTCCCTTACTAACTGCTCGTGTTTGGGTGCTCTGTGGTGGAGACGGTGCTGTGTCAACTGGAACTGGGTTACTATCTGCTGGGGTTGGGGTTAGAAGGGGTGTAGCTGGTTCTCTGTCCAACTGGGTAGGGGTATAGTCTACGAGAGTCTGGGTTATGTGTGGTGGGGCTGGTTCTTGGGCAAGTACAACCGTGGTTCTATCTGCATCAACTGGTAGCACTATCTTTTCTAAAGACCGTGTTGTTACTCCCTTAGATACTGCCATCACCCTCTCCAATTCAAATGGCTGATAAACAAGAAAAGTAATTGAATGTACATACATTGTATGATAGACAGGTGCAATGGATAGTGGGGAATAAAAGAGGGCATGAAATAATTCACATTTATGTTGTGTAACCAAACAGGATAGCATGACACAATTTCACATATATGATGGCTAACTAAACAGGATAGCATGACACAATTTCACATTATGATGGCTAACTAAAAAAGATGGAAAGACATAGTTCAAAATATGATGACTATGTAAACAGGATGACATGCTATAACTATATAATGTGTTTATTAAATAGGTTGGCATGCCATAATTCACATACATGCCGCCTATGGAAACATGATAGCATGATATACTTACCGGATAGAATGAAATAGTTCAAAATATGATGACTATAAACACTAAACAGGATGAGATGATATAACTATATGATGTCTTTATTAAATGGGTTGCCATGCCATAATTCAGATATGTGCTGTGTATGTAAACATGATGGCATGATATATTTCAAATATATGATTTATATAGTAAGCAAGTTAGCAGATGGCAATCCATATATGATGTAAAAACTAAGCAATGCAAGACAACATGCATGACATGGCTAATATAACCCTGCCAAGTTTGAGCATAGACCTCAGGGGGGGAGGGAATAGGACTGGTCATCAGTCTCTGAATCCTCCTCTGAGGAGCTCTCTGTATCCAGCAAGATGTCTGCTTCAGCAGGTAGCATTGTCTGCTCTGAATACCTTGTTTTCACTCCAGATACTTCCATCACCGCTTCAAATGGCTGATGCACAGGAAGAGTAGTTGAATATACAAACGTTGTCGACAAATTGAACACGTAATACAAAAAATGATAGCATGATATAATTCACATACATGATGATTGGCCCAACAGCATGGCATTGCATAATTCACATATATAATGCCTTTGCAACAAGATAGCATTGCATAATTCACATATATAATGTCTTGCAACAAGATGGCAATGCATAATTCACATATATGGTAATTAGACACTAAACAGGTGGCATTCACACAAAGCATGTCTAAACTAATCAAATGACAAAGCAATGCAAGACACCATACGCACGATATGAGCAACATAACCCTGCCAAGTTAGAGCATACACCTCGGGGGGGGGGGATAGGACTGGTCATCTGTCTCTGAATCCTCCTCTGAGGAGCTATCCGTAACCAGCGAGATATGCGCTTCGTCAGATAGCATAGTCTACTCTGAAAACCTTGTTTTCACTCCAGAATTTTCCATCACCGTGTCAAATGGCTGATGCACACGAAGAGTAGTTGAATGTACTAACATTGTTGACAAATGTAATACGTAACGAAAAAAAGGATGACCTAGTATAATTCACATATAAGATGACTGGCTAAGCAGGATGGCATTGCAAAATTCACATATATGATGCCTGGCTAAACAAGATGGCGTTGCATAATTCACATAAACGATGAATAAACTAAACAGATGGCATTCACACAAAGCATGTCTAAACTAAGCAGTTGACATATTTGATGTATAAAGTAAGTATGCAAGGCACCATATGCATGATATAACCAACATCAGCATGCCAAGTTAGAGCGAAGACCTCAGGGGGTAAATAGGAGTGGTCTTCTTCTTCTGAATCCACCTCAGAACATATATCTTCCTCTCGATTACAATCCGAAATGGGTGGAGGGGGGGATGCCTTTGCGCCTACCATGGAGCGACATCTGTATGAAATTTTATTGCCACGCAAGGCTCGTCTCTTTTGCTCTACATGTTCAGCTCCATTGTGTACAATAACTGACATGCATAGGAATAAAACATAGTGAGATTATGTAAGGAGTGCATGCAGAAATCCAGAGTGATGGTAGCAACCTGTGGATAGACCCAAAACCAATGATAGCAGGCAGATAATGGCTTCAGTTAAAAAATATAGATAATGGCTTCTTTACTGTTTGTTTCCCACCCAACATGAAACTCATAGTAGACACCAGAGATTAACCAGAGAGTAGATAGATACTATTGATTGCGGCCCTGATATGTACCCCACAACCATTTTAAAACTCAAGTTTGACCATTAGTTTGGAGATGAGTCCAATCGGTGAACATGACGATAAAGTAGCATGTAATATTAAGCGATGCATAACGTAAGCAAACACGAAAGAGTGCGACCTCTCTTGCGAACCCGTGTAGTCCTCAAGGTCATCTGCTCGGTTGATGATGGTAATGCAGTTATCATGGCTGCCGGCAGCGGGGAAGAAGATCTGAGGCGGCGAAAGACAGTCTGGAGGCCGGATCCCTGCTGTGCTGGACCCTTCTGTCGTTGGAGCAGCTGAGCTTGGGTGGACGACGGCGCAGCAGGAGCGGAACAAACCACACAAGGTTTTCTTTGACAACTATCTGTAAGAGAAGTAATTCTGTAAGGGCTCGTTTGAATTGGAGGATTCTAACAACGCAGGGATAGGAAATACACAGTAATAGGATAGGAATGCACGTGCAAAACAGATAATTTAAAAACACAGGATTTCTGCCAATCTGGGTGTTTGGTTCACAAGAATTGGAAGATCATAGGATGCAAAGAAGCATGGTGAGATTAAGTCAAACCACAAGAAAATGTACGGTTATAATGCTATTATGCTACTATCTCTTAGTCTTGTCCTTCATAAATAGGAATTTGAAATGGAGGACAAGTGGAAATAAAAATCCGTACGGTTTTTCTTTCAAGGAAACACTAAAGGAACAAATCCTACAGTTTTCCTTTGCTCCATTCCTTTGAACCAAATGCATGAATAGTAGTACCATAGGAAACTTTCCAATTCCTATGTTTTTTCTTCACTTTTCCTTTCAAGCACTGGCGATTCTAGTAGGCAGGCTTGAGCAAGGAAAAGCTACACTCAAAAAATGTTTTCGTGCTACTTGCCTACTTCTACTACTTTGGACCCAGGCCACTGCTGTACTAGCTCAACTCCCAGGCCCATCGACAAATGCA
Organism: Aegilops tauschii subsp. strangulata; assembly: GCF_002575655.3. Classification (NCBI taxonomy): domain Eukaryota; kingdom Viridiplantae; phylum Streptophyta; class Magnoliopsida; order Poales; family Poaceae; genus Aegilops; species Aegilops tauschii. The sequence goes on from NC_053035.3 coordinate 387,281,643, forward strand.
CAGCTCAAACACGCAGAGATAAATAATGATGGCGTTCAAGAGAGTCCATCACGGATAGCTAAGTTGACTGGTACCTCACTGCTTGTCATATAGTAGGAGAAACTAATCGTATTTCACGTTACTGCGTGTGCTCAGTGGACAATATATATAACCTGTAGAGTAAAAAAGAGATGCAACAAGTGTGCCCGCTCCAAAACCACTCCCCACCGCCGGTCCGCCGCCGCCCCGGCCATCCCTCTAGGCCCCCCGTGCCGAGCTTTTTCTCCGGCGATCCCCACGCCACCGCCCCACCACTGCCCCCACCCTGAACCCTAAGATAGATACTGGGGTACCTCTCCGGCGAGCCCCCTCCCCACTGCGGCTGGTTCTTCCTTAACTCCGGCGAGCCCCCCCTGAAAATCGACTGACCCGAAAGTCGATTCAGTCGACTGAAGTGTAGCTAAATTGGAGCAGCATCGCAAGCAAGAGCAAGAGCAGCAGCGCGAGCAACAACAAGAGCAACAGCAAGAGCAGACCAAGCAGGGGACCAAGAGCAAGAACAGAGCAGTAGCGCGAGCGAGAGCTAAAGTAGCAGCAACTCATACTGATGTGGACGTCGCCGCCGAGCGAGCAGCGCCGTGGAGGAAGTGGCCGGCGACGCCGCCGTGGATGGAGCCGCGCCGTGTCGGCTCGAGACCGAGCGCTGGCAGCACCGTGAGATCGAATCAAGAAGAAAATGTGGCGATTAGTGTACAACCTCTTTGGTGGCGCCGATTAGGCCTTAGCTTCATCCGAGGAAAAGGTGATGATGATGCTCTTCCGGTGGTGCAGGTGAAGACGGTGGTGTGGGAATGGAGGTGGCGCGAAAGATGAGGGGAACTTCGGGGCAACTCCTTGGAGGTGGAGGACGGGGTGGCTGAACCGGCGGGACAACGAGATCGACGACGGATCCTCATCCGATACGGTGGATGAGGGACGTTGAGGTGTTGCTATGGACGACGTCATCGGGGAAGAGGCTCTGGCTGGGTGGCAGACGGAGGAGGATGTGGGGCTTCGCGGGTTTTCACGGCCTCGGTGTACGAATGGGTGGGCGGATGGGATGGGAGTGGGGAACCATGGCTTAGGGATGTGCTTGTCCGAAATGTGGGGTAAGTTCCGAAATTACCCCACCGATTTGAGCTAGGCGGTTCTTTCGGTTCAGGGGTATCACGGGCATTTCGTGCGTCGGGATTTCACAGGAGGTGGGAGTTTTCGTGCGCGTTGTAATTTTGGAATAGGAAGGCGCGGGTTGAGATGGAGGGAGTGGTTGGAGCACAACGAGACAAAGATATATCTTAAATATTTCACGGTAACAAGGCGCGGATTGAAATTTCTGGACAAGCCCAACGTGTAATGTACCAAATCAATTCGCACTTCCGTCGACGAAAAAACAAAAAGAAGTCAATTCGCAGTGCACAAGAGAGTCTAGTCCCGTGTACTGTACCAAATCAATTCGCACTACAAATGTCATTCAAAACTTTGAATTCATGTTATGTGCAATTAAAATATTTCGCTACGTGTATAATGCATGCAACCTGCTACTCAAATGAACGTTTTAGTGCATGCCAAACATATATACTACCGCTTCAATATGAACTAAATTTGAATTCGTTTCTCTATTTGAATAAGATCTGCAATGATGATTGTTGTGAAGTCAAACCATTTGAATTCGTTTCTCTATTTTAATAAGATCTACAATCATCATTATTGTCAAGTTAAACCATCGTCTGTGTATTATCTTCACAACACACCACATGATTACTCTCGAGTTAGATATGAACTATGTGTACTATATGAACTCGAACTCGATTTTTTGAATCCACTTTATGTTGATTTCAAATCACAGTACATTTCAAGCTTTAGCTAGATCTTCATAATCTAAACCATGTCTCATATGTATAATGTGTTTATCACATAATGTATGGTGCCCCGCCCCCTACGCCTACAAGTATTTAGATGTGAGTTGCAAAGACCACACATTACCACAAATTCAAATAAAATGTGAGATTGTTCAATATATAGTATTGTTTAGATTGTTCGATAATTAGTTGTAAGCTGCAAACGCCACACATTATCACAAATTCAAATAAAATGTGAGATTGTTCGATGTATAGTATGGTTTAGATTGTTCGACATTTAGCTGTGAGTTGCAAACGCCATGCATTATCACATTATGGTATAACATGTGCAAAACCATAGCACGCGTATCACCGCTATATTTATGCATGCATATGTTTATCACACTATGATCTCCTATTCAAATATATGAATCCGCTTTCATATCAAATTATGATATTTGTTAGTCTCTTACACCCACACAATCCTCTAACCTTTGTAGCTAGCACTAACTTTCTCTCGTGCATGCACATGCCCTCCTCGCCCTCCCCCTCAGCATTCTATCCATCGCGCACATTATTCTTTTTCTTTAGGTCGTTCTCCCACAGTCTCCACAACTCCTTTCCGACACACACCGATCAATAAACCTCTCCAGCGTCTGCCTACAACATACGTACACACGCACCTTACATCTCCTCATTTCTGTGTCCATGCCTCGTGTCTCTCATACGGTCCCACACACGTGTAAACTCTCGCCCCTCTTTTCATCGATCTCACAACCGCACACTCCTCCCCCTATCTAGCTAGTAGCTCGGCCTCTCGCACCACCTCCTAGCTCCATTCTTTGTGTCTATCCATCTCGCTGGGCCTTATTTGCCTCTAACAAATGATGTACACCGACCGATCTCCCGCTATACATATAGCTAGCTAGGTCCTTAATTATAACTCGTTTTTCCCCATGCGTCGATCGATCTACCTCATTAGTTATGTCTCTCCCTTCCTCCGACAAACAACAATTGATCTACCGATCTAGTTAGGTTTGCTTAGCAAACACATGGTTCCCCTTCATCATCCATGCATGCGTCCCGACAGATCTATCACGCACAGGCACACATAGAAACACATCCCCACTCTTATTGATAATATTGCAGTTCTACCCTCTGCTTGTCTAGTAGGCCTCTCCCACCATTTTCGAGAAGCAACTCCATCACCCATCCAGCACTCTACCCCTCTCCCTCCCTCTCTCTCCCTCCTCTCTTTCTCTCTCTCTGTCCCAACCTATTTCCCATCCTTCAGTTATGTATGGATGTCGACCCATCTCCCTCAAGACATAGCTGGGTCTTTCCTTCTCAACACATATACGAGTCGTTCTACCTCTTTAGTTAGGCCTCTGCCTCCCCCCTCCCCCCCACACACACACCGATACATCGAGCGCTCTAGTCATGTCTCCCTGCCACACACAAACTTGCCATGTGCCCTCTGACGTTCTAGTAGGTCAGTCGCCCTATATCTTTGACTTGCACACACACAATTTCGATGGCTCTCTTCATCCATCTCGCACCCACCCACTTGATCCTCTCTTCGACTCTATCGATATCTATGACCCCTCCCTCTCTTCTCGTGGATCGCCCCCTCTGGCGCTCTCTATATGATATGGATATGCCTCTATTTCACACACATTGCATGCAAAATTTTGTTTCAGATGTCATCGACACATATTCCCACAAATACATTCACGAAATCACCACCCCCCCCCCCAAAAAACAAAAAACACTCACGAACGCACACACCATCTGTCTAGGTTTGTATCTCTCTTACACACACCCACGTAGGTGGGGGACGTGCATGAAGAGAAGAGGTGCACGCACGGCGCACGTACTCCCGTCTCTTTCCCAACCACACCCGCGCGGGTACACGGTGGAGCTCATTTCTGTACGAAAAGGCAGCCCATGTGGTAATTTGACACGTGTACTGGTTGTCCACTTGATGGAGGATCGTCTACCACTGGTGAACAAACAAATTGCGACTTGACACGTTATGTTAAAAAAGAGGCAAACCATGTGGGGCGTACCTTAGAGGCAAGGCTCTATACACTGGAGTACTTTTGATGTGTCCCGTCAACTCCCAGAACGAGGAGAAGCTTGCTTAGTAAGCCGTCTCCCCCGCCCACGGGCGCGGTGGCTCGCAGGATGAGGTGAAGCTTGCTTACTAATGAGTACGTACGTCTTACGCCCGCTCCCTCGCCCACCCGCGCGGTGGCTCGCAGGACGAGGAGAAAATTTTACTAGTACTCCCTCCATTTACTCCTCGTCCCTACCTTGGTTAGAGAGATTATCATATTGTTTGGAATGTATGTCCTTTAGTAGATTTCAATATGAACTACTAGTACATACTCCAAACATTGATGTATATAGACGTATTTTAGAGTGTAGATTCACTCATTTTTCTCCGTATGTAGTCCATATTGAAACAGACATAATAGTACACACTCTCCCTCGCCCCTCGACCCTCGCCACGTGGTGGACGTGCAACAATTCATTCGGTCTCATATAGCCAGAATGATATATACTGCAGTACCATTATTGCTCGACTTCCCGAAGAGGCGAAGAGCCAATCGCAAGGTTAATATTTTGGAGATGCCAAGCGCAAGGTTTATAGGAGAACGAGTAGTTGTAGGTGCCGCGTCATTTATAAATAAAGTTTTTTTCTTTAGTGGCACGTACGCAATATAAATAGGTTCATATGGAGAGAAAAGGAAACCGCTCCACTATATACATAGGCAGGACGAGCCTACACGGTTGCTTGCTGGGGTTGCTCTCTTCAGTTTTCACACTCTCTCGCACAAAACGACTGTGGCCACATCTCTAACATCCCAGCGGATCATGTCCGCCGGGGGAAGGGGTTGATGCTTAGTGTAGATGCGGTCGCCGTCGCCGACGGCGAAAACCCACTGTCGGCACGTCCGATCAGGGGTCCCCGCCGTTCTCTCTCACAAAGCCGGTGAGGTTGCCTTCATCCATTGCTCACTGCTGCGACATGGGTAGTTGCCTCCTCCCGCCGCCCTCCTCTAGGTTGAGCTACGTCCCGACATCCCTCAGGTACAACTCCCTTTACAGCCGGCTTGCACCACTGCTCCAGCTGCCCACATCACTCCATGTGGATATTTCTCTACTTCTTTGCCCCACACACACCTCTACTAGCTTCTACGTACTGTATTTGTGACGAGTTTATGTCTCATCAACTAGTCCCAGTAATCTTATTCTAATCATGCTTCTTCAATTTCTTTGCCACAGGGATGCTCATCTCGATTTTGGTGAAACTGCACAAAATGATCCGATGGTCAAAGGGTTGCAAACTTCATTTCTTAGGAAGCTCCGACGTTGCCAGCAAATTAACGCCTGGTTAGGGTTTACGGTTCAAGGGCTAGGGACAGCATGGATCGTTTTTTTTCTTTAGCTGTCCCTGTTCCAAAATAAGTGTCAACTTTAGTAGTAGTACAACTTTGTACTAAAGTTTGCATAAAGTTGAGACACTTATTTTGGAACGGAGGGAGTACATATTGGCTATGATCTGTCAATCATTGAGATGCAATAGCATGCATGTTAGTCTCCTTTGTATTTGATGAAATGTTGCAACAGGCAACCTTGGACGCAAGATACATTAAACAGAAGCTGGAAGCTTCATAGCATTGTACAAATTTATCTTGCTGATAAATTACAGTACGTACTATACTAGTACTATGTAAAGAGTTATGTGTCGCACGGTGTCCAAAAAATATGGTGATAGTGTGAGGTGGGCCATGTAATCATTGAGCCTACGTGTTTTCACTGCTCTCGCACTCCTCCGCTAAGAATGGAGAAAATTGTAATCTAGTAGTACCTCCTTTCGCCGAAAGCGTGGGACATCCAGCAGTCCTACCACCTCAGTAATAATGACCAATGAGCCGTCAAATCACATAGACCCAACAGTAAGTTGGACGGACGAAGCAACCATCACTCTTGAATCTGCTTCTCCCTTCAACGCAGGCGGCAGTGAGAGGCCGCGTCCGCTCTGCCCGGGCATGAATGTGGCACTGATTCTTTGGAGCGGCGCTGACCGTTTCGGGCGGGAAGCGCGCGCGGGCGATGGAGGGGCTTTGGGTGGGCCAGGCTGGTCAGGAGCGGGCGTGGCAGCTGTCCCGCCTGTCCCGACCGGACGCCCGGAAATGAGAGGATGCACCGACTCTCGCGGCTAAATCGTACACTACACACCATCTCTCTGTAGGAGTAGGTCGATGTGTCGCTCTCTCTAACACACACATGTTGTTAAACACACACACACGCCGAGGTAAAATGAGTCTATATCTCAAATAATGAAGACTTGCATGTTACCATCCATATGTTACTACCTACTATGAAAGTAGTAACATAGACTAGTAACATATGCATGTTACTAGTACAAGTTACTCACCACTATGACCAGCCTAGCAATGTAAACCAAATGCTCCTTACTCTGCCTTGTTATCTCCCCCGGAAACCCAATGCATGGAGCGCAACTACGCGTTGATGCATGCAAGTTAATACGTGGCCCTGCATGGTAGCTAAAACGGCATCTCTTAGTTGTTGTGATTAATTGTTGCGTTTAGAGACAGAAATCAGGGCCTTGATTGGAGGAAGGACCGGTCAAGTTTCTCCTTCTCCTCCAATCTGCTTGCACCTCGTTTCGAAAAAAATCTGCTTGCACCTTGGTCCCGCTGCACCTTCTAACGTGACTTATTACACCTAGACGGAGGGAGTAGTACGAGATATGGTGGCACACTGACTTAGGTCGAATACAAGTGCCCAAAATTGTGTGCATGTTATAATACGGATTCACTTAAAATAGTACGTGAGTGAACAGAGGGATCAATTGGGCAGTGATCACGAGCAGTAGCGAGATGTGTGAGGTAAGATGCACCGCTTTAAATGCCAATGACTCCCACGCAAAAAAACACGACATGCTTGTCACACGAATGCAGGAATGTATTAAAGGTTATTTTCCTCTCATTAAACATAACGTGGGGGTCGTGTAGCTGGTTAGCCTGTTCGCTCATCAAACTTGAGGTCTCGGGTTCGATAACTGCACTTGAGCATAATTTTGTTTTTGTTCGACTTCTTTCTTCCACCCAATGACAGGTAGGCCCCGCATGACAGAGAGAGAAAGTGATCTGGGGCGGTGCCAGGAGGATTCTTTGACTAGTCAAATGGATGGATATGGAGCTATATGATCTCGTAGTGACCGTATAATCACCTCATCACTTATACGCTGCAGCCTCATTGCTTGTTTTCTAGGGTTTGCACTCTTCACACTCTCTCTCCAGTATATATATACACACTGGAGCCTCAGCGCTTTTAGTTGGTCTCTTCACACTCTCTCACCCTCTCCAGATCTAAACAAGACTTCGTTGGCCTCTCTCTCTCCCCTCACTGCTGGTCAAAGAGCTGGCAGGATCCGTCCGCCGGGAAGGGAAGGAGGCTTAACGTTGTTGCCGTCAGCGAGGAAGGGAATCCACTACCGGTGCAGCTGTTCTCTTTCACCCAGCGGTGGCACGGAAGGGCCTCCGACCCCTTCTTCCTCACCGCCGTACATAGTGTGGGCCGAACAGCCACCGGTCGCCCACCGAACCCCACCCCAAGAAACTAAGGTATAATTTGCTTATTCCACATGCATTGCTCTAGCTGCATGTGGGCTTTTTCTGCTTCTGCACTCGAATCTAGGTGTTGGATCAAACAGGAAAGTAGTGGGGAAAGTTGTATAGCATGAATCTAGGACATGGTTCAAAGAGGAAAGGAAGGGGGGAAAAGTACTAGTACAGACTGGCTATCCAGCACCTACATTGGTTGAAAAGGGGAAACAATGACAAACGAAGTACGCACATCTGTAACAAACTGATCTTTTGTTTTGGGGGACAAGGCTGTAGAGTTTGAGCGGGACTAGATTTGCTGCGCTCACATAGGGAAAGGTGTCTAAAGATAACAAAACTGGGACCAACACAAATATGCTCCTTGGTTGTTTTTGTTCTTTGTTGCAACAGACTGCGCATCACCCCTTCATACATCGGTAGATGCACATGGTGCTGGTGCGTCCACTGTCCCGTGCAACTCTTTAGCTGTTGTTAATCTAAGGCCATGTTTGGTTAAAAACTCCCTAGTCCCTACCTGCTTGGTTCCAGGGACTAAACATGGACTAGAGGTTATTAAATGACATGCTAAAAGACCATGTTACCCTTACTAATGAACTAATAGAGACAAGCTGCGATGCGGGGCCGGGGCAACTGTAGGAAAAAGTCCCAAAAAGACTCTCCCTCGGGGTCTTCTTTCTTTAGTCCTTAAAAGTCCCTCCTGTTTGGTTTAGATGGGACTGACACGAACTTTTTTTAGTCTCTACACAAAAACGACCCTGTAAACAAACACCCTCTAATAATGCCGCTGGAAAATTGATGCAATGCCACAATTAAAAGCAAATTACATGTTTAACGAATTTTATTATTAATATAATCTCTCTGTTAATATTAATCAATGCCACCGTTTGAGAAATGCTACTGTCTTGCTTTCTTTCCCATTTAGATAAGTTAGATGCTTCTTTTTGTTGGCTTCTGTGTCATCCACCGTTATTGACCACTAGTTGTTTCCTTTGCACCTCTGTGTAAACAGGGTTATCTACTTCACCTCGTTGCTATTGTGACCTTTTGTTGCAGTGCACAAAACACTTTTGTTTTAAGAGTGTTTTGTGCAGTTCAACCAAAATGTCACACCGACAACGTTGCTTGATTGCTTGATCTTAGTGGAACTGCACAAGAGGAGATCTTACTTCCTATCTGTGTTGGCAAATTTGGTTCAGATCTTCTTGTGAGTTGTTTGAATTCCGCATCATGAGAGGTCAGTACTAGCCTTCTTTCACATGATTGTGCAGTGTGCTTTCATATGTTGTGCTACTTGTACGCTAATGTTGCTTGATTTTAGGGAACTGCACAAATGGAGACAAGACTTCCAATCTGTATGTGCACCGTAATATCCCATTGAGGTAAGATAAGGATATTTCACAACTGTTGGCCTGTATTTTGCCACATTCATCTGAAAATTAATGTCGTTGCTTAGTGCTATACTTGTGCTCCCTAATTGACATGCCAAATCTTACATTGAAGGCGAAGCTTGTCTGAACCAAGTGATGAAGGGGAAGAACAAGAGGAAGAAAAACAAAAATCAACTCCCGGTGCTGTAATGAAGCACTGGAACTGTGATGACACAAGTAATGATATAGTTTTGCATCTTAATTTACTGCTATGGCTGGAACGAGCAATTGTTTTGCCACTGATTTGATGCCACTCTTAATGTAATATGTAATTATCTCTACTTGTGCAAATAGGGTTCTTCTTTGAAGATACCATATATTTTAGTGGAACTGCACAAGAGATGTTGGAAACATTAAACTAATCGAGGAGTATATAGTAAGCATGGCAACCACAGTAGATAACAACAGATGGTTCCGGAGAAGTGCTTGATCTGTATGCTCTACACAATAAGCCTCCTGACAAAGGTTGGTACTCGACCACGGATTTCATCCATATGATTGAGCTTTCTCATCTCTATTGGTGTTGTGCTACTGTTTAGATACTGTCATGAGAACGTGGTATTGTCCTTGAGAAGTGCTTCATCTGTGTTGTTTTAAATATTTCCTTTCCTTTTTTCGAGCAAACAGGGATGCTAGCATTTAGTTGTCCTCTTGTCTTTGCACAACAGGATCATCCTCCTCTGAAGAAGAATATGGAGTACGTGAAGTGCCTAGTTCCGATTATGCTAGGATAAAGAAGCCAAGCCTCTCTTCTTAAGAAGGGAGCAGTTTAAGGTTGGTTACATTATTGCCCACAAGAACAAACTAATTTCAGCTCAGAAGGACTCACAGATCTGCATCTTTGTTGCTGTGATGGCCAGTACAATGTTGTTTTACGATTCCTCCCGGTGAGTTCCATTTTTTAAAATGTGTGCTCTGCATGGATCATGTAGGTTGACTGTTTAAACTGTCAATTCATAGTACAATTTGCTTTATACTAATCACTTTTTTTGTATTTATGCAAACAGGGGTGCTGAGCTTGATTCAATGGGAACGACACAAAATGTTCACGAATACATCGAATATTCTCGAATCATTCATTTCCACCACAAGAAAGGAGGTGCCGATATGTTCAAGGAGTTGCAACATATAAAGGTGAAATCATACAAGCTACGCACGAATTTGGTTGATTTTGGTGGAACTGCACAAAAAGAATAGCTGGTTTATTTAGCATGAGGTGCCATATCAATGCCCGAACTGATGGCAAACCCTGCCCTTTCCACAATCGTAGGCATTTGATATTTTGGAATGGGAAAACCTTGTCTAAGTTTGCTCATTGATGTACGCAAAACAACACGCATTTGACATTTTGGAATGGGACAACCTTGTCAAATTTTGCTCATTGATGTTAGCAAGAAGACATGCGTTTGACATTTTCGAATGGGACGCCTTTTGCTGTTAGCAGCATCTATCGATTTTTCTTTATTCTTTAGTTGTGAAGTAAATATTGGCTCTGACATGTGAATCGCTAAGATGCATAATCATCGATTGTTTTGAATGTTCTCTATGAATTGCCAGGCCTGTGTGTTGATTGCAATGTACAGGAACGCTAAATTTTGTACTCCCTCTGTTCCTTTTTACTTAGCATATTAGATTTCTTTCAAGTCAGATATTTTTACATTGTGAATGTTGATACTTTTTTCTATAAGATTGGTCAAAGTAGAGATACTTTGACTGTAGACAAAACTTATATGCAGACTAAAATGGACCGGAGGGAGTACATGTGAAACTGCTACAAACGAGGTGATCACCCTGGGAATAATGCTAGTACGTATTGTTTTGCATGTTCATCCAATGCCAGTGATACAAGAATTCAAACAAATCGAACTAAATTCATTCATACACTGCCGGATTTCATATAAAAATGCTGGATTTCATTACATTTCATACATTCTTCAACTAAAAAGGGGTGCACTGGAGGTATAATTAATTAACCGTAGCACCCGTGTCCGGCTGAGCCGAACAGAAGCTTCTTCTCTAGCGGACTGAGCTTCAGTGATATAATAGCAGGTGCAGTTGCGTCACTTACATGTGGGCCAGATGCCTCTTGGGCCCACATGCCACTGACCCAACTGCACCTGCAGTTAAGTAACTGAAGCAGCGTCCTTCTCCAACATAGCTCTCCGACTCCACGTCGCCGCCAAGAAGCTAATCGGCCATCAATGGTCAACCCGCCTAGCTTGGCTTCAACCGGAGGGTAGCAGCGATGGCCTTACTTGGACCCGAGCGGCGGCGACCTACCATGTTCTACTCTTCCTCGTTTTCTGTGTGGCGTGGCCTCGTTGGCAGCGGGGCGGGGCCTCGACGGAGCCGGCGATGTCCTCTGTCTCGTTGTCGGCGGGGCCGCGCCTCGGCGGAGTGGGGTAAATCCCCCCCCTCGTTGCCGGCAGCATGGGGCCTCGGCTCTGCCGGCGATGTCCTCTGCCTCGTTGTTGGCGGGGCGGGGCCTTGGCGGAGCCAGCGGTTTCCTGTGCCTCATCGTTGGCGCCGCGGGGCCTCGGCAGAGCAGGGCCTCGTCGATGCCAGCGAAGCAGGGACTCGTCGAAGCCAGCATTGTCCTCTGCCTCGTCCTCGGTCTCACCAAACAGCGCCTCGCCCGCTTCATCGCCCTCTTTGTAGGCGGCCGCAGCCTCCGCCACCCGCATGCGGTACAGCCAGCGCTCGAGGCGGCCCTCGCGAGCGGAGCGGTATGAGTCGAGCAGCGCCTCCTGCTCCGCCCGCTCCGCGGCGATGTGCTCCTCTGCTTGGAGGTGCTCCTGGAGGAGATGGTGGTTGTAGGCGGCATCGGCCTACACCTCCCGGAACTGCTCCTGACGCTTCTGCCTCACCGTGTCCATGTATTGGGCACGGGCCTCGCCGATGGTCATGGTGTAATGCACCGGCAAGGATGGCGCGCAGGAGGGGGTTGGCGCCGGATCGTCGACTACCATGTTCTCCATTGGGACGTCGTCATCCCCCGGCTACCTGCCGGCCAGCCAGTCGACAACAATGGCTGCAATCTCCTTGTGGTCCGTCGGCTGCCCGTCCTGAAGAGCGCTGGAGCGCGAGGAAGCCATGGTGGGAGTAGTGGTGTGGACTAGAGAAAGGGAACGGAGGCGGATGACTGCGGCTATGGCCGGCGTAGCAGTTTATATAGCAATGGTGGGCGGCGCAGGGAGACACGTGTGGCGTCGGAGTAGCTGCCTCGGCAACCACGTATCATTAATGTGGGTGCAGACGGACGGAGGGACGACACTTGTGTCATTGGAAGGCGAAGCAATCACCTGCACCGGGAAGCGGGGCGGGCGGCGTAGACCGTTTCGGGCGGAAAGCGCGCGCGGGCGAGGGAGGCGGTCTGGGTGGGTGTCGGTGTCAAAACCGGCGGATCTCGGGTAGGGGGTCCCGAACTGTGCGTCTAAGGCGGACGGTAACAGGAGGCGGGGGAGACAAAGTTTACCCAGGTTCTGGCCCTCTCGATGGAGGTAATACCCTACTCCTGCTTGATTGATCTTGATGATATGAGTATTACAAGAGTTGATCTACCACGAGATCGTAGAGGCTAAACCCTAGAAGCTAGCCTATGATTATGATTGTTGTTGTCCTACGGACTAAACCCTCCGGTTTATATAGACACCGGAGGGGGCTAGGGTTACACAGAGTCGGTTACAAAGGAGGAGATCTACATATCCGAATTGCCAAGCTTGCCTTCCATGCAAAGGAGAGTCCCATCCGGACACGGGACGAAGTCTTCAATCTTGTATCTTCATAGTCCAACAGTCCGGCCAAAGTATATACTCCGGCAGTCCGAGGACCCCCTAATCCAGGACTCCCTTAGTAGCCCCTGAACCAGGCTTCAATGACGATGAGTCCGGCGCGCAGATTGTCTTCGGCATTGCAAGGCAGGTTACTCCTCCGAATACTCCATAGAAGATTTTGAACACAAGGATCGTGTCCGGCTCTGCAAAACAAATTCCACATACCACCGTAGAGAGTACAATATTCCACAAATCTAATCTGCTGACAAATTTCATAGTGTGACATCACGCCATGGCCCGGTCATTATTCGAACCGTTTTTCTGAACCAGCTACTGCACATATTGCGAGGCGGTTTTCCTAGCACGTCTTGTTGAAGCAGAGATCGTGTCCCCTTATCATGGGATTCTCATCAATATGGGTGTGGGTAACCCAACCGCGCCATCAATCACGGTGCTTGGGGAATAAGCGAGTTTACCAGGCAAGTGGGGAGGCGCACAGTTTCTACCTCCCTTATAAAGGGACAAGGACTCCTCATTTTCACCCATGCCTTCTTCTTCCCTGCCCATCCATTCTCGCGCACTCGAGCTCCAGCGCCCAAGTTCGCATTTTCTCCGCAAAACCACTCCAAACATGTCCGGAGCGGGAGGCAAGTGGATGGTCTCCCTCCGTTACGGAGGAGAACATTACGAAGCTCAGGGAAGCCGGATACCTGGCCGCAGACATCGCGCACCGGCTCCCAGACGTGGGGCAGGTCATCCCTGCCCCAGAACCCCACGAAAGGGTTGTATTCCTTACCCACTTCGTCCGCGGGCTGGGATTTCCCCTCCACCCATTTGTCCGCGGGCTCATGTTGTACTACGGGCTGGACTTCCATGATCTGGCCCCCAATTTCATCCTCAACATCTCGGTGTTTATCGTCATGTGCGAGGCCATCCTCCGCATCAAGCCCCACTTTGGCCTGTGGCGGAAGACCTTCAACATGAAACCGAAGGTGGTGGTCGGCCAGCAAGCGGAGTGCGGAGGCGCCATGGTGGGCAAAGTGCCCAACGTCACCTGGCTCGAAGGCTCCTACGTGGAGACCGTGAAGGGGTGGCAATCGGGGTGGTTCTACATCACCGAGCCGCGCGACACCAACTGGGTGGCGGCCCCCGAATTTCGATCCGGCATCCCCATGCGGCGCACCTCCTTGAAAGAGAAGGGCCTATCCTGGGGCTCATCGATGGAGCTGATCGGACTCCAGAACTGTGTTAAAAACATGATAAGCAAGAAAATCAAGCTTGTCAACGTGGTCCAGGTCATGCTCTTTCGCCGGATCCTCCCGTGTCAAAGACGGGCATTCAGTATGTGGGAGTTCGACCCGGCTAAGCACCAGACGTTGCGAGAGCTTTTCGACACGATGCACCAAGACATCTGGAAGGTGCTGTTCAAGTCCGCCGAGGTACCTCCTCCCCTTATTGAGGATCGCGGACTCAGCGCCAAGCGCCCTGCCAATCCGGTAAGCTCCTTATATCTCATAAGATGTTCCTTTCCCCAGTATAATCATGTGAGGGATCTGAGCCTCCACGCCATTTAATAGGACTGGGTCGCGACAGCGGAGCGGATCGATTGTCCGGCCCCACTGCCCGAAGATCCAGCAAGGGCTCTCCTGACGGAGATGCTGGTTCCGGCGCCCTATGAGGCGCCGGAGAAGAAGGCCGCGGGGACCAGGAAAGGTCTCCGGCGCAAGGTTGCATCGGACTCATCGTCCGATAACACCGAGGCGCCCTCCTCCCACGAAAACGAGGAGGAGGAATAGGAAAGTTCTCCCCCCCCAGCCGGGGGAGACAAGAAAAGGAAGGCCGCCCCATCTAGGGAGGCCGAAGGGTCCAAGAAGGGAAGGATCCTCCTTCTGGACTGCTCCATGGCGGCCGCTTTCAGCGACGAGGAGTGGTTACCCAGGGACAAGCCCCTGGCGAAGTCGTAAGCATCTGGATACCATAATAGTTCTGGTATATTTCATTTTATTGCTTCTTATCATGCCAGACATGATCATGCAGTCCATCCAAAGCCCATATCGACGTATCCTCTTCGGATGAGTCTTTGGGCCAGTCGGAGATGAATAGCGATTCACTCCCGACCGCCTCCTCCCCCCGCCCTATGGACGACGTCGAGGTGTTGTCTCAATGGGCACCGAACCAAGGGGAGGTAGTTTTGGAGGCGCCCCAAGGCGACATCCCAGACGCTGGGCGAATGGGGGGCAAGACTCCCATGGGCTCTAATGACGGGGGCAGCAAGTTTAGCCCCCAGCCGAATACTGCGCCTCAACCTCCAGTGGTTCCGGATTCTGTGAGGCGACCCCCGCAAAGGGGGGCAAGGCATCTGTGCCGATGGCCTTTGTCCATCCAGAGGCATTGGACAATTTGCTGGAGGCGCTTCGCGGCGCTTCCATTGACGAAGAGCACCACACTATCATGAGTGCGGTGGTCGAGAAGGTTTGGTCCGCCAAAAGCGGACTGACTGAAGCCTGCGCCATCCTCCTAACAGGCTTTGAGGTAAGTAATCAAATTATGAGAAAATGTTACAGCATAGACAGTAGCCCCTGATGCTCTGTTTGGTGTTCGCAAAGGAAAGCCGAACAGAGGATCAAATAATAATCACAGGGGTCTAATCAGAATGTGTCTATGTGAATAAGCAGGCTTCGCTGCTGGCCGCCGCTGCTCGTACGGCAGAGGTATCCGCACTGAAGCGGGACCTTAAGCGGTCCGAGGAAGAGCTCGGCCTTACCAAGAGGCAGCTCGAAGAGAACAAAGCTAAGCGATACCGCGTCTGTATATCGATTAAAAAGAAGGTGGTTGTTAGATCATAGGATCGTCATGAATTTTGCTAGGGGCCACGACCGAAGTGGCGGCCCTGAAGAAGGCGCTGTTCGAGGCCGAAGACAAAGCGGCCAAGGAGCGCACCGAGCGCGAGAAGCAAGAGGCCCGAGTCGGCGAGGTTCAGCAAGAGCTCCAGGATTTTGTCAAGAAATACGAGTCCTTGGAGCGTGACTCTAAGACGCAAGGGTCCGAGCTTGCGAAGGCCCTCGAGAACGCACAAAATGCCAAGGCCGAAGCCCAAAAGGCCCTCCAGGAAATTCAGGCGGTCAAGAAGATAGCGGCGGGTAAGCATTCATTATGCAAAGCAAGCATGTGAAGGAAACTTTTCTTTTACTTACCCGAATTCGGAGCTCTCCAGGAGCGTTCGCAGATCTACCCCGTAGCGTATCGGATGCCGCGGAGTTCTACCGGGCCGAGGAAGGGAGATCGACGGAGAAGTTGTTCTGGTCTCAGTATACTGGGACCAAACATCCGATGCCCTTAAGCGACCAGTTGAAGCAACTGGTCGAGCTTCACAAGGCGGCCGAACTAGCCATGAAGGGTCTCATAGTCCGGATGTGGCCTGGCGAGCCCCTGCCTGGCAGCTACTTCGGCCTGGTAAAGCGGCTTGTGAATTCCTGCCCACGGTTTGAAGTCATAAAGCGGTCCGTCTGCATTGAAGGTGCGCGTAGGGCTTTTGCCCAGGCGAAAGTGCACTGGGCGAAGATGGACGCCGATAAGCTGGTGAAGGAGGGGCCGTCGGAGGGCAAGGAGCATCGCCACCCCGAAAAGTATTATGACAGTGTCCTGAAGGGTGCTCGCCTTGTGGCAAAGGAATGTGCTAAGGATGTAATATTTGAATGAATGTACTCATGTGATCCTGTAATATGAAACGAGTTCATGTGCGCTATGTAACGCTTGTTAATTTAAAATATTACCTTCTATGCGGCCGTTTATAAAATCTGAGAGTTAGCCAGTCATCGGCTTCTGCCCCCATGTAAATAGTACTGAGGTGTTCGTGATAAACCTGATCACTCTTTATCCCAGTTTTCGGTCCTTCGAAGGAGGTGTTCAGCACAACGAACCAGGCAATCGGACTATAAAGCTTTATCACTCTCACTTAGCCATAGAAGTCTACAATTTTAAATTTTGGCGAAGCCCCTAGTATTCGGAAGGCCGAACTTGAGGCGCTATGTACGCCTAAATCGGACAAGGCCGACTCCTTGCCCGAAGTGGAAAAAATCTTTAAGGATTTGAGACCTCTCGAACAGTGACCAGCTCTCGCCGCATCATGATAGTCAGTTTTCGGCTTTCTCTACTAAGGTGCTCGTCCGGAAGAACCGGGACACAATCGCAGTAGTTCTCCCAGTGCTACCTTAGCCGATATAGCGGAACATAAGGTACCAAAACATGGGAGCCGGGCAAACCCAACTATTGACCGAAGACATGATTCGGAGCTGATGCATATAATGCTATAAGTTCGGGGTGCCGCACTGTCAAAAGTGTTCGGACTTTTCATGCCGTGTTATGGGGTACACTGAAGCCCCTGGCGCACTCGACATATCAGAATGTACGGGTGCAATTTGTCGTAAATAAGCAGACAGGAAAAAAAGATGAAGGAATGCAATAATGAGCTAATGCTGTACATTGTTATTTAAATGATACGTCAAAGCGTATGCATACAGGTAGTGCAATAAGTAAAAAATAGGACTATTTGACATGTCCTATCCAAGGGCAAGCTGCGTGTGGGTATGCAAAACAGGTATAGCGATCGTTATCAGAGACCACCTGGGGATTCCCTTGTACGTCAAAGCTTCTTGCTTCCATGGTGTTTCCTTCCCATGACGGGTCCGATAATCAGACGATCGGAGAGGGCCTTCAGAGAATAGGGGCCTGAAAGGAAGAAAATGTTAAAGGTATACGGGTCCTGAAGTGGTCGAGCCGCATTGTGGGCCGTGCCATAGCCATGCCTCCGCCTATGCCCATGGTATCTTGAGTGCGTAATTATGTACGCGCGGCGCAAATTTCGCCGCTTGACTGGGACTAGGACGGAGGCCAAATTGCTAGGCGAGCTCTGAACGTGCCTGGTGATCCTGTTGCAGGGTACTCCAGACTCGCTTGAAGGTGTCCGGGGGCTTTTTCGCCGAATTGGCGGTTTGCCTCAGAAGGCTGCTTTGCACTTCTGCTGCAAGGGCAGCGGTGTGCTCTTCCGTATGGAGCGAGCGTTCTATGTTTCCATTAACTGATATAACTCGGCGAGGTCCTGGCATTTTGAGCTTGAGGTATGCATAATGCGGTACCGCGTTGAATCTGGCGAATGCGGTTCGTCCGAGTAGTGCGTGATAGCCACTGCGGAAGGGGACGATATCGAAGATTAACTCCTCGCTTCGGAAGTTGTCCGGAGATCCGAAGACCACTTCCAGTGTGATTGAGCCTGTGCAACAGGCCTCTACACTTGGTATGACACCTTTAAAGGTGGTTTTTGTGGGTTTGATACTTGAGGGGTCTATACCCATTTTGCGCATTGTATCCTGATAGAGTAGGTTCAGGCTGCTGCCACCATCCATAATGACTCGAGTGAGGTGAAATCCGTCGATGATGGGGTCAAGGACCAATGCGGCAGAACCTCCATGACGGATACTGGTGGGGTGGTCCCTGCGACCGAAAGTGATCGGACAAGAAGACGATGGGTTGAACTTTGGGGCGACTGGCTCCATCGCATAGACGTCCCTTAGTGCGCGCTTCCGTTCCCGCTTGGGAATATGGGTTGCGTATATCATGTTCACCGTTTTCACTTGGGGAGGAAATTTCTTATGTCCTCCTGTGATCGGCGGCCGGGGCTCCTCCTCGTCGTCACTATGCAGCCCCTTTTCCTTGTTTTCGGCATTCAACTTGCCTGCCTGTTTGAACACGAAGCATTCTCTGTTGGTGTGGTTGGCTGGTTTAACGGGGGTGCCGTGAATTTGACACGAGCGATCGAGTATGCGGTCCAAACTGGACGGGCCCGGATTGCTTCTTTTGAACGGCTTTTTCCGCTGACCAGATTTAGAGCCACCGAATCCGGCATTAACTAATGTGTCTTCGGCGTTGTCGCCGTTGTTGCGGCGCTTGTGTCTGTTGCGACGTGGCCTGCCATTGCTATCTTTGGCATCTGAATTGCCAGGGTTTCTTGATGTGTTATTGCTGCGAGCCAGCCAGCTGTCCTCGCCCGCACAAAAGCGGGTCATGAGTGTCGTGAGGGCTGCCATGGACTTCGGCTTCTCTTGGCCGAGGTGTCGGGCGAGCCACTCGTCGCGGATGTTATGCTTAAATGCCTCTAAGGCCTCGGCATCCGGACAGTCGACAATTTGGTTCTTTTTAGTTAGGAACCGAGTCCAGAATTTCCTGGCTGATTCCCCCGGCTGTTGGGTTATGTTACTCAAGTCATCGGCATCCGGTAGTCGCACATAAGTGCTCTGGAAGTTGTCAACGAATGCGTCTTCCAAATTCTCCCAACTGCCTATGGAGTTTGCTGGCAGGCTATTCAGCCAATGCCGAGCCGACCCTTTGGGTTTTAGTGGGAGGTACTTGATGGCATGTAGATAGTCACCGCGGGCCATGTGGATGTGGAGGAGGAAATCTTCAATCCATACCGCGGGGTCTGTTGTACCATCATATGATTCAATGTTCACGGGTTTAAAACCTTCTGGGAATTCGTGATCCATTACTTCATCAGTGAAGCATAGGGGGTGTGCGGCGCCTCTGTGCCGGGCTATGTCGCGACGCAGTTCATACGAGTCTTGTCTGCCGTATTCGGCCCTGACGGATTTGCTTTTAGTATATCCGGCGTGACGGTCGTCGTCACGCGTTGGAGCGCACCCCTGTGATCCGTAGATCGATCTTGCATGTCCTGCTTTGTTTTCCAATACGTCTCGCAGGTCCTGCTTGTTACCCCGGGCCTTGGTATTTTTGTTTAACTGGCGACGGGGTGCGGGCTGGACTTCGGCCTGATATGCCACTTTGTCTCGGCCACGAGGTGCCGGTCAGCCGTATCATACGCTGGAAGCGTAGGCTTTAATGCTTCCTCCTCGAGTTGGGGTAGCAACCTGCGCTCTGGGTAACTTTTGGTTGGGCGCTCGAGTTCGTATTCCTTGGTCGCCAGGACCTCAGTCCATCTATCCGCTAGCAGATCTTGGTCAGCTTGAAGCTGTTATTGCTTTTTCTTCAGGCTTTTTGCTGTGGCTATAAGCCGGCACTTGAAGCGCTCTTGTTCGACGGGATCCTCAGGCACGATAAATTCTTCGTCGCCGAGGCTCACCTCGTCTTCGGAGAGAGGCATGTAATTGTCATCCTCTAATTCTCCGTCTGCTGCCTGTTCCTTAGGGCTAGCTTGCCCATCCTCCCGCTCGAAGCCTGGCTAGAGGGGATTGTCTTTGTCTTCGGCAGTATCTGCTGCGTTATTGTCTCTTGTGCCGGTATCGCTGCTTTTGCTATGGCGGGGCTTAGAGCGGCGCCGATGACGCCGGTGCTTAGATTGCTTCTCGAGGGGATTATCCTCCGTTGCCTTATTGCCATCGCTTTCTTTGGGGTTGTCCACCATGTATATATCATATGATGAGGTGGCAGTCCAGCGCCCTGTGGGCGGTGGTTCCTGTTCTTCTCCTGCATCGTCGTCCATACTGTCGATGTCTTCGGAGCCGAAATCGAGCATGTCGGTTAAGTCGTCGACAGTGGCTATTAAGTGGGTGGTGGGTGGGGAACGAATTTCTTCGTCGTCCGCTTCCCACTCGAGCCGGACATAGTTCGGCCAAGGGCCTTCTTACAAGGAGAGAGACCTTAATGAATTTAGCACGTCTCCCAGGGGCGAGTGCTGAAAGATATCCGCGGAGGAAAACTCCATGATCGGCGCCCAATCAGATTCAATAGGCACGGACGCAGGCGGTTCAGAGCCCATGGTCGGGGACGAATCCAAGGGTCCGACAACACAGGACTCGTAGGAGGTGAAGTCAGTATTCGGCTCTATCGCCGCTGAGTGTGCGGCCTCCGTGGCGGGGTCCATCCACCCATCCTCGGACGGCGCAATCTGCTCCGGATTGAGGGCCAGAGTAGCCACAGGTGTGATCTCCCGAACACCGTCCAACGGCAGAGCTAAGCCATGCTCGTCGTGACTGTGCGGCGCACCTGACATGGGCTCGAATCCGTCAAAGATCAAGTCTCCGCGGATGTCGGCAGTATAGTTTAAGTTTCCAAACATGACCTGATGGCCAGGGGCGTAGCTCTCGATCTGCTCTAGATGCCCAAGCGAGTTGGCCCGCAGTACGAAGCCGTCGAATACGAAGATCTGTCCGGGGAGAAAAACCTCACCCTGGATTGCATCGTTGCTGATGATCGAAGGAGCCATCAAGCCTTTATCGTGACGGCACAGTGGAACTCTCAATGAAAGCACCAATGTCGGTGTCAAAACTGGCGGATCTCGGGTAGGGGGTCCCGAACTATGCGTCTAAGGTGGATGGTAACATGAGGCGGGGGACACAAAATTTACCCAGGTTCAGGCCCTCTCGATGGAGGTAATACCCTACTTCCTGCTTGATTGATCTTGATGATATGAGTATTACAAGAGTTGATCTACCACGAGATCGTAGAGGCTAAACCCTAGAAGCTAGCCTATGATTATGATTGTTGTTGTCCTACGAACTAAACCTTCCGGTTTATATAGACACCGGAGGGGGCTAGGGTTACACAGAGTCGGTTACAAGGGAGGAGATATGCATATCCGAATTGCCATGCTTGCCTTCCACGCAAAGGAGACTCCCATCCGGACACGGGACGAAGTCTTCAATCTTGTATCTTCATAGTCCAACAGTCCGGCCAAAGTATATAGTCCGGCAGTCCGAGGACCCCCTAATCCAGGACTCCCTCAGTGGGCCAGGGCAGTTAGACTCATGCTTGGCAGCGGGTCGGTCCAGCAGCCGGGACATGCTGCTCGCCAGCGAGCTTGCCGAGCTGAGTAACGACAATCAGACGATGGACGTAGCTTCCGACCAGGAGCCGGCGCCACTGTCCAAGCGGGTTCATGCCTTGTTCACCATATAGCAGGTGCGGCCCACTTCGGCGTCCTAATGGCGGAAGAGCTACCAGCGCAGGAGGACCTATGCTGCAACTTCCATCTCCTCAACGAGCACCATTGAACAAGCGAACGACAATGTCGTCGCGGACATGTGGCCCAATGAACAGCGGGTGCTGTATCAGACCATCCGTAGGGCCCGCGAGGCCCTCTCCGTTGTCCTTCAAGTTGTTGCGCTCACCATGGCGCCGCCGTCTCGTGTTGTCAACATGGTCAACGACATGAGGAATAAGGAGATGACTTTAGTTGGAGAGGATGACAGTGGGGACCCACCAGGGCCATAGCCGCATGTACGCAAGTGCATCCTTATTATATACAACTGTAATATTTTTTGCTTCCTCCTGGTTTCCTGACATCACGGTCCCACACCATTATCAACCTATGTAGTCAATAAATGAGAGAATAGCACAAGGAGCGGCCGACAGCTGGGACCAAGCAGCTCGAGCAGTATTTGTCTTTTTGAGGTGTGAGCACTGCAGAGTTTTTCTTGAGCGATGTTTTTGTTGTTGTTCAGAGGAGAGCAGGGTATTAACTGGGCGGGCTATGGCCCGTCTAGCCCAGGCCAGATATCCAGCCCAGATATTAATTTTTTTCAAGCTAAAAATGGCTAGCCCAGCTAATTTTTTTTGAGGAATACCCAGGCAAGGTCAACTTGTTATTCTCCACCCCGCTGGGCTGCAAATCTTTCCTAGGAGGGATGCAGTAGGCTTAACAAAAAATGGGCTTTAATAAATAATAAATGGGCTGTAATTATAAAAACTGGGCAGTAACTATAAAAATGCACCAAACACGTAATTACTTTATAAAATAATATTTCTAGATTTTGAAAATTTTAATTTCATTAATAGTTGCGTGCGCAGTGATTCGTTGGATTTTCAAGTAATACGAATTTATATTAAATTGTATTTAATATGACTAGAAACTTTGGGATAAAAATATTTCGGATCCCATCAAAATGTGGGAAATTTTATTAAATTCTGGTTTGAACGGTTGGTTGAAATTATTAATCGTTGTTCTAGCTAGAAAATGGGCTGTACTTTTAACAAACTATAAATGAGCTGTAGTAAATTCCATTAGAATTAAAAAATGGACTGTATATTCTTAGAAGTCGCAAATGGGCTATAAGTTCTCTGCCACACACTGGTGGGCCTACTAAGTTGACGCGTATGCAAGGCTTTGTCAATTTATAGTGAACACATGGTTCTAGCAGCAGTGTCCGTTGGATGTCCATCCAACGGATGTCGTGCTTCTTCTTCAATCTCGGATATTCTAGCTTCAGCCGCCCAAAAAATGATTCCTCCCCGTGACATCTGGGGCGCACCGTTTTGGAGGCTGACGTGTGGGCCTACTAAGTTGACGCGTACCAAGGGCTTTGTCAACTTAGTCAATATAAACAATTCTAGCTGCAGTGACCGTACGATGTCCATCCAACGGCCGTTGTGATTCTTCAACCTCCGGACTTCTTGCTCCAGCCGGTCGTGCCGCCTGCTTCCCGTGGCCGGTTGTGCTGCCGCGGAGGCCTCACCTCCCCCTACCACTCCCACCGCTGGCCAGGCCCTGCGGCGACGGCATCCTCACACCGCAGTCGAACCAGTGAACCCTTGTACTCCTCTCCGCGTGGGTATCCACTGCCGTGTCTTCCTCGGCTCCGCGTCATCCCCTTCCTAGGCCTCGCCGTCGTCCACCGCCTTAGTGCTCTCGGCGTGGCGTGGTCAATGTGGTCAACGACCGACTTCCATCGGAAGAGTACTGTACGTGGAGAGGCTGACAGCTGGGTCCACGGCCGCAGCAAAGAAGTGCCTCCTTATTACGTGGAAAATAATTATTTCTCCACCTGACAGCAGGGACCCACCGGACGGGCCACCGTATTTTGTGAAAAAAACGTTTCCCCCCTGACTGCTGGGACCCACCAGCTACATCTTCGCACGCAAGGAAGTGCGTCCATATTACGGGAAAAAAATGATTCGCCCCCTGACTGCTGGGACCCACCAGCTACATCTTCGCATGCAAGGAAGTGTGTCCATATTACAGGCAAAAAAACGATTCGCCCCCTGACTGCTGGGACCCACCAGCTACATCTTCACACGCAAGGAAGTGCCTGACAGTCGGGACCCACCCGGTCGAAGCGTACGTAGCGTTGTCATTCTGGTCGCGAACGTGTACGTACATACTGGTCGATGTAGAGGCGCGCACGTGTGGTAGTAGAGGCGTGCACGTAGCATGTACACGTACGTACAATGTCCAGGGTGCAAGAAAGTAAATACGGCCACGTACGTACATACGGGCGGGGTCTCGAACGCCTACTCGCGCATACGTACGGCCAGGGCTCGTGTACATGGCTGGGTTGGAACGGAGAAACTGCGTCGTCATCGTGTTCATCGGGAGCCAACCGGCTTGGACGGAACAGGCGATGGAAACGAGGCATGGCGTACCGCAAAATGGGACTCCACGAGATACTGTTCATCTCCACCGTCGACCTCCTCCAGCCTCCACGGGCTACTGTTCATCCACCGTCGACCTCCTCCAGCCTCCACCTGCGACTGTTCATCCACGGGCTCATGTTCATCCAACCTCCACCGCGCGCTCCTCCACCGGCTACTGTTCAACCAGCCCTATCCACGGGGGTCCTGTTGAACCACCCTTCCACAGGCTACTGTTCATCTAGCCCTCCACCGGCTACTGTTCAACCAGCCCTCCACCGGCTACTGTTCAACCAGCCCTCCACGGGGTCCTGTTCAACCAGCCCTCCACGGGGTCCTGTTCATCCATCCCTCCACGGGGTCCTGTTCATCCACCGTCTCGATCGATCGGGGTACTGTTCATCCAGCGGCAATGGCCTCTGCTACCATGGGTTCCTGTTCATCCAACACCCCACCGGGAACTGTTCATCCAAACCCCCTCAACAACGCTCACTGTTCATCCAGGGAGGGAGGCAGCAGTGTTCAATCGGCTTCAGTTAGCAGCAGTAGCGAAGGAATCACTCAGGTTCAGTTAACAACAAGGGATCGATCGATCGCTCGGGTTTAGTAACGCGTAGCATGCAGTGCAATCGCTCGGGTTCAGTTAGAGCCCAACGCCTCGCTCGGGTTCAGTTAGAGCCCAATGCCTCACACACACATGCATACGTATGAGAGAAACGCGCATCGCTCGGCCCCCAACCACCCACCGTAACCGGGAACTCCCCGATATTTTCCTGGCCCTCGCTTCTACCACGGTTTTTTCCATCATGGACGGCCCAAAGAATGTCATGCAGCTGCGTCTCCGGCCCGCCCAGGACGAAAAGCCCATTTTCTGTCATGATTTTTTGTCATAGAAATAGGAGCCCACCACATCTATGATGATACCGGGTTTTGTCACAATTATCGTCATAGAAGTGTCATAAGTATGACAGAAAAATTCGTTCGGCCCTAAATGCCACGGATGTGTCTTTTTTTTGTAGTGACAGGAGGCAAAATTTTAAAACAAACAACAAGCATTATATTACATATTGGCTTTGTTTCATAATACAGGATGGGATAACATGAATGACTTCATTCAAAGATAATGTCTTTTGCACACTGGCCCTCTACAATGCGGGATCCCTTCAGGACATCATCAAAATACCGCTCGGGCGTGCGGTGCTCCTTGCCCGCGGGCGGTCGCTCGGTTGCGAGCTTCACGGCGTCCATCTTCGCGCACTGAACCTTGATACGGGCGAAGGCCATCCACGCACTTCGATGCAGACCGACCGCTTGATGGCATCAAGCCGAGGGCAGGCATCGACCAGCCGCTTCACGAGCCCGAAGTAGCTGCTGGGTATGGCTTTGGCAGGCCATAGACGGATTATCAAATCCTTGATGGCCAATTCTGCCACCCTATGCAGTTTGGTCAGCTGTTTCAGCTGATCGCTAAAGGGCACCAGATGCTCTGGCGCAAGGTATTGCAACCAGAACAGCTTCTCCGTTGAGCTCCCCTCTTCGGCTCGGAAGAACTCCGCTGCATCAGCAACACCGCGCGGCAGATCCGCAAACGCTCCTGGAGAACTCCAAATCCGGGTCAGTAAGAGGTACCTTTTCTTCACAAATTTGCTCTGCATAATAAAGGCCTAACCCGTCGCGATTTTCCTGGGCCTCCTGGATTTCCTGGAGGGCACCCTGGGCTTCAACCCGGGCCTCTTGTGCGCTTTGGCGGGCCTTAGCAAGTTCAGACTCTTGGTCTGCATTCTTGCGCTCCAAGGACTCGCATTTCTTCACTGCGTCCTGGAGCCCCTGCTGGACCTCCCCGACCCTGGCCTCGTGTTTTTCGCGGGCGGCTTGTTCCTTTACCGCTCTCTTTTGGGTCTCGGGCAGCACGTTCTTGAGGGTCTCCACCTCGGTCGCAACTCCTACGAAATATCATGATACCATGATCAACACAAATAATTTATATCTTTCTAGATCTGAATAGGCCATTGCATACCTTGCTTGTCCTCTAGCTATTTTTTCACACGGCCAAGCTCTTCCTCGGCCCGCTCCAGACTCTGCTTCAGTTTGGAGACTTCGGCAGAATAGGAGGTCACAGCTAGCATCAACGCCTGCTTATTCACATAGACACGTATGCTAAGTCTCCTACGGAAATTATTCGATCCTCTGTCCGTCCTTTCTTTTTTGAACATCGGACAAAGTCTCCGGGGCTACTGTCTATACTATGACATTCTTTTTGCATAAATTACGTCGCATACCTCAAAGCCTATTAGAAGGCTGGCGCAGGCTTCAGTCAGTCCGGTCTTAACGGACCGAACCCTCTCAACCACCGTACCCATAAGGATACGTTGTTCCTAAGCAATGGAAGCACTTTGCAGCGCTTCCAGTAGAGTATCCGGTGCCTCTGGATGGACAGAGCTCACCGGCAGAATAGGTGCACCTCCTTCTTTCGAAGGAGGCTGCTTGCTTGATTCCGGAGCCGTATGGGCCTCCGGAATAGTATTCGGCTGGGGGCCGAATTGGATATGGCCCCCATCGCCAGTCTCCGGGAGGATTTGCTCCCCCATGTGTCCGGCGGCCGAGGTATCATCCTCTGGCGCCACCCTGACGGCCTCTTGTATCTCTCCCTGGCCTGGGGAGGTCCTTCGGGACAACACCTCAGCGTCGTCCATGGCCTTGGGATAGGAGGCCGGTGGAAGTGACCCACTGTCCATCACCTTTGGATCCAGTGAATTCCCCGAAGATGAGGGTCGCTGGGGGCGGGCGTGGACCGGACTGCAGCGCATGATTCGACATATTAAAACAGCCGAAGTAAAGAAGTTGGATATATGTGTATAAGTGCCTTTGAGTACTTACGATTCGGCCAGGGGCTTCTCCCTGGGGCGCCACTCGTAGCTGCTATCAATGTCCAACGTGGAGTTGTCCGCGAGGGAGACCCTCCCTTTCTTGGACGCCTCTGCCTCCAGATCCGTGGAGGCCGCCCTTTTCTTCCTTCCCCCCTCAGGGGGAGAGTTGCTTTCCTCCTCCTCATCATCATCCCTCGATGGCGGGGGAGGAGTGGGTTTTGGCGAATTCGGACGTCACGTCCGAAGTGCCTTTACGGCGGGGGCCACTTCTGGTCTCCTTGGCCTTCTTCTTGGCCTTCTTCTCCGGCGCCTGGTAGGGCGCCGGAACCAGCATCTTCGTCAGAAGTGGGATTGCTGGGTTTTCGGGCAGCAGAGCCGGACACTAGATCCGCTCCGCCTTCTTTGCCCAGCCCTGAAAAGATAGATAGGGAAGCTCTGACATCTTCCTTGAATGTACAGGTGAAGGATACACCTTGAAATATGAAAAACTTACCAAACTGGCGGGATGGGTCAGGTTGTACCCATGGTCCTCGGTCGTCTACGGCCACGTCTCATTGGCCTTAAAAAGCACCTTCCAGATGCCTTCGTGCGTGGAGCCGAAGAACTGCTGCAAGGTCTGGTGCTTGGCCGGATCGAACTCCCACAAATTGCAAGTCTGGCTTTGGCAAGGAAGGATCCGGCGAGAAAACATCACCTGGATTACATTGCCAAGCTTGATTTTCTTGTCCACCATTCTCTTGATGCGCGTCTGCAGCGCTGACACCTCGTTCGACGACGTCCAGTCGAGGCCCTTTTCTAGCCAGGAGGTAAGCCGCATTGGGGCCCCGGACTTGAATTCGGGAGCCGCGGCCCGGGTGGTGTCGCGGGGCTCTGTGACGTAGAACCACTGCTGTTGCCACCCTTTGAGAGTCTCCACAAAGGTACCTTTGGGCCACGTGACATTGGACAACTTGCTCACCATAGCGCCTCCGCACTCTGCGTGTTGACCACCCACCACCTTCGGCTTCACATTAAAGATCTTTAGCCACAATCCGAAGTGGGGTGGGATGCGGAGGAAGGCCTCGCACACGACAATGAATGCCGAGATGTTGAGGAAGGAGTTTGGGGCCAGATCATGGAAATCTAGCCCGTAGTAGAACATGAGTTCGCGGATGAATAGGTGGAGAGGAAATCCCAACCCGCGGACGAAGTGGGGGATGAATACCACCCTCTCATGGGGCTCCGGGGTGGGGACGATCTGCCCCTTGGCCGGAAGTCGGTGGGCGATTTCCTGGGCCAAGTACCCCGCCTCCCGGAGCTCTGTGATGTCCTTCTGTGTGACGGAGGAGGCCATCCACTTGCCCTGCGCTCCAGATCCGGACATGGTCGGAGTGCTTTTTTGACGCGGAAGGGATGGAATCTTGGGCGCTGGAGCTCGAGAATGGGTGGGCGGAGAGAAAGAAGGCGTGGGTAAAAGGGTGAATCCTTATCTCTTTATAAAGGCAGCGAATATCGAGCGCCTCCCCATTCGCCTTAAAACTCGCCTATTCCCCAAGGGTCGTGCTGACGGCGCGGTTGGATTACCCACGCCCGTATTGATGAGAATCCCGCAATAAGGGGACACGATCTCTGCTTCGACAAGACGTGCCAATGAGAACCGCATCTCGAAAACATGGAGCGGGAGGCTAAAAAACAGTTCAAAATAATGACCGGGCAGGGACGTAATGTCTCGCTACAAAAGTTGTTAGTAGATGGGACTCATAAAATATTATACTCTCTCCGGTTGTGTGTGGTACTTGTTTTGCAGAGCCGGACACGTTTTCTGTGTTCGAGGGCTGCTTTCGAGTATTCGGAGGGGGAACCCACCTTGCAATGCCAAAGACAATCAGTGTGCCGGACACATCGTCATTGAAGCCTGATTCAGGGGCTACTGAGGGAGTACTGGATTAAGGGGTCCTCGAGCGTCCGGGCTATTTGACGCCGGCCGGACTGATGGTCCATGAAGATACAAGACAGAAGACTTCCTCCCGTGTCCGGATAGGACTCTCCTTTGCGTGGGTGGCAAGCTTGGCATTCGGGTACGAAGATTCCTTCCTCTGTAAACCGACTCTGTACAACCCTAGGCCCCTCCGATGTCTATATAAACCGGAGGGTTTAGTCCGTAGAGCAATCACAATCATACAGGCTAGACATCTAGGGTTTAGCCATTACGATCTCGTGGTAGATCAACTCTTGTAATCCTCATATTCCTCAAGATCAATCTAGCAGGAAGTAGGGTATTACCTCCATCAAGAGGGCCCGAACCTGGGTAAACATCGTGTCCCCCGTCTCCTGTTACCATCGACCTTAGACGCACAGTTCGGGACCCCCTACCCGAGATCCGCCGGTTTTGACACCGACAGCGCCCCTTCGGCTCGCTCCAGTGCTTGTAGTCGTCGCTTGGTGGTCCATAGAGTTAGTTGTAATTTTTATTACCTCTTATGTTCTTTGTACTGCCATGATTGATGAATAGATCGAAAATTTCTCTCACAAAAAAATATGCTTTGAAAACCCGCAAAAAACCAATATACTTTGTCTTTAAGCTGAAGTATTTGCTACCTTTAGTTTTGGTCCCAAGCTTCAAAACCAAACACAATTTTTTTCTTTTGATGGAACCAAACATGATTATTGACCCTTAAAAATAATATTCGGTTAAATGGTCAAAACGGTGGACATGGGTGCACATGGACCGATTTGAGAGAAAAAAGTAAAACATTTCTTAAACTTTTTTCGAACAAACATGGTCTAGCGTTGTGCATGTGTGTAAAGTTTCACAATAAAATGATAACGATACAATATAAGTGTACTATTCAAACTTTTTAGACCTGCTATTTTGTCTTTTTGCCAGAATTTTCACATCATGCATTTTGTCGCGAAACTTTACACATGTGACACACTAGATCATGTTTGCTAAAAAACAAATTATTTGATTTTTTTCAACGACAACAACAACAAAGCCTTTAGTCCTAAACAAGTTGGTACGCTAGAGTTGAACCTATCAGATCTCGCAACCAACTCATTTTCTGACACATGGATAGCTAGTTACACGCAATCCTATCTATGGTAGTTCTTTGGTGATATTCCAACCCTTCAAATATGTTGTTATGGACTCCTTCATGTCAAGTTTGGTCCCCAAACTCTTTTGACATTATCACACGCTTAAGCCGTCCGCTATGCACTGGAGTTTCTGCAGATCTGCGTTGAATATGCACAAAGTGAGGAAAAACCCAGAGCCAAAGTGATTGAGCATCACTGAAGAGATTGATCTGTGTGATCCGACACCTGTTACCTTTGAAGACTGTCATTCTTTGAGACGGTTAGGCGTCAAGTTCTGAGTACACCAAGAGTCATTGTCGTGTGCCGGTGAACAAGTCTGTGAAGGTTTTGGAAGTCTACCTTGAAGACTTACCATGAGTGTTTGGGCGAGGTCTGTGTGACCTTAGCTCAAGAGGAATATGATGAGGACTGTATGTCCTCTGAGTTCGTCTCAGCCGCCTCAACTGGACGTACAGTTGATACAACAACTGGAACTGGTCTACCAAATCGCTGTGTCTTCACCGAGCCAACCTGGTTTCAAATTCCTCACCCATCCCTTTACATTATTTCGCTGCTAAAGAATTGATCTATTTTCTGAAGAACTTGAGCTGAAGACTTTCATCATGTTGTATTCTATTTCTTCAGTTCATCTTCCTCCTTTTTGTATAACTGTATGATTGAATGTTCTTCACCTATATGTACTTTGTCTGCATGTTTTCTGTTCCTCATGAATTAGTCTCCCAGCATTTCTATTTCTTCACTCTGATTTTCATCAAGTTCATCAAAGTTTGACGAGTTTCTTAAAATCTCACGTTCACCCCCTTGGGAGTTAACCCGAGCTTTCAATTGGTATCAGAGCAAGGTACTCCCTTGTTTCTGTGTGATTTTGGTTTAACCACCTGGAGTTTTAGTTATGTTGATGCTACTTGTGAACTGCATTGGGATTTCCCCGAAGAGGAGGAGATGATACGGTACAGTAGAGATAAGTATTTTCATCAGTTAAAAAGGTTATCAATCCAGTAGGAGAATCATGCAGCAACGCGTTAGCCGCACCTACACACAAAATAACAAACACTTGCACCCAACGTAACAAGGGGTTGTCAATCCCTTGGCGGTTAATAGCAAGGATTAAATCTCGTAGTGATGGATAGATAAATAAAACACATAATAAAATAAAGTAAAGAAAAATTGCAGCAAGGTATTTTTGGATTTTAATATATGATAAAAGTAGACCCGGGGCTATAGTTTTCACTAGAGGCTTCTCTCTCGAAATAGCATACAGTGGGTAAACAAATTACTGTTGGGCATGTTGGGAAACGTAGCAAGCAATTTCAAAAAAATTCCGACGCTCACGCAATATCTATCTAAGAGATGCATAGCAACGAGATGGGGAGAGTGTGTCCACGTACCCTCGTAGGCCGAAAGGAGAAGCGTTAGGTCAACGCGGTTGATTTCGTCGAACGTCTGCACGATCTAACCGATCCAAGTATCGAACGTACGGCACCTCCGTGTTCAGCACACGTTAAGCTCGATGACGTCCCTCGAACTCTTGATCCAGCAAAGGGTCGAGTGAGAGTTTTGTCAGCACGACGTCGTGGTGACGGTGATGGTGATGTGATCCACGCAGGGCTTCGCCTAAGCACTACGTGAATATGACCGGAGGAGCAAACTGTGGAGAGAGACGCTGCACACGGCTTGGAACAATTGTTGTGTCTCCAAGGGGTGCCCTGCCCATGTATATAAAGGAGGGAGAGGGACGAGGCCGGCCCTAGGGGGCGCGCCATAAGGGGGGAGTCCTACTAGGACTCCTAGTCCTAGTAGGATTCGCCCCCCTCTTTTCCTTCTCATGGAGGTGGAAAGGGGGAAGGAGAGAGAGTAGGAGAAGGAAAAGGGGGGTGGCGCCCCCTTCCCTAAAGAATTTCGGCCTCCTCCCTTGTGGGGGGCGCACCAGCCCCTTGTGGGCTGGTTAGCCTCCTTCCTATGGCCCATGTGGCCCATATCTTCCCCGGGTGTTCCGGTAACCCCTCCGGTACTCTGGTATGTACCCGATACACTCCGGAACCCTTCCAGTGTCTGAATACTACCTTCCAATATATCAATATTTACCTCTCGACCATTTCGAGAATCCTCGTCATGTCCGTGATGTCTTTCGGGATTCCGAACAAACTTCGGTCACCAAAGCACACAACTCATAATACAAATCGTCATCGAACTTTAAGCGTGCAGACCCTACGGGTTCGAGAACTATGTAGACATGACCGAGACACATCTCCGGTCAATAGCCAATAGTGGAACCTGGATGCTCATATTGGTTCCTACATATTCTACGAAGATCATTATCGGTCAAACCGTACAACAACATACGTCATTCCCTTTGTCATCGGTATGTTACTTGCCCGAGATTCGATTGTCGGTATTATCATACCTAGTTCAATCTCATTACCAAAAAGTCTCTTTACTCGTTCTGTACTGCATCATCCCGCAACTAACGCATTAGTCACGTTGCTTGCAAGTCTTATAGTGATGTGCATTACCGAGAGGGCCCAGAGATACCTCTCCGATACTCGGAGTGACAAATCCTAATCTCGATCTATGCCAACCCAACAAACACCTTCGGAGACACCTGTAGAGCATCTTTATAATCACCCAGTTACGTTGTGACATTTGATAGCACACAAGGTGTTCCTCCGGTATTCGGGAGTTGCATAATCTCATAATCAAAGGAATATGTATAAGTCATGAAGAAAACAATAGCAATAAAACTGAATGATCAACGTGCTAAGCTAACGGATGGGTCTTGTACATCACATCATTCTCCTAATGATGTGATCTTGTTCATCAACTGACAACACATGTCTATGGTCAGGAAACTTAACCATCTTTGATTAACGAGCTAGTCAAGTAGAGGCATACTAGGGACACTCTATTTTGTCTATGTATTCACACATGTACTAAGTTTCCGGTTAATACAATTCGAGCATGAATAATAAACATTTATCATGATTTAAGGAAATATAAATAACAACTTTATTATTGCCTCTAGGGCATATTTCCTTCAGTCTCCCACTTGCACTATAGTCAATAATCTAGTTCACATCGTCATGTGATTTAACACCAATAGTTCACATCTTTATGTGATTAGTTCACATCTCCGTGTGACAAACACCCAAAGGGTTTACTAGAGTCAACAATCTAGTTCACATCGCTATGTGATTAACACCCAAAGAGTACTAAGGTGTGATCATGTTTTGCTTGTGAGAGAAGTTTAGTCAACGGGTCTGCCACATTCAGAGCCGTATGCATTTTGCAAATTTTGTTTGTCTACAATGCTCTGCAGGGAGCTACTCTAGCTAATTGCTCCCACTTTCAATATGTATCCAGATTGAGACTTAGAGTCATCCGGATCAGTGTCAAGGCTTGTATTTACGTAACCCTTTACGATGAACTTTTTTTCACCTCCATAACCGAGAAATATGTCCTTATTCCACTAAGGATAATTTTGACCGTTGTCCAGTGATCCATTCCTGGATCACTATTGTACCCTCTTGCCAAACTCATGGTGAGGTACACAATAGGTCTGGTACACAACATAGCATACTTTATAGAACCTATGACTGAGGCATAGGGAATGACCTTTCATTCTCTTTCTATTTCCTGTCGTGGTCGGGTTTTGAGTCTTTACTCAACTTCACACCTTGCAACATAGGCAAGAACTCCTTCTTTGACTGTTCCATTTTGAACTACTTCAAAAACTTGTCAAGGTATGAACTCATTGAAAAAACTTATCAAGCGTCTTGATCAATATCTGTAGATCTTGATGCTCAATATGTAAGCAGCTTCGCCGAGGTCTTTCTTTGAGAAACTCCTTGCAAACACTCCTTATAAAGGCAGCAAATATCAAGCGCCTCCCCACTCGCCTTTCACCCACACCTTCTCTCTCTCGGCCCACCCATTCTCGAGCTCCAGCGCCCAAGTCTTGATCTCTTGCACCTCAAGAAAGCACTCCGATCATCTCCAGATCCGGAGCGCAGGGCAAGTGGATGGTCTCCTCTGTCAAGGAGAAGGACATCACCAAGCTCCGGGAGGCCGGATATTTGGCCAAGGAGGTCGCCCACCGGCTTCCGACCAAGGGACAAATCGTCCCTACCCCGGAGCCCCATGAGAGGGTAGTGTTCATCCCCCACTTCGTCCACGGGCTGGGATTTCCACTCTACCCATTCGTCGGCAGACTCAAGTTCTACTATGGGGTGGATTTCTGATGTCTACTACACAACCTTCTTCGATTAGACGTTGTTGGGCCTCCAAGTGCAGAGGTTTGTAGGACAGTAGCAAATTTCCCTCAAGTGGACGACCTAAGATTTATCAATCCGTGGGAGGCGTAGGATGAAGATGGTCTCTCTCAAACAACCCTGCAACCAAATAACAAAGAGTCTCTTGTGTCCTCAACACACCCAATACAATGGTAAATTGTATAGGTGCACTAGTTCGGTGAAGAGATGGTGATCCAAGTGCAGTATGGATGGTAGATAAAGGTTTTTGTAATCTGAAAATATATAACAGCAAGGTAACTAATGATAGAAGTGAACAAAAACGGTATTGGAATGCGTTGAAACAAGGCCTAGGGTTCATACTTTCACTAGTGCAAGTTATCTCAACAATAATAACATAATTGGATCATATAACTATCCCTCAACATGCAACAAAGAGTCACTCCAAAGTCACTAATAGCGGAGAACAAACGAAGAGATTATGGTAGGGTACGAAACCACCTCAAAGTTATCCTTTCTGATCGATCTATTCAAGAGTCCATAGTAAAATAACACGAAGCTATTCTTTCCGTTCGATCTATCATAGAGTTCGTACTAGAATAACACCTTAAGACACAAATAAACCAAAACCCTAATGTCACCTAGATACTCCAATGTCACCACAAGTATTCGTGGAGGGTTCAACATCAGGGGCATAGGTGTGCTTACGGATTGGCGGGATAAGATTTTGTGCATCATAAGTTGGTGCATTAACCCGTTTGTTGTTGGCATCATAAATCGACCGATAGTGTGAAAGATCAGTTTCTTTAGCCAATTTGCTAGCCAGGGGACGCATTTCCCTTGTTATGGCTCAGAGGTCGTCATTATCGAAGTCTGAACCGTCCTCCTTTATGCTTGGATAGCCGTTTCCAATATCGGCCGGATCAAGATCAGATATCCATGCTTTGGCCCGGGTTAATGCAGTAAGAGCACCTGCCCTGGCAGCCGATTTCTTCAATTCTTCAAACCGGGCAGGTAACATTGACAACCTTTCCAATGTCCCCTTGATTAAAGTTGGGGGTGGCTTGTTATGAGAGGTGGTACAGATGATCCGTTGCGCGTCGGTATATAATTGCTCTATAAGAGTATAGGCAGCCTTCAATTTCTTCAACATATCAGAGCCCAGATGGGTAATGCGAGATCCTGCATCATTACGAACGTTGATAAACCGACAGTTTATGGGATAATACATGTTAAAAGCTTATAATAAGGATACTTACCAAACACAGCAGTGGTCATGGCATTTATTTGCCGCTTCAAGCCAGTCACCTCTTCTACCACCGGATTAAGGGCTGCTTCTGCATCCTCAGCTCTCTTTTGCAGTGTGGTTTTCTGTGTGTCCCAGTCTGCCCCGGTCTGCCCGTTCCTTCTTGAAGCTTTCCTTCAGTTTCTCCATGGTTGTTAAAGCACTGGTCAGCTCTTCTTTAGCCTTGGAAGTCTCTGATTGTTGGGACTTAATATTTTCTTGAAGGTCGGCGATTTGGGATTCTTTCTTGCTAAGATCAGCCTGCAAGTAATGTTCAATTTATGAGTTAGCAGCATATATTTGAAGTCCCAAGCACATATCAAGTTCTGCACTTGGCACTTGGGGGCTAATGCCTATTTGCTTTTTATCAAAAAGTTTTTATAAGTCCCAAGCTCAATACAAGTATTATTCTTGGCACTTGGGGGCTAATGCATATTTGCTCAAGTTAACACTATGGATTTTCTTCTATCAATCAGCTTGGTGGTTAATTGGTTTACAAAAATGTTTCAACAAGAGTTTGCACCTTAAAGGCTAAAGTTCCGGTTCATCTTGAAAAGATAAACCGGCCCTTGGGGGCTATGCAGGCAAGGTTGAAGTATTACACAGTCCCGGTTTCTATGGATATGATAAACCGACCCTTGGGGGCTACTGGAGTTGATATTCTAAATTGGATATAAAGGAAGAATAGTTATGCAGAGTTAATAACATTTACCTCATATCGCTCCTTCATCATGTTCACTAAGCCGGCTTCATAGTCGTGGCTTGTGTACACGCGGTTCAAAAATCCAGAATGAATGTCTTGGGCATTGAGGTGGGCATAGCTTAACAAATCTGTTTTCCACTTGCCCTTGTCCATAGCAGAAAGTTCTTCCTTGGCACTATGCTTTGATAAAGCGATAGGATTGCCAGGGGTGGTGTGGCCAACGCCGGTAACGATAATATCATCCATGTTGTCATCAGCAGCGTTGAGTGGGCTTGGCGGTTTATCAGCAGCTCCGACTGGGCTTGCCGGTTTATCAACATGGCCCGTTGGATCAACTTCCATTTGTTCAATGGTTAAGTCATGATCTTGCGGTGGCATATCATCATGAATAGCGTCAGCATTTGTATCCTCCGGTTCTGGAGTTTTCTCCAGTTCAGTGGTCGTATTATCATCAGCCGGTTTATTCAATTTGGCCTTTTTGCTGGGTCTGGCCTTGGCTCTGAAAGGAATGAACATAAAGGTTAGTATGATAAGCAAGCACAAGGTATAAAGGGTTAGTTTAATATACTTACCTAGGAACAGTTTTTAGTGGTGGAAGCTGTGTCCCTGTTGACTCGCCAGAAGATGAATGAGCTGTTGTCGAAATAAGCAAGCACAAGGTATAAAGGGTTAGTTTGAATCAGACGGATTAAGAGGTTGTCGAAAATAACTTGCCTTGGGATAAGATGTGTCAGGAATAGGTGAAACCTCTGGGCGGCATTTACGAACTGGCGGGTTTGGTAAACCGGATGAAGTAACCACCTGGCCACTATACGGAAAAGTAAATAAGCGAAGAACAATATGTCAAAAGCTCGTAGGCATTGGATCGATGATGGAGAATTATGCCGGATGCGGTTCATCATGTAACAATCATAACATAGGTGACACGGAACTGGCTCCAATTCATCAATGTAATGTAGGCATGTATTCCGAATATAGTCATACGTGCTTATGGAAAAGAACTTGCATGGCATCTTTTGTCCTACCCTCCCGTGGCAGCGGGGTCCTAGCGGAAACTAAGGGATATTAAGGCCTCCTTTTAATAGAGTACCGGACCAAAGCATTAACACATAATGAATACATGAAGTCCTCAAACTACGGTCATCACCGAGAGTGGTCCCAATTATTGTCACTTCGGGGTTGCCGGATCATAACACATAGTAGGTGACTATAGACTTGCAAGATAGGATCAAGAACTCACATATATTCATGAAAACATAATAGGTTCAGATCTGAAATCATGGCACTCGGGCCCTAGGGACAAGCATTAAGCATAGCAAACTCATAACAACATCAATCTCAGAACATAGTGGATACTAGGGATCAAACCCTAACAAAACTAACTCGATTTACATGATAAATCTCATCCAACCCATCACCGTCCAGCAAGCCTACGATGGAATTACTCACGCACAGCGGTGAGCGTCATGAAATTGGTGATGGAGGATGGTTGATAATGACGATGGCGACGGATTCCCCTCTCCGGAGCCCCGAACGGACTCCAGATCAGCCCTCCCGAGAGAGTTTAGGGCTTGGCGGCAGCTCTGTATCGTAAAACGCGATGAATCTTTCTCTCTGATTTTTTTCTCCGCGAACACGAATATATGGAGTTGGAGTTGAGGTCGGTGGAGCTCTAGGGGGCCCACGAGGCACGGGGCGCGCCCAGGGGGGTAGGGCGCGCCCCCACCCTCGTGCCCAGGGTGTGGGCCCCCTGGCCTTGATTCTTTCGCCAATATTTTTTATATTTTCCAAAAATAATCTCCGTGAAGTTCCAGGTCATTCCGAGAACTTTTGTTTCTACACATAAATAACACCATGGCAATTCTGCTGAGAACAACGTCAGTCCGGGTTAGTTCCATTCAAATCATGCAAGTTAGAGTCCGAAACAAGGGCAAAACTGTTTGGAAAAGTAGATACGACGGAGACATATCAACTCCCCCAAGCTTAAACCTTTGCTTGTCCTCAAGCAATTCAGTTGATAAACTGAAAGTGATAAAGAAAAACTTTTACAAACTCTGTTTGCTCTTGTTGTTGTAAATATGTAAAGCCAGCATTCAAGTTTTCAGCAAAGATTACGAACTAACCATATTCACAGTAACATTTATGTCTCATGTTTACTCATGTCAATGGCATAAGCAACTAGCGAGCAATAATAATAAATCTCAGATGACAACACCTTCTCAAAACAATCATGATATGACATAACAAGATGGTATCTCGCTAGCCCTTTCTGAGACCGCAAAACGTAAATGCAGAGCACCTTTAAAGATCAAGGACTGACTAAACATTGTAATTCATGGTAAAAGAGATCCAATCATAGTCATACCCAATATAAATTAACAGTAATGAATGTAAATGACAGCAGTGCTCTCCAGCTGGTGCTTTTTAATAAGAGGGTGATGACTCAACATAAAAGTAAATAGATAGGCCCTTCGCAGAGGCAAGCAGGGATTTGTAGAGGTGCCACAGGTCGGTCTTGAAATAGAGATAAATAATATTTTGAGCGGCATACTTTCATTGTCAACATAACAACCAAGAGATGGCGATATCTTCCATGCTACACACATTATAGGCGGTTCCCAAACAGAATGGTAAAGTTTATACTCCCCCTCCACCAACAAGCATCAATCCATGGCTGGCTCGAAACAACGAGTGCCTCCAACTAGCAACTGTCCCAGGGGGAGTTTTGTTTGCAATTATTTTGATTTGATTTGCATAAAGCATGGGACTGGGCATCCTGGTGACCAGCCATTTTCTTGTGAGTGAGGAGCGGAGTCCACTCCTCTTG
The DNA here is from genome assembly GCF_002575655.3 of Aegilops tauschii subsp. strangulata. NCBI lineage: Eukaryota > Viridiplantae > Streptophyta > Magnoliopsida > Poales > Poaceae > Aegilops > Aegilops tauschii. Next base: position 387,320,721 of record NC_053035.3, read on the forward strand.
AGAATAAGCCGCCTAACATGGAAGATATGGACACCCCTAGTTGATACATGAGCTATTCGAGCATACAAAACAGAATTTCATTTGAAGGTTTAGAGTTTGGCACGTACAAATTTACTTGGAACGACAGATAGATACCGCATATAGGAAGGTATGGTGGACTCATATGGAATAACTTTGGGGTTTAAGGGATTGGATGCACAAGCAGTATTCCCTCTTAGTACAAGTGAAGGCTAGCAAAAGACTGGGAAGCGACCAACTAGAGAGCGGCAACAGTCATGAACATGCATTAAAATTAATAAACATTGAGTGCAAGCATGAGTAGTATATAATCCACCATGAACATAAATACCATGAAGGCTATGTTGATTTGTTTCAACTACATGTGTGAACATGTGCCAAGTCAAGTCACTTGAATCATTCAAAGGAGGATACCACCCTATCATACCACATCACAACCATTTTAATAGCATGTTGGCATGCAAGTTAAACCATTATAAACTCCTAGCGAATTAAGCATGGCATAAGCAACTATGATCTCTAATTGTCATTGCAAACATGTTTGTTCATAATAAGCTGAATCAGTAACGATGAACAAATCATATTTACAAAAACAAGAGAGGTAGAGTTCATACCAGCTTTTCTCATCTCAATCAGTCCATCATATATCGTCATTATTGCCTTTCACTTGCACGACCGATGGTGTGAATAATAACAATAATGCACGTGCATTGGACTAAGCTGGAATGTGCGAGCATTCAATAAACAGGAGAAGACAAGGTAATATGGGCTCTTGGTTAAATCAACAATAATGCATATAAGAGCCACTTCAACAATTTAATCATGGTCTTCTCCTATGGACCCCCAAAGAATAGAAAAGAAATAAAACTATTTACACGGGAAAGCTCCCAACAAGCAAAAGAAGAACGGGAAATCTTTTTGGGTTTTCTTTTTAATTACTATTACTACAACAAGAAAGTAAACTAGCTAAAAGCTATTACTAATTTTTTTGGTTTTCTTAAGGTTTATCAAACACACAAGAAGAAAGCAAGAAAAAGAAAATAAACTAGCATGGATATTACAGTGAAAGAGTATGAGCACCGACATCTAGCAATGAGCGTGTGAACATAAATGTAATGTCGGTGAGAAATACGTACTCCCCCAAGCTTAGGCTTTTGGCCTAAGTTGGTCTATTGCCACGGATGGCCTGGCGGATACCCAAAGTTGAAGTTGGGGTCATACTGAGAAGAGGAAGCCTCTGATTGCCACTAGCTAGCAATCATCTCTGGATCCCGCTGGAAATTAGACTGTCGTGGAGGATCAAACTGTGGTTCCGGCTCTAGCTTTGTGGCTGATGTAGGGTTCCGGTACGCTTGGATGGCCGCCAGCGGAACGAGATACTTGCCTGCAGACAAATCAAACAAGGAAGGAGCAGGCAAGGTAATAGTCTCAGGGTGACTCTTATCAAATATCAGCTTGTATTTAAGCGCCCTTTCCCTATTCTTAACAATAAAATCATGTGCTACCATACTCATATAATCTAAATAAACATTAGGCAGCAATTTTTCTTCTTTCTCATAGTGCCTAATAGGTATGTTATAGTATGCAGCGAGGCGCGAGGCGAAGATGCCTCCCAAGATGGGGCCCTTAGTACGGTTAAGATTTAACCGCTTTGCAACAATGGCGCCCATACTAAATGTATCATCACGAAACAAGGCATGGAACAAAATAATAATGTCAGGGACACTCAGGTTTCCATAGTTTCCGCGACCAATCAAGCATCTACTAGAAAATATAGCAAAGTAACGTAGAACAGGAAAATGTATGCTAGTGATTCGTGCATCGGAAACTTTCCTTATTTCCCCTACAACAATTGTATCAATAAACCCCTCCACATCGTTACTATGTGGTTCCTCTATGATACCTGGAAAAGGTAACTTGCAAACTCTACAGAATTCACGAAGGGTCATCTCCTTATACTCATCATATAAATAGAAATCCACCATAGGTGGTGACCTCTTAGAATGGAAATGAAAATTTTGCAGAAAGGTATTGGTGAGTAAGAGATACTGTTCGTGTTGGTCGCGGCAGAAGTCGGTGAGGCCTGCATTCTCAGCCAACTCATAAAAATCATCACAAATCCCGGCTACTCTCAAGAAATCATCGCAAGGCCATTTACATGGCCGAACCTCCGCGGTACGAGGCAGATTATATTTGGGCCTCTCTTCTTCTTCACTTTGCTTTTCCTTCGAGCTTCGGCTCGATGAGCCCCTAAAAAATCTCTTCATTATTTTCTGAAAATTTCTGAAATTTTTAATAACTTCAAATAAAAGTGGACCAAGCTCAACAAAATTGATAGCAACTACTCCTACAAGTGCCTAGAGCCTATATCATGCATTAGAACTACTTGGAACCATATAAATTTGACATGCAAGCTCAAGAACATGGTCACCTAGGCAGCACAAATTTACAATGAATAAAGCACTAGAACAAAAACTAATTGGACCAATTGAGGAGTCACATACCAAGGAACAATCCCCCAAAGCAGTTTTGTGAGAGGTGCTTTGAGCAAGGAGATTGAAAATCGCAGCAAAATGAGCTAGAACTCGTGCTTGAGCTGGATGGTGATTTTTTTGGGAGGAAGAAGAAGTGTGTGGGTGCAGGAATAAGTGGAGGGGAGCCACCGTGGGCCCACGAGGCAGGGGGGCACGCCCAGGGGGTGGGCGCGCCCTGGACCCTCGTGCCCAGGTGCTTGCTCCCCCTGCCGTGTTCTCAGTGCCAAATATTCTCAAATATTCCAGAAAAAATCATATTAAATTGGCAGGGCATTTGGAGAACTTTTATTTTCTGGGTATTTTTATATTGCACGGATAATTCAGAAAACAGACAGAAAAATACTATTTTTACTTTATTTCAACTAAATAACAGAAAGTAAAAGGAGGGTACAGAAGGTTGTGCCTTCTAACTTCATCCATCTCATGCTCATCAAAAGGAATCCACTAACAAGGTTGATCAAGTCTTGTTAACAAACCCATTCCGAATCGCATGAAACCGGAGAAATTTTGAATAGCACTATGTTACCTCAATGGGGATATGCACATCCCCAATAATAATAATATCATATCTCTTTTTGACAGTAGGAAGAGGAAATTCAAAACCTCCAAAAATAATCGATGGGTTTTTTCCAATAGAATTGATACTGTGGACTTGAGGTTGTTTCCTCGGAAAGTGTACCGTATGCTCATTACCATTTACATGAAAAGTGACATTGCCTTTGTTGCAATCAATAATAGGCACTGCAGTATTCAAAAAGGGTCTTCCAAGAATAATAGACATACTATCGTCCTCGGGAATATCAAGAATAACAAAGTCTGTTAAAATAGTAACGTTTGCAACCACAACAGGCACATCCTCACAAATACCGACAGGTATAACAGTTGATTTATCAGCCATTTGCAAAGATATTTCAGTAGGTGTCAACTTATTCAAATCAAGTCTACGATATAAAGAGAGAGGCATAACACTAACACCGGCTCCAAGATCACATAAAGCAATTCTAACATAATTTCTTTTAATGGAGCATGGTATAGTGGGTACTCCTGGATCTCCTAGTTTCTTTGGTATTCCACCTTTAAACATGCAATTAGCAAGCATGGTGGAAATTTCAGCTTCCGGTATCTTTCTTTTATTAGTAACAATTTCTTTCATATACTTAGCATAAGGATTCATTTTGAGCATATCAGTTAATCGCATACGCAAGAAGATAGGTCTAATCATTTCAGAAAAGCGCTCAAAATCCTCATCATCCTTTTTCTTGGATGGTTTGGGAGGAAAAGGCATGGGTTTCTGAACCCATGGTTCCCTTTCTTTACCGTGTTTCCTAGCAACAAAGTCTCTTTTATCATAATGTTGATTCTTTGATTGTGGGTTATCAAGATCAACAGCAGGTTTAATTTCTACATCATTATCATTACTAGGTTGAGCATCATCATGAACATCATCATTAACATTATCACTAGGTTCATGTTCATTACCAGATTGTGTTTCAGCATCAGAAATAGAAATATCATTTGGATTCTCAGGCGGTTCAGTAATAGGTTCTCTAGAAGCATGCAAAGTCCAATCATTTTTCTTGTTCTTCTTTTTAGAAGGACTAGGTGCATCTATATTATTTCTCTGAGAATCTTGCTCAATTCTCTTAGGATGGCCTTCAGTATACAAAGGTTCCTGAGTCATTTTACCAGTTCTAGTAGCCACTCTAACAGCATAGTCATTATTCTTATTATTCAATTCATTGAGCAAATCATTCTCAGCTTTAAGTACTTGTTCTACTTGAGTGGTAACCATAGAAGCATGTTTACTAATGAGTTTAAGTTCACCTTTAACTCTAGACATATAATCACTCAAGTGTTCAATCATATAAGCATTTTGTTTTAATTGTCTACCAAAATAAGCATTGAAGTTTTCTTGTTTGACAATAAAATTATCAAACTCATCTAAGCATTGTCTAGCAGACTTATAGTGAGGAATATCACCTTCATCAAATCTATAGAGAGAATTTACCTTTACTACCTGTGTCGGGTTATCAAGACCATGAGTTTCTTCAATATGTGATGAATTAAGATCATATATTTCTTCAACAGGCAGTAAATTAAGACCATGTATTTCTTCAATAGGTGGTAAATTCTTAACATCTTCAGCTTTTGTACCTTTTCTTTCATAGATTTGTTTCCCTCTTGCATATCTTCAGGACTGAGAAATAGAACACCCCTCTTCTTCGGAGTTGGCTTAGGAGTTGGTTCAGGAAGTGTCCAATTATTTTCATTAGTCAACATATTATTCAATAGAATTTCAGCTTCATCCGGTGTTCTTTCCCTGAAAACAGAACCAGCACAACTATCCAGGTGGTCTCTGGAAGCATCGGTTAGTCCATTATAAAAGATATCAAGTATTTCATTTTTCTTGAGAGGATGATCAGGCAAAGCATTAAGTAATTGGAGAAGCCTCCCCCAAGCTTGTGGGAGACTCTCTTCTTCAATTTGCACAAAATTATATATTTCCCTTAAAGCAGCTTGTTTCTTATGAGCATGGAAATATTTAGCAGAGAAGTAATAAATCATATCCTGGGGACTACGCACACAACCATGATCAAGAGAATTAAACCATATCTTAGCATCACCCTTTAATGAGAATGGAAATTTTTTAAGGATATAAAAGTAGCGAGTTCTCTCATCATTAGTGAACAGGGTGGCTATATCATTTAATTTAGTAAGATGTGCCACAACAGTTTCAGATTCATAGCCATAGAAAGGATCAGATTCAACCAAAGTGATTATATCAGGATCAATGGAGAATTCATAATCCTTATGAGTAACAAAGATAGGTGAAGTAGCATAAGCAGGATCATATTTCATTCTAGCATTCAGAGTTTTTTGTTTAAGCTTGGCTAATAATTTCCTAAGATCACTTCTATCATTGCAAGCAAGAAAGTCTCTAGTAGTTTCTTCATCCATAACATAGCCCTCAGGCACAACAGGCAATTCATATTTATTGGGAGATTCTTCATCATCACTTTCATTAATATTATCAGTTTCAATAATTTCATTCTCTCTAGCCCTAGCAAGTTGTTCATCAAGAAATTCACCAAGTGGCACAGTAGTATCAAACATAGAAGTAGTTCCATCATAAGTATCACGCACAGCTGAAGTGGCATCATCAATAACATGCGACATATCAGAATTAATAGCAGAAGCAGGTTTAGGTGTCGCAAGCTTACTCAAAACAGAAGGTGAATCAAGTGCAGAGCTAGATGGCAGTTCCTTACCTCCCCACGTAGTTGAGGGATAAACTTTTGTTTTCTCGTCTTTCATGTTCTTCATACTGACCAGCAGATATAAATCCCAAGTGACTCAAAGAATAGAGCTATGCTCCCTGGCAACGGCGCCAGAAAATAGTCTTGATAACCCACAAGTATAGGGGATCGCAACAGTTTTCGAGGGTAGATTATTCAACCCAAATTTATTGATTCGACACAAGGGGATCCAAAGAATATTCTCAAGTATTAGCAGTTGAGTTGTCAATTCAACCACACCTGGATAACTTAGTATTTGCAGCAAAATATTTAGTAGCAAAGCAATATGGAAGTAACGGTAACGGTAGCAAAGTAATATTATTGGGTTTTGTAGTGATTGTGACAGTAGCAATGGAGAAGTAAATAAGCGAAGAACAATATGTGAAAAGCTCGTAGACATTGGATCGGTGATTGAGAATTATGCCGGATGCGGTTCATCATGTAACAATCATAACATAGGGTGACACAGAACTAGCTCCAATTCATCAATGTAATGTAGGCATGTATTCCGAATATAGTCATACGTGCTTATGGAAAAGAACTTGCATGACATCTTTTGTCCTACCCTCCCGTGGCAGAGGGGTCCTAGCGGAAACTAAGGGATATTAAGGCCTCCTTTTAATAGAGTACCGGACCAAAGCATTAACACATAGTGAATACATGAACTCCTCAAACTACGGTCATCACCGGGAGTGGTCCCGATTATTGTCACTTCGGGGTTGCCGGATCATAACACATAGTAGGTGACTATAGACTTGCAAGATAGGATCAAGAACTCACATATATTCATGAAAACATAATAGGTTCAGATCTGAAATCATGGCACTCGGGCCCTAGTGACGAGCATTAAGCATAGCAAAGTCATAGCAACATCAATCTCAGAACATAGTGGATACTAGGGATCAAACCCTAACAAAACTAACTCGATTAAATCTCATCCAACCCATCACCGTCCAGCAAGCCTACGATGGAATTACTCACGCACGGCGGTGAGCATCATGAAATTGGTGATGGAGGATGGTTGATGATGACGATGGTGACAGATTCCCCACTCCGGAGCCCCGAATGGACTCCAGATCAGCCCTCCCGAGAGAGTTTAGGGCTTGGCGGCGGCTCCGTATCGTAAAAACGCGATGAATCTTTCTCTCTGATTTTTCTCTCCGCGAACACGAATATATGGAGTTGGAGTTGAGGTCGGTGGAGCTCCAAGGGGCCCACGAGGCAGGGGGGCGCACCCAGGGGGTACGGCGCGCCCCCCACCCTCGTGCCCAGGGTGTGGGCCCCCTGGCCTTGATTCTTTCGCCAATATTTTTTATATTTTCCAAAAAAAATCTCCGTGAAGTTTCAGGTCATTCCGAGAGCTTTTGTTTCTGCACATAAATAACACCATGGCTATTCTGCTGAAAACAGCGTCAGTCCGGGTTAGTTCCATTCAAATCATGCAAGTTAGAGTCCAAAACAAGGGCAAAAGTGTTTGGAAAAGTAGATACGACGGAGTGGTATCAATGAGGTGTATGAAAAAGGAGCCCAGAGAATCAAGTTCTACCTCTAATTCCGGGTTATCAAGATCATCATCAATGTTCAAATCGGTGGACACGGCGGTTTTCTTCTTGGCAGGTTTTTTGCTAACCTTAGTCTTGGGGCGAGGTGTCTTGGCCGGTTTGTCCTGTGGCTTCTTCTTCCAGAACGGATCACCACCTGTCAAAGACTGACAAAATTATAAGGGAATATTTAAAAGGACTGGATTAAAACAGGATTATATAATTCTTACAGCTCGCGGTTTATTGGAAGCGCAGAAGGGACTAAGCCCTGTTTTGCTGCAGACAGCCACCGGTTCATCCAGTATCTTCTTGACATTTTCAGTAATTTCAGCTTCCGTTAGCTGAATGTTAATATGCCGTTGAGGATCTTTCAAGTCCCCTGGGTGCTCGCACATTAAACCGGGGCGACGGCTTAAAGGCATAATGCTCCAGGATATCCAGCAACGAACAAAGTCAATGCCTGTTAAACCGTTCGCAACAAAGGCTCGAAGCTTTGAAAGCTGTGGTGCATACTTGGCTCGTTCCTTGGCACTAAGTCGTTGGGGAAATGGATGTGTATTGGTAAGCCGGTGAGCACGATAACCCGGCTGTTGAGGATATGACCATTAGAGTCACCCGCCCAGGAGGGGCCGGGTTACGTCATAATGATCATCACGTGAAGCCCAGTACCAAGCTTGAGGATGGCGGATAAATAATGGGCTTAAGACCCAGAGGCGGCTTAAGGCCGTAGTGATAACCCGCCGTTATGGCAAGACTTGTAACGTAAGGCAAGAGTAGTTAAGAGTCCGAGCCGGATACTGTTATAAGCCGGCCGAGACTCTGAGAGCCGCGGGGCGTCAACCTCTCTATATAAAGGGATGACCCGGCAGCGGTTCAGGATGAGAGACAACAGATCGAGGGCCAGGCATAGCGATTAAGCTCCCTGGTCATCGGAACCCTAAGTAATACCACCTCAACTGGACGTAAGCTTTTACCTTCACCGTAAGGGGCCGAACCAGTATAACCCTCGTGTTCCTTGTCCCACTTAACCCCTTTAAGCTTCCTAGCTGCGATGGCTCCACGACTAAGTCCTTGCATGAGGACATCTGCCGTGACAATTCTACGACAGTTGGCGCCCACCGTGGGGCCAGCGCACGGTGGATTTGAGTTCTTGAAGGGCAGCTTCGAGGGCCTCAAGGGATAAGCTGTGGGCCGGATGACCAAGAGTCGTCGTGGCAAGCTCTACATCGACGATGCAAACTGGGGCCCCGACGCCGGCTCAATCGAGTACGGGTACCGGGTCCCCTTCGGCGGAATCCATGTCTTTATTGGCAAGATTGGTGAGCCGGGCATTGAGCCGGACCTCTGCGCCGATCTCATCGAGACGGCTCAGCGTGCACGACCCGCTCGGACTCTGCCTGCCTTGAAGCATGCTTTCGTGGGATGCGTCCATGGAGGACTCTCTGAAAGATCTGGATCTGGCGAGGAGACGGCCGCTCGCTCTAACGGCGAGTCATCCACAGAGGAGACCGACTCGTTATACCAACTTCAAGATGGCAGGCTCAGGGGTTGTTCCGATGGCGACAGTATTCCGGACCCCTTTGAGCCGCCGAGCCAGGTTGGAATCTTCATGGCTGGCACACAACCTGTTCAAAACCCCGCCGCCGGGGCAGGAAGCCCTGTGCCCTCGCCGGCTCAGGTGCTGTTGGATCTCACAGACAAGATGACGGCCCTGTTAACCGCTACGGTCGCCCCAGCGGATCAAGCTCAGCATGACGCGGAGATGGCACAATTAAAGTTGGATCTAGCAAAAGCCAAGGAGGATCTGGCGGCGGAAGGGATCAGGATGGCTGCAGAGAGGGCGGCTCTCGACGCCCAGACTCAGCTGATTCAGGCGCAGTCTTTCCGGCTCACGATGGATCAGAACGCGTCCAATGAGGTCATGAGAAGAAGGCATCAAAAGGCCCAATCTCGACTCCCTCCGGTTTACGATCCTCGAAACCTCTTCAACACGCCTGGTGCAGGGCCCAGTAACCCGCCAGAGATCACGGCGCCCGGGTCTGGAACGTCAATTCAGCCCCAAGTGATGGGGCCTCCCCGGGTGAACGCTGCCCCGCCTCAGTACGTGCCAATACCACCGGGTCATTATGCCAACCCGTTGGAAAACATGGTCGCCGCGGCGGCGCGACTGGCGGCTCTCCCAATTGATGGCGACTCTCCGACGGCGGCTGAAACCCGCCGAGTCAGAGAACTCCTTCAGACGGCTCTGGCGCAACAGGAGGCATATTCATATAGCCGGGACAGGATTCATTCAACCCCTCGTCCAGGCCGGAGCCCGAGTTATAGCAGACACATGGTCTCATCGACCGGCTCTAGCAATGTCCAACGCCGTGACTTGCCTCTAGGCCACGGCCCGGTTCATAATGGAGCTTTTAACGCGGTAGACCAAGACAGAGCACGACAAGAGGCGGAGCAGGCGGCTCAGTTGACGGCTTACCAACCACTCCCGGCTTATCCGACGGCTTCCATCGACGCGGGTATACCTACGAGGACTGGAGGTATTGCTTGTCTGGTGCCGGCTCTCCGTAATGAACGTCTGCCCAAGGATTTCAAAGGGCCTAGGAAGGTACCTAATTACACGGCTGATTTACAACCCGGAGCATGGATCGAGAGTTACGAGATGGCTATGGAGTTGCTGGAGGTCAGTGAAGCGGCAATGGCCAAGTACTTCACCATGATGTTAGATGGGACTGCCCGCACTTGGTTGAAAGGACTGCCGCCGAACTCTATCGGGTCTTGGGCTGAGCTAAAAGCCCGGTTCGTCCAAAACTTCAAAGATACATGTAGGCAATCTATGTCAATTGTGGATTTGACTAACTGTAAGCAACAGGAGGGTGAGTCTACAACCCATTGGGTTCGCCGGGTCAAAGAGATAATACATTCATCTGATAAGATGGATGCCGGCTCTGCAGTCTTAATGTTAGAACAGAATTGTCGTTTTGCGCCCCTGAAGATGAAGCTCGGGCGGCTCAAGCGCGATTGCAATGATATGGGTACGCTGATGGCGGCTCTGGTCAAGTACGCCGACTCTGATAGTACCAAGGATCCCGCGTCGGATGATGAAAGGACAGGGAAGGGAAAACGGAACGGCAATGGCAAGGGCCCCCAGCATAACCCGGCGAACCAAGGAGGTAACAAGCGTAAGGCTGATGGCAGTATGGAATTTGTGGCCAACGCCAATTCACAGGGTAACAACCACCGGCGCAAGGGGAGACCACCTCCCCGAGCCGGCGGGTCAGGCCCGACGCTTGAACAATTGCTCAATGAGCCTTGCCCAAGGTATGGCTCTAGGGAAAAGCCGGCCACTCATCTATGGAAGGACTGCGCAATCATGAAGGCCTTTAAAAATTCCAATGCTTTCAATGGCAACAGTGGCCCAGGCGGCGGCTCAGGCGTTGGCGGCTTTCATGGCCCGGGCGGCGGTTCAAATTCCAATTCTCAGAATGTTCAAGGGGGCTTTAATCAGCAGTCCGGCAAGGGTCATCAGCAGCAGCAGGGGGGATACCAGACTAATCCAAAGCAGCTCAATGGCGGGCAGTATCACGTATTTACTACCAGTCTGTGCAAGCGAGAGCAGAAGCTCCATAAAAGGGCTGTGAATGCTGTTGAGCCGGCGGTTCCACGCTATTTTAGATGGTCTGAGCAGCCTATTGTGTGGAGTAGGGAAGATCATCCTCCCCGGGTTGATAATCCGGGTCACCTGGCCTTGGTGGTGGCTCCTCAGGTTGGGGGGTATAAATTCACTAAAGTGCTCATGGACGGAGGCAGCAGCATCAACATCCTCTATTATGAGTCCTTCCGTCGTATGGGTTTAACTGATAAAAACCTCAGCCAGTCCAATACTGTTTTCCATGGCGTGGTGCCCGGCAAGTCAGCATATCCGATCGGTAAGATCGAGCTGGAAGTGGCCTTTGGAGATGAGTACAACCACAGGGCAGAAAAACTAACCTTTGAGGTGGTCAAGATAAGAAGCCCGTACCATGCCTTGTTTGGGCAGCCGGCTTACGCCAAGTTCATGGCACGGCCATGTTACGTGTATCTGCAGCTCAAGATGCCGGGCCACAATGGGACCATTACGGTTCATGGCAGCCGAAAGATAGCCTTGGAGTGTGAGGAAGGTGACGCGGCTTACGCGGAATCTGTTTGTGCAACAGAGGAGTTGAAGTTTTACAAGGACAATGTTGACCCGGCAGATATGACGTCTTTGAAAAAGCCAACCACGAAGCATGAGCCGGTAATGAAATTTAAGTCCGCTGATGAGACTAAACTTGTTGACTTTGTTCCAGGTGACTCATCTCAGCAGTTCAGCATCAGTGCCAATCAGGATCCGAAATAGGAAGGCGCGCTCATCGAGTTCATCCGTGAGAACAGGGACATCTTTGCATGGAAACCTTCTGACATGCCGGGTGTACCTAGAGAACTCGCTGAGCACACTCTCAATATTGATCCGAAGTTTAAGCCGGTCAGGCAATTCCTCCGGCGGTTTAATGAGGAGAGGCGGAAAGCCATTGGTGAGGAGGTAGCCCGGCTCTTGGCGGCCGGGTTTATTGTTGAAGTCTTTCATCCAGAATGGTTAGCTAACCCGGTGCTCGTGCTCAAGCAGAACGGCACCTGGCGGATGTGTGTGGATTACACGGATTTAAACAAGGCTTGTCCGGCTGATCCTTTTGCTCCCCCCGTATTGATCAGATTATTGATGCTACGGCGGGTTGTGAGCGCTTAAGTTTTTTGGATGCTTATTCTGGATACCATCATATTAGAATGGCAGTTAAGGACCAGGAGAAGACGGCGTTCATCACTCCCTTTGGAGCCTTCTGTTATGTATCTATGCCTTTTGGGCTCAAGAGTGCACAGGCGACTTACCAGCGTTGTGTGCAGAATTGTCTTCATAACCAGATTGGGCGCAACGTTCATGCCTATGTGGATGATATCGTGGTTAAATCCAGGGAGAAGGAGACCCTGGTAGATGATCTTAGAGAAACCTTTGATAATCTCCGGGTTTACAAGATGATGCTTAACCCGGCCAAGTGTGTTTTTGGTGTTCCCGCAGGCAAGCTCTTGGGTTTTCTGGTTTCTCACAGAGGCATTGAAGCTAACCCGGAAAAGATCAAGGCAATCACCTCTCTGGCTATGCCGACGTGCATAAACGACGTCCAACGTCTGGCGGGCCGCATCGTTACTTTGAGCCGGTTTATAAGCCGTTTGGGTGAAAAGGCCATGCCACTGTACCAGTTGACGAAGAAAACAGATGACTTTATCTGGAATGATGCTGCTAATGCTTCTTTTGAGGATTTGAAGAGACAGCTGGCTGAGCCCCTAGTCCTTGCTGCTCCTGTTGACAAGGAGCCCTTATTGTTGTATGTAGCCGCTAACACACGAGTCGTCAGTGTGGCTGTGGTGGTGGAGCGTAAGGAAGCGGGTAAGGAGTATCCGTTTCAGCGGCCGGTTTACTACGTCAGCGACGTACTCATTGAGTCCAAAAAACGGTATCAACATTGGCAGAAGCTTGTTTATGGGGTATTCATGGCAAGCCGGAAGCTTAAGCATTATTTCCAGGGTCACCCTATCACTGTGGTTAGTTCTGCTCCCCTAGGAGATATCATCCAAAACAGAGAAGCCACAGGAAGAGTGGCTAAGTGGGCTATAGAACCTGGGCCTCATGGTCTGAAATACGTGCCACGCACTGCTATCAAATCTCAAGCATTGGTGGATTTCATCAACGATTGGACAGAGCTGCCGGTGCCTGAAGAGAAACCGAATAATACATACTGGACTATTCACTTCGACGGGTCTAGGCAATTGGAGGGCTCAGGGGCTGGAGTTGTATTAACTTCCCCTCAAGGTGACAAGTTTTGCTATGTGTTACGGTTGATGTTTCCTTGTACTAACAATGCGGCTGAGTACAAGGCCTTGCTCCATGGTCTTCGGATGGCTAAGGAGATGAGCTTGAGCCGGGTAAGGTGCTTTGGCGACTCAGATTTAGTGGCCCAACAAGTGTCAGGCAAGTGGGATTCTAAGGACCCTCTCATGGCGGCTTATCGCTGCGAAGTTGATGCCATTGCTGGACATTTTCAGGGTTACCAAGTAGAGCACATCGATCGCAGGAAGAACGAGGCGGCTGATGCATTAAGCCGGCTGGGCTCTCAGAGAAAGCCGGTGCCGCCTAAAACTTTCTTGGACATTTTGCATAACCCTTCTGTTAAGTTGCCTACAGAGGAAGACTTGGCTGTACGTGACCCGGAGGCACAGTTGGTGGCGGCTCTCCACATTACCCCAGACTGGACAGTACCATACTTGGCTTACATGACCCGGGGAGAATTGCCTGAGGATGAAACTTTGGCCAGACAAATAACCCGGCGGTCTAAGTCAATGATAATTATCAATGGCGAGCTGCATCGTCGCAGTGTCACTGGAACTTTCCAGCGTTGTGTTTCCCCTGAGGAAGGTCAAGAAATTTTACGAGAAATTCACGAGGGGGATTGTGGCCATCATGCCGGCTCAAAATCCCTTGTGGCCAAGGCTTTTCGTCATGGTTTTTATTGGCTGACGGCTCATGGTGATGCGGAGGATTTGGTCAGTAAATGTGACGGTTGCCAGAGGTTCTCGCGACGGGCTCATGTGCCGGCTCAAGAATTGAGGATGATTCCAATTACTTGGCCATTTACGGTCTGGGGGCTTGATATGGTTGGGCCTTTTAAAAGATCCAAGGATAAGAAGACCCACCTTCTGGTGGCGGTCGACAAGTTCACAAAGTGGGTTGAAGCAGAGCCAGTTAGTAAGTGTGACGCAGCCACAGCGGTTCAGTTTATGAAAAGGGTGATATTTCGCTTTGGTTTTCTGGTTTTCCACATAGCATTATAACTGACAATGGTACCAATCTGTCTAAAGGCGCCATGGAGGAGTTTTGCCAACGAGAGCATATTCGGCTTGATGTTTCATCAGTGGCTCACCCTCAGTCCAATGGTCAAGCTGAGAGAGCCAATCAGGAAATCTTGAAGGGCATCAAGCCCCGGCTTTTGGTCCCTTTGCAACGGACGCCGGGTTGTTGGGTGGAGGAATTACCCTCTGTGTTATGGAGCATCAATACTACTCCTAACAGGTCTACGGGTTACATGCCTTTCTTCATGGTTTATGGAGCGGAGGCGGTCCTCCCTAGCGACATCCGTCATTACTCGCCTTGAGTGGCGGCTTATGTTGAGGCGGATAATGAGTGGGCGCGCCAAGATGCTCTTGACTTGTTGGACGAACAGCGTGATGTGGCAGCGGCTCGCTCGGCGATTTACCAACAAGACCTGCGCCGCTATCACAGCCGCCGGGTTAAGTCCAGAGTCTTCCAGGAAGGTGATCTAGTGCTCCGGCTCATCCAAGATCAAACAGATGCACACAAGTTATCCCTGCCTTGGGAAGGGCCCTTTGTGGTCAGCAAGAACTTGCACAACGGGTCATACTACCTTATCGATGTTCGGGAGCACAACGATTCACGTAAGTCGGAGGAAGAGACCCGTCGGCCGTGGAACATAGCTCAGCTTCGGCCTTATTACACTTGAGCCACCGGCTCTCATAATGTACATATTTTATAGCCATGTATATATTATGATAAATAATAAAGCAGGACCTCTGTCCCTTTCTCCTCCAAAGGTAAATGTGTTATTTCCATTACAACATTACATGGTCACTTGGAGGTGGATCCGGCTTATGATCGTATTCGAATCTAGCCGTTAACAATATGATCACTTGGGGGCTTCCTGTTCAAACATAGGTCATATTAGAACCAAAGAGAACATAGCTGTCGATACCCACTTGATTGGAAAATTGCCGAGCTTATTGGGGAGTTTATCTTGATCATATTTGAATCATAGCTCAACCCCCTTTGGGAGCCGACGTGAATCGTATTCGAATCAGCGTCGTTAAACAACTCTTAAGGTCATTTGGGGGCTTCCTGTTCAAACATAGGTCGTATTCAAACCTAAGACAACATAGCTGTCGGTACCCTCTTGATCGGCAACGCCAAAGCCACTGGGGGCTATACGATCGCATTCGAATCTTAGCTTAACCCCTTTGGGACGATTCTCTGGTCGTATTCGAACCAGAAGCCCCTAAGTTTTGATCTTTTGGTTTGCAACAAGTTCTTCTGATCATATCAATAGTGTGCAAGGGCGGTTCTTACTCCGCCGGCTTAACTTTGATTAACAATGTTGATAGCACACAATAAGCATTATCGATGCTGGTGAGCCGGAGTTGAGTTCTCAACCTCATTATTTGGGTTACATAAAACAGAAGTGTACTTGAAGGCTTGCAGAGACTTGTGATGGGTTTTTCTATGCAGGACAATTAAGGAAAGTAAATGATCAAACATAACCCGGAGGAATATAAAGGAGCAGCTTCAACAGAGTTAAGCGCTGCACACGTGCACGATGGCACGACAAAATTAAGTGTTTGGCCTACTCTATTACAGGACTCCCCGAGTCCAAAAGGTGAGGCATTGTTTTTAAGGCGTAACCATGAGCCGCCTAAGAAGTCAAGGTGCTTGCTGGGTTGAAGCTCCCGGCTCATCCCTCTCCGCTCCTCCGGCTGTTTCCATAACCTGGAAGGTTGTGGATTTCCAGTCAATGCCACTCAAAGCTTCGAATTGAGCCTCATCATCAATTAACCCGGCCGGGTCAACTTCTGGGGCGAAGGTATGCTTACGAGTCGGAGGGATCAGGCTGACTGCTTCATAGCGTGGAGTTGGGATCCTCTGTGTCATTCCCAATCAAGGTGGCCACCGGGGGCACGCTCTTCACACAGGCGGCGAAGTCTTTCTAGTCAAAGGGGGTACTGTCTTCCTTCAGGCTGGGGTATTCAAGAGCGATGTCGGCCGGGTCTAGCTCCGATAGAAACGCCTTGGCCCGGCTCAGAGCAGCTATAGCTCCGGCTCTTGCAAAAGCCCGTCTCAGCTCTTGGAAGCATTGAGGAAGTACGGCAAGCCGCCTGAGTACGTCTGCCAGGTGAGTGGGAACCTCATTGGACAGAGCCACAACGGCTAAAGCACGCTGTGACCCGGTGTAGAGTTGCTCCACCAAGGTGTAAACAGCCTTCAGCTTGGTCAGCATGTTCTGATTGAGATTGGAGCTTCTGGGACCTGTATAACAAAGTCAGGTGAGCTGATGGCAATGGTGGGGCTTATGAGACATGAATGATGTAAACTTATTTAAAGCTTACAGAGTAACTTACCGAAGATTGCAGAGACCATCTGCGATACATGGCGTTTTAAGCCGGAGAGTTCGGCGGTTCTTTCAGTAAGAGCAGCCTCCGCTTGTTCGGCCCGGCTGAGCAAGGCAGTCTTCTCATCGGCCCAGGCTTTTCTTTCTGTTTCAAAATTTTTCTTCAGTTTTTCTTGTGCAGAGACACTGAACTCAAATTTGGCATTGGCTTTCTGGGTCTCATTTTCCTAAGTCTTCAGGCGGGTCTTCAGATCAGAGATTTCTGATTCAAGTTTCTTGCACGCAGCCTGTACAAGTTCCGGGTTACAGTTTGAATGATTATCATGCAACATTAAAGTCCCAAGCACTTTGCAAGCAAAGACACTTGGCACCTGGGGCTAATGTAGGTTGAGAAGCTTTATTTACAGTGTCGGTTCATGAAAATAAGTCCCAAACACTTTGCAGGCAAAGGTGCTTGCCACTTGGGGGCTAATGGGCAAAGTTGCTCAAGTACTTGATTAAAACATAAGGTAAAAGACCGGTTCACCTAGGCTGTTTAACCCGGCCCTTGAGTGTTACCAGGTAAGCCGGTATTAAGTCTACAACATATTCTATCATAAGTAATAGACTTGGGGGCTAGCATGGTAAGGATGACTATGGAGTAAACAAGAGAATTATACCTCCGATTTTTGCTGTATCTGCTTCACCATGTCAATTTCCAGGTCCCGGCTGTTGTGCACTTGACCAATATAACCAGCGACAATATCTCCAATGCTCAAGTTAGCATAGTCAGTGATATCCAGTCTGGCCCTGCGGCGCTCCAGCAGTTCTTCCTTAGCAGAGCATCTAGCCAGCACAGTGGGTCTTCCCGGCTCAACATATTCGGTCCAGGTAATCACCACATCCGGGTCATCGGCCGGTTGAGCTGGGTTGGGAATCTCCGAGTTGTCAGAACCCTCCATGGCTTGTTCTTCAGTTGGAGCGGTGGTTTCTGGAGCTGGTGCAGACGGCGGCTCAGAGGCAGAGGCGTTGGGTTCAGTCAAGACCGGCTCTTCGACCGGGTTACTTTTCTTTGCCCTCTTGCTGAGCTTTGCTTGTGCACTGAAAGTCAAAAGGTTAGTGCAAAAACATGAGTAAGATAAGCACAAAGTAAGCTGATCATCATTACCCGGGTGTGGTCTTGAAAGCCGGCAAGTTAGATTGCATGGAGTCCCCGGAGGAAGGTGAAGTTTCCTGATAGTTTGAATCAGAAGAATTGAGTGGTTGACGAGTGACGCCCGCCAAAGGATGAAAAGGATATAAGTTGGAGATAACCTCGGTCCGGCGCTTCCTTGATGCTTCAGGTAAGCCGGAGGAGAGGTCTGCTTCCTTGTTGGTCCAGGTTTGCCTCCGGCTCTCATGAATCTGTCGCTTCAAAAGAAATTGAGGATCTTGATAAGCTAAAGGATGTGAAAATCTTACTTTCCGGGTTACTCTTCGGACTTTCAGCCTTGGCAAGGGCTCCGAGTAGGAGGAAAGTATAGTTACCTCTTCAATCACCGGGTTACTCGCTCCGGTATCATCCTGCTGATAATCAGTGTCAATAAGGTGGTTAAAAATAGAAGAAAAAAACAAAAGAAGAGCCTAAAGAATCAAGGGTTACCTCTGACTCGGAGGTGTCATCCAACTGAAGCAGGTCTGAGGCGCTAGGCTTACTCCCCTTCTTGCGGGGAGCGGCTCTCCTGGCGGCTTTTTTAACCTTCCTGGCTTTTTTAGCAGCCTCGTGGTCATACCTGACCTTCCAGAACTTATCATTAGCCTGAAAAATACAACAAAGGTTTCTTGAAGTTAAAGATGAATTTTTTTTAAATGGGAAGTAAGGTGTTCAGATCAGTAGCTTACCGCCGGAGCCGGGTTAGCTTTGCAGAAGGGACTTAAGCCTGTCCTCCCGCAATCTGCTAAGCTCTCGTTTAGAAGGGACTTGGTCATGTCATCAACGACGTCCTCAGATAAGTCGTTGGGGCTGTGCCGAAGAGGATCATCCTTCCGGCCCGTGTAGTCACACATTAAGCTGGGGCGGCGGCTTAGAGGAATCACCCGCCAAGCAATCCAGACCCGGACCAGATCAACGCCGTTAAGGCCGTTTCCCAGAAGAGCTTTAATCTTGTTGATGGTGGGGATAAGTGGCTGACGCTCAGCTTGAGATAATTTGTCTGGTAGGGGGTGATTTGACTCCAGACGCAGGGCGCGAAAGCCGGGCAGAGGGTTCTCATCAGCCGGAGAAGTATCCTGGCAGTACAACCATGTCTGGTTCCAGTCCTTTGGGTGGCTTGGCGGCTTAGCATAAGGAAAGAGGCAATCTCTCCGTTGTTGGATTGAAATTCTGCCAAGTTCCAAGCTAGGCCCGTTGGCACACTCGTTCTGGCAGTTCAGATAAAACAGCTCCCTAAAGAGCAGTAGGCTGGGCTCTTCTCCAAGGTACACCTCACAGAACACTTGGAAGTTACAAATGTTCGACACGGAATTGGGTCCAATGTCTTGAGGTCGCAGATCGAAAAAGTGCAGAACATCTCTGAATAATTTTGAGCCGGGAGGTGCAAAACCCCGGCTCATGTGATCAGCAAATATAACAACCTCTCCGTCTTTTGGTTGAGGTGTTTCTTCGGACGGGTCAGGGGCACGATAGGACATGACCTCCTTCTTAGGCAGGTAACCCGTCTTCACGAAGTCATCTAAGGTATTATCAGTGACGTTGGATCTCAGCCAGTTGCACGTAATGGGTGCCTTGGGAGCCTTGGGCAGCATTGTGAAAGACGAAAGCCTATGACAAAAGAAAGTTTCCGGTTCAAATTTAAGCCGGAGGAAGATTTCAGTTCAGTATTCAAGATGGCAGCTTATGAAGGGGCCTAATGATATATGGCTAATTGTGTCGGGTTATCTAAGCCGTTGTGGATATCATAAGTAATTCAAGTTGTTTAAAACTCTATTATGAATGAGCCAGAAATTTCACAAAGCGTGGCCTCTTTTAAGCCGGCGATATGAGCCGCCATGGCTAACAGATGCAGGTTTTTGTCTAAGTGTTGCACAAACAAGTTTCACAGATTGCAGGGATTATTTTGGATCAAACGGTCGTTTGGAAAGGAAAAATTTCTAGACCTAAAAACTGATACAGAGAAGTTCATAAGCTCAAAATGAGGTCTTGTTGCGGACAAAGGGGATTTACTAGCATAAAAATGAGTGAGAAACTACTACCGAGGGAGTCTGTACCATTTTTGGATCAAAGGGAACCTCGGTGGCGGAACTGTGAAGATTGACATGAACCGGTTCAAATCAATCTGGAGCCTAATGTTGAGGATATGACCATTAGAGTCACCCGCCCAGGAGGGGCCGGGTTACGTCATAATGATCATCACGTGAAGCCCAGTACCAAGCTTGAGGATGGCGGATCAATAATGGGTTTAAGACCCGGAGGCGGCTTAAGGCCCGTAGTGATAACCCGCCGTTATGGCAAGACTTGTAACGTAAGGCAAGAGTAGTTAAGAGTCTGAGCCGGATACTGTTATAAGCCGGCCGGGACTCTGAGAGTCACGGGGCGTCAACCTCTCTATATAAAGGGATGACCCGGCGACCGTTCAGGACGAGAGACAACAGATCGAGGGCCAGGCATAGCGATTAAGCTCCCTGGTCATCGAAACCCTAAGTAATACCACCTCAACTGGACGTAGGTTCCTTCATCGTAAGGGGCCGAACCAGTATAACCCTCGTGTTCCTTGTCCCGCTTAACCCCTTTAATCTTCCTAGCTGCGATGGCTCCACGACTAAGTCCTTGCACGAGGACATTTGCCGTGACAATTCTACGACACCGGCAGAGGATTCTCGTCGGCTGGAGACGTAAATCGGCTATAGAACCAAGTCTGATTCCAGTCTTTGGGGTGACTATGATGTTTGGCGTGAGGGAAGCTGACATCTTTCCTTTTCTGAATTGAAACCCCGCCAAGTTCAGTATTGGGCCCATCTGTAAATTCAGTCCGGTGGTTTAAATAGAAGAAGTCTTTGAACAGTTCAACGCTGGGTTCTTCTTGCAGATAAGCCTCGCAAAACACTTGAAAATTACAAATATTGGACACGGAGTTAGGTCCAATATCTTGAGGGCGGAGTTGGAAGCTAGCAAGCACATCATGGAATTTTTTTTATCCGGGAGGGCTAAACCCTCGACCCAGATGATCAACGAACACAATTACTTCTCCATCCTTGGGCTCAGGAGGATTTTCTGGACCAGGGACCCTCCAGTGGATAACTTCCTTTTTTGCTAAAGCGCCGGTTGCGATGCACCCGTTCAGTTGTTCTTCAGTAACCCGAGAAGGAACCCAGTTGCGAGCATAAAAAGACTTGGCCATTTGTTCAACAACCTGAAGGAAGGTTTGTGCCGGTTTAAGATTCATGATTGGCAAGCATGAAGTGTTACAGGTTGAGAGACAGAAATTGTTAAGGCATGCAAGATTGTTAAACCGGAATTTGATGTTATAAGAATTATAATGACAAGCGATTGGCGGTTTATGAGGGGACTAATGGTACCTGGCGGGTTATCATTTTCTAAAAGTTAAACCGCCTATGTTAGTATTGAAGGTACATATCTAAAATAACTAAGTGATGGAAAAACAGGTTTCACAAATTGGCATTACAAATCTGGATCTACCGTGTGTCAGAAAATGAAAAAATATTCAGGGTTAAATATTCTGGTACTTGAACAGTTGAAGGATCCAGATGGGATTTTCTACTTAAATGAGATGCACTAACGGAAAGAAGGGCTACGGGTATTGCTGTACGGGATAAAAGTCAAGGTTTGAGTCAAGAGCTATTGCGCAGCAATGAACACCAACGAACACCGATGAACACTGAAACCCTAATAGCAAATCTATGGCGGAAAGACAGAAGACTTACTGATGCTAATAGAACAGCGGAGTGGCGCCGCGATTCTCTGGTACGATCAGGGTGATGCAGCGGCCGGAGTTGAGGCCGAGGACAAAGACTTGGCGGCGGCGGCTAAGCTTGAGCGCTAGGTCGACGCGAGGAAGAAGATGAAGTGAAGAGGCACGAGGGGGAAAGGTACAAATGACCCCCGGTCCTATTTATAAGGTGAATGGATAAGTGGCAGGCGCGGGAATCGAGGAGGTTGAAAAACGGATCTGTAGATATACACACGCCTCGATTTTCGGCGATTCATTAAAGGAGAAGTATTAAAAGATTTGGGTTCAATATAAAGTTAATGGAAGATGACGTCACGGCGGATTATCATGATCTCGGAAGATGACGTCTTGGCGAGTTACAAGATTTTCACGAAGGTGTTGAAAAAGGAATTCTCCTAAGTACTGAAGATTGACATGAACAAGTTCAAATCAATCTGGGGCCTAATGTTGGGGATATAACTACTAAGCATAAACCACCCAGGAGGGGCCGGGTTATACTCATTATAAGGTATTCATATTAAAGCCCACGAAGACAAGGAATATGGCGCTTTACGGAAGAGATCTAACAAGAAGGCCCAAGGCCCAAAGGCGGATTAGGGCCCGTAGATATAAACTGCCATATGGTGTATAGCTTGTGTTGTAAGATCGGAAAGGGTAGAAACCGAGCCGGACACGTTTATGAGCCGGCCGGGATTCTGTAAACCGCCGGGCGTCAACCTGTGTATATAAAGGGACGACCCGACGATGGTTTAAGGACAAGAAACAATAGATCGAGAGCCAGGCAAAGCGTATTCGCTCCCTGGTCATCGAAACCCTAGCAATTCCACCTCAACCGGATTAGGCTTTTACCTTCACCGCAAGGGGCCGAACCAGTATAAACTCCTTTCGTCCTTTGTCCCACTTTAACCCCTTTAAGCTAAGTACGTTGCGATGGCTCCACGACTAAGTCCTGACACTAGGACATCTGTCGTGACAAAACCACGACACTAGCCGATAGAGCGGAACGTAAGGTAGTAAGCACAGGAGCCGGGCAACCCAACTATTGACCAAAGACATGATTCGGAGCCAATGCATATAATGCTAAAATTTGGGGCGCTGAACTGTACTGTAAAATTGTTCGGACTTTGTTGCCATAGTATGGAGCGTAGTGAAGCCCCTGGCCAATTAAAGCGTACCAAAGTATACGTGTGCAATCGATAAGAATAACGAAATAAAATGAAATTGTAAGCTAGTGCCACATAAGTTGGGCCGCAAACCGTTCTTGTTATAATTTGATTGATGCGTCAAAACATATTTGTACAAATAGTGCGATAAGCAACCTGGCTATTTAACATGCCAAGACCAAGGGGGAGCTGCGTGCGGGTCCTGAAAACAGGTAGGACGATCGTCGAAGAGAACGTCTAGAGATTCCCCCACACGTCTGTGTCGCCTGCCACCTTGGTGTATCCGTCCTTCGAAAGGACCGATGATCAGGCCACCACTAGGGGCCTGCGGAAAAGAAACCTGAAAAGGATAAAGAAAAGTGAAAGTATTTTTGTCCGGGGAAGGTCGAGCCGTATTGTGGACCACAGTCTGGTTATGCTTCCGTCTCTGCCCATGGTATTTTGAGTGCGTAGTTATGTACGCACGGTACGTATGCCGCCATTTGGTCAGGACAGAGATGGAGGCCGAATTGCTAGTCTAACTCCTGATGAGCCGGACTGTCAAGCTGCGGAGTAGTCCGGACTCGTTTGACATTGTCCGGGAGCTTGGCCGCTGA
Organism: Aegilops tauschii subsp. strangulata; assembly: GCF_002575655.3. Taxonomy (NCBI): domain Eukaryota; kingdom Viridiplantae; phylum Streptophyta; class Magnoliopsida; order Poales; family Poaceae; genus Aegilops; species Aegilops tauschii. Next base: position 387,344,036 of record NC_053035.3, read on the forward strand.
ATTAAAATTCTACCTTAAAAGGCCGCTCTGTACTTCTGCTGCCAGTGCTGCGGTGTGTTCTTCAGTACGGAGGGAACGCTCCGTGTTTCCATTGACTATTATGACCCCGCGTGGTCCGGGCATCTTGAGCTTGAGATAAGCATAGTGTGGCACCGCATTAAATAGAGCGAATGCGGTTCGTCCGATCAGTGCGTGACAGCCACTTCGGAAGGGGATGATGTCGAAGATCAATTCTTCGCTTCTGAAGTTGTCCAGGGATCCGAAGACAACTTCCAGTGTGATTGAGCCCGTACAACGGGCCTCTACACCTGGTATGACTCCTTTAAAGGTAGTTTTGGTGGGCTTGATCCTTGATGGATCGATGCCCATTTTGCGCACTGTATCTTGATAGAACAGGTTAAGGCTGATGCCCCCGTCCATGAGGACTCGCGTGAGGTGGAATCCATCGATTATTGGGTCAAGGACCAGTGCGGCTGAACCATCGTGGCAGATACTAGTCGGATGGTCCCTGCGATCGAAGGTGATCGGGCAGGACGACCATGGGTTGAATTTTGGGGCGACTGGCTCTATCGCATGGACGTCCCTGAGCGTGCGCTTGCGCTCCCTCTTGGGGATATGGGTGGCGTATATCATGTTCACCGTTTTGACCTGAGGGGGACACTTCTTCTGTCCCCCTGTGTTCGCTGGACGGGGCTCCTCGTCATTGTCCTCACTTTGCGACCCCTTCTCCTTGTTTTCGGCGTTTATCTTGGCGGCCTGCTTAAAGACCCAACAACTTCTGTTGGTATGATTGGCTGGCTTATCGAGGGTGCCATGTATCTGACATGGACGATCGAGAATGCGGTCTAGGCTGGATGAGCCCGAATTGTTCCTTTTGAACGGCTTCTTCCACTGGCCGGACTTGGAGCCACTGAATCCGGCATTGACCGCCGTGTCATTGGTATTATCAACGTTGCTTCGACGCTTGTGTCTGTTGCATCGGGGCTTGCCGTTGCTATTTCTGGCTTCCGAAGTGCCAGGTTCGCTTGCATTGTTATTGCTATGGGCTAGCCAGCTATCTTCACCCGCGCAAAAGCGGGTCATAAGCGTTGTGAGGGCTATCATGGACTTCGGCTTTTCTTGGCCGAGGTGTCGGGCGAGCCATTTGTCCTGAATGCTATGTTTAAAGGATGCTAGGGCTTCGGCATCCGGACAGTCGACGATCTGGTTCTTTTTGGTTAGGAACCTAGTCTAGAATTTCCTGGCTGACTCTTCGGGTTGTTGAATTATGTGACTTAAGTCGTTGGCATCCGGAGGTCGGACATATGTACCTTGGAAGTTGTCGAGGAAGGCTTCTTCCAAGTCTTCCCAGCTGCGAATGGAGTTTTCGGGCAGACTGTTCAACCAGTGCCGAGCCGGTCCCTTGAGTTTTAGTGGGAGGTATTTGATGGCATGGAGATCATCACCGCGGGACATATGAATATGGAGAAGAAAATCCTCGATCCATACTGCGGGGTCTGTTGTCCCATCATATGATTCGATGTTTACGGGTTTAAACCCTTTTGGGAATTCGTGCTCCATTACTTCGTGAGTGAAGCAAAGAGGGTGTTGCAGTGCCTCTATATCGGGCCACGTCGCGACGTAGCTCGGATGGAGTCCGTCTGCGGTTCTTGGCCTGGGCATGATTATGCTTGTTGCGTCAGGCTAGATAGCCGTCGCCGCGTGTCGGAGCATGCCCCCGCGATCCATAGATCGATCTGTTCTTACCTGCTCTACTCTCCAGGTCCTGCCGCAGGCCATATGTATAACCCCGAGCAGTTATGTCTCTGCCTTTACGGCGGGGTAGTATGGGCCGGTGTTCGGCGTGAGTTGCCGCTTTGTCCCGGCCACGTGGTGGTTGGTCAGCCGCATTACGCGCTGACAGTACAGGCCCCAGCGCCTCGTCATCAAATTGAGGTAACAATTTCTGCTTCGGATAACTTTTGGTCGGGCGCTCGAGGCCGTATTCCTCAGCTGCCAGGACGTTGGTCCATCTGTTGAGCAGATCTTGATCAGCTTGAAGCTGCTGTTACTTATTTTTCAGGCTCCTTGCAGTGGCAATTAGTCGGAGCTTAAAGCGCTCCTGCTCGAGAGGTTCCTCAGGCACGATAAAGTCTTCGTCACCGAGGCTCACCTCATCCTCGGAGAGTGGGAGATAATTACTATCCTCCGAGTCTTCGTTTGCGGACTGGTCCTCAGGGCTGACTTGCCCGTCCTCCCGATCGTCCTATTCAGCAGTTGGCTTGTCGAGGTCTTCTCTATCTTCGGCACCGTAAGGAGTGTTATTGTCTCCTATGCCGGTATTGCTGTCTTTTCTATGGCGTGATTTAGAGTGGCGCCGCTGACGCCGGTGCTTTGGTGGTATCTCAGGAGATTTATCCTCAACTAGGTCTCCTTTGTCATCCCCGTTATTCTCTTTGGGTGTATCCACCATATACACGTCATACGAAGAGGTGGCCGACCAGCGTCCGGTAAACGGCGGGTTCTGGGCCTGCTCGTCTCCGGCATCATCGTCCATACCGTCGATGTCTTCGGAGCCGTAATCAAGCATATCGGTAAAGTCCTCGATAGTGGCTATGAAGTGGGAGGTGGGTGGGAAGTGAAATTCCCCGTCATCAACCCCCAGTTCAAACCGGATATAATTCAGCTGTGAGTCCCCTGCTAAGGAGTGGGTTTTTAATGAGTTTAGCACATCGCCTAAAGGTGAGTGCCGGAAGATGTCCGCGATGCTGAATTTGACGACCGGCGCCTGATCGGGATCGACGGACGTGGAGGCGCGTGGTTCGGAACCTGTGGCCGGAGACGAATCCGAGGTTTCGGTGACGCAGGTCCCACTCGAGGTTGGGTCTGTGTGCGGCTCCAGCACCGCTGAGTCTGTGGCTCCCGTGGCGGGGTTGAGCTTCCCGTCCTCAGACGGTGCAGTTTGCTTCGGATCTAGGGCTGGAGCACTTACAGGTGCTATCTCCTGAGTATGGTCCGATGACAGATTTAGGTCATGATCATCGCGGTGGTAGGGAGCGGCTGCCGTGGGCTCGAATCCGTCGAAGATCAAGTCTCCGCGGGTATCAGCAACGTAGTTCAAGCTTCCAAACCTGACTTGATGGCCAGGGGCGTAGCTGTTGATCTGCTCTAGATGGCCAAGCGAGTTGGCCCGTAGTGCGAACCCGCCGAATACGAAGATCTGGCCGGGGAGAAAACCTCCCCCTGGACAGCATTGTTGTAGATGATTGATTGAGCCATCGAACCTCTTGAAGACGATGCAGCGAAACTCTCAATGAAAGCGCCAATGTCGGTGTCAAAACCGGCGGATCTCTGGTAGGGTGTCCCGAACTGTGCGTCTAAGGTTGATGGTAACAGGACACAGGGGTCACGCTGTTTACCCAGGTTCGGGCCCTCTCTATGGAGGTAATACCCTACTTCCTGCTTGATTGACCTTGATGAATATGAGTAATACAAGAGTTGATCTACCACGAGATCGTAATGGCTAAAACCCTAGAAGTCTAGCATGTACGATATGATTGTCCCTATGGGCTAAACCCTCCGGCTTATGTAGATACCGAAGGGGACTAGGGTTGTACAAAGTCGGTTACAGAGAAAGGAATCTTCATATCCGAACGCCAAGCTTGCCATCCACGCCAAGGAGAGTCCCATCCGGACACGGGAGAGAGTCTTCTGTCTTGTATCTTCACAGCCCATCAGTCCGGCCCATGTCCAGCAGGTCGGACGTCCGAGGACCCCTTAATCCAGGACTCCCTCACTTGCTGATCATCGGGCAAGTCAAAAAAAGTCCACACTTTGTTCTTCGTACATGGATCCCATCTCAGATTTCATGGCCTCAAGCCATTTTGCGAAATCTGGGCTCATCATCGCTTCCTCATAGTTCGTAGGTTCGTCATGGTCTAGTAACATGACTTCCAGAACAAGATTACCGTACCATTCTGGTGCGGACCGTACTCTGGATGACCTACGAGGTTCGGTAGTAACTTGATCTGAAATTTCATGATCATCATCATTAACTTCCTCACTAATTGGTGTAGGCATCACTGGAACTGATTTCTGTGATGAAGTACTCTCCAACTCGAGAGAAGGTACAACTACCTCATCAAGTTCTACGTTCCTCCCACTCACTTCTTTCGAGAGAAACTCCATCTCTAGAAAGGATCCACTCTTAGCAACAAATATCTTGCCTTTGGATCTCTGATAGAAGGTGTACCCAACTGTTTCTTTTTGGGTATCCTATGAAGACGCATTTATCCGATTTAGGTTCGAGCTTATAGGTTTGAAACTTTTTCACATAAGCATCGCAACCCCAAACTTTTAAGAAACGACAGCTTAGGTTTCTTGCCAAACCATAGTTCATACGGTGTCGTCTCAACGGATTTAGATGGTGCCCTATTTAACGTGAATGCAGTTGTCTCTAATACATAACCCCAAAACGATAGTGGTAAATCGGTAAGAGACATCATAGATCGTACCATATCTAATAAAGTACGGTTATGACGTTCGGACACACCATTACGTTGTGGTGTTCCAGGTGGCGTGAGTTGTGAAACTATTCCACATTGTTTTAAATGAAGGCCAAACTCGTAACTCAAACATTCGCCTATGCGATCAGATCGTAGAAACTTTATTTTCTTGTTACGATGATTTTCTACTTCACACTGAAATTCTATGAACTTTTCAAATGTTTCAGACTTATGTTTCAGTAAGTAGATATACCCATATCTGCTCAAATTATCTGTGAAGGTTAGAATATCGATACCCGCCGCGAGCCTCAACACTCATCGGACCGCATACATCGGTATGTATTATTTCCAATAAGTCAGTGGCTCGCTCCATTATTCCGGAGAACGGAGTCTTAGTCATCTTGCCCATGAGGCATGGTTCGCAAGCATCAAATGATTCATAATCAAGTGATTCCAAAAGTCCATCCGCATGGAGTTTCTTCATGCGCTTTATACCAATATGACCTAAACGGCAGTGCCACAAATATGTTGCACTATCATTATCAACTTTGCATATTTTGGCATCAATATTTTGAATATGTGTATCACCATGATCGAGATTCAATAAACCATTTATATTGTGTGTATGACCATAGAAGGTTTTATTCATGTAAATAGAATAACAATTACTCTTTGACTTAAATGAATAACCGTATTGCAATAAACATGATCCAGTCATATTAATGCTCAACGCGAATAGCAAATAACATTTATTTTAGGTTTAACACTAATCCCGAAGGTAAAGGGAGTGTGCGATGGTGATCTTATCAACCTTGGAATCACTTCCAACACACATCGTCACCTCGCCCTTAACTAGTCTCTGTTTATTTTGCAACTCCTGTTTTGTTTTACTACTCTTAGCAACTGAACCAGTATCAAATACTGAGGGGTTGCTATAAACACTAGTAAAGTACACATCAATAACATGTATATCAAATATACCTTTGTTCACTGTGCCATCCTTCTTATCCGCCAAGTATCTAGGGCAGTTCCACTTCTAGTGACCATTTCCTTTGCAATTGAAGCACTCAGTTTCAGGCTTAGGTCTAGCTTTGGGTTTCTTCACGGGAGTGGCAACTTGCTTGCCATTCTTTCTTGAAGTTCCCTTTCTTTTCCTTTGCCCGTTTTCTTGAAACTAGTGGTCTTGTTAACCATCAACACTTGATGCTTTTCATTGATTTCTACCTTCGCCGATTTTAGCATCGCGAAGAGCTCGGGAATCGTTTTTGTCATCCCTTGCATATTATAGTTCATCACGAAGTTCCAGTAACTTGGTGATAGTGACTAGAGAATTCTGCCAATCACTATCTTATCTGGAAGATTAACTCCCACTTGATTCAAGTGATTGTAGTACTCAGACGTTCTGAGCACATGCTCACTGGTTGAGCTATTCTCCTCCATCTTGTAGGCAAAGTACTTGTCAGAGGTGTCATACCTCTTAACACGGGCATGATTCTGAAATACCAATTTCAACTCTGAGAACATCTCATATGCTCCATGTCATTCAAAACATTTTTGAAGTCCCGCTTCTAAGCCGTAAAGCATGGTGCACCAAACTATCAAGTAGTCATCATATCGAGCTTGTCAAACGTTCATAACGTCTGCATCTGCTCCTGCAATAGTTCTGTCAACTAGCGGTGCATCAAGGACATGATTCTTCTGTGCAGCAATGAGGATAATCCTCAGATCATGGACCTAGTTCGCATCATTGCTACTATCATCTTTCAACTTAGTTTTCTCTAGGAACAAATCATAAATAAAACGGGGAAGCTATACGCGAGCTACTGATCTACAACATAGATATGCAAATACTATCAGGACTAAGTTCATGATAAATTTAAGTTCAATTAATCAGATTACTTAAGAACTCCCCTTAGATAGACATCCCTCGAGTCATCTAAATGATCACGTCATCCATATCAACTAAACCATGTCCGATCATCATGTGAGATGGAGTAGTTTTCAATGGTGAACATCACTATGTTGATCATATCTACTATATGATTCATGTTCGACCTTTCGGACTCAGTGTTCCGAGGCCATATCTGCATATGCTAGGCTGGTCATGTTTAACCCGAGTATTCTACACGTGCAAAACTGGCTTGCACCCGTTGTATGTGAACGTAGAGCTTATCACACCCGATCATCATGTGGTGTCTCGACGCGACGAACTGTAGCAATGGTGCATACTCAGGGAGAACACGTATACCTTTAAATTTAGTGAGGGATCATGTTATAATGCCACCGCCGTACTAAGCAAAATAAGATGCATAAAGGATAAACATCACATGCAATCAAAATATGTGACATGATATGGCCATCATCATCTTGTGCCTTTGATCTCCATATCCAAAGCACCGTCATGATCTCCATCGTCACCGGCTTGACACCTTGATCTCCATCGAAGCATCGTTGTCGTCTCGCCAACTATTGCTTCGACGACTATCGCTACCGCTTAGTGATAAAGTAAAGCAATTACATGGCAATTGCATTTCATACAATAAAGCGACAACCATAAGGCTCATGCCAGTTGCCGATAACTTTTACAAAACATGATCATCTCATACAACAATCTATATCTCATCACGTCTTGACCATATCACATCACAACATGCCCTGCAAAAACAAGTTAGACGTCCTCTACTTTGTTGTTGCAAGTTTTACGTGGCTGCTACGGGCTTCTAGCAAGAACCGTTCTTACTTACGCATCAAAACCACAATGATTTCTCATCAAGTTTGTTGTTTTAACCTTCAACAAGGACCGGTCGTAGTCAAACTCGATTCAACTAAAGTTGGAGAAACGGACACCCGCCAGCCACCTATGTGCGAAGCACGTGTAGAACCAGTCTCATGAACGCGGTCATGTAATGTCGGTCCGGGCCGCTTCATCCAACAATACCGCCGAATCAAAGTAAGACGTTGGTGGTAAGCAGTATGATTATTATCACCCACAACTCTTTGTGTTCTACTCGTGCATATATCATCTACGCATAGAACTGGCTCGGATGCCACTATTGGGAATAGCACGCAATTTCAAAAAAAAATCCTACGCTCACGCAAGATCTATCTAGGAGATGCATAGCAACGAGAGGGGGAGAGTGTGTCCACGTACCCTCGTAGACCGAAAGCGGAAGCGTTAGGTTAACGCAGTTGATGTAGTCGAACGTCTTCACGATCCAACCAATCCAAGTACCGAATGTATGGCACCTCCGTGTTCAACACACGTTCAGCTTGATGACGTCCCTCGAACTCTTGATCCAGCAGAGGGTCGAGGGAGAGTTTCGTCAGCACGACGGCGTGGTGACGGTGATAGTGATGTGATCCGAGCAGGGCTTCGCCTAAGCACTACGTAAATATGACCGGAGGAGCAAACTATGGAGAGAGACGCCGCACACGGCTTGGAAAAATTGTTGTGTCTCCAAGGGGTGCCCTTCCCACGTATATAAAGGAGGGAGAGGGAGGAGGCCGGCCCTAGGGGCCGCGCCATAAGGGGGGAGTCCGACTAGGACTCCTAGTCCTAGTAGGATTCGCCCCCCCCTCTTTTCCTTCTCATGGAGGTGGAAAGGGGGAAGGAGAGCGAGTAGGAGAAGGAAAAGGTGGGTGGTGCCCCCTTCCCTAAACCAATTCGGCCTCCTCCCTTGTGGGGGGCGCACCAGCCCCTTGTGGGCTGGTTAGCCTCCCTCCTATGGCCCATATATTTCCCCGAGGGGTTCCGGTAACCCCTCCGGTACTCCGGTATGTACCCGATACATTCTGGAACCCTTCCGGTGTCCGAATACTACCCTCCAATATATCAATCTTTACCTCTCACCATTTCGAAACTCCTAGTCATGTCATTGATCTCATCCGGGACTCTGAACAAACTTCGGTCACCAAAACACACAACTCATAATACAAATAGTCATCAAACGTTAAGCGTGCGGACCCTACGGGTTCGAGAACTATGTAGACTTGACCGAGACACATCTCCGATCAATAACCACTAGCGGAACATGGATGCTCATATTGGTTCCTACATATACGAAGATCTTTATCGATCAAACCATACAACAACATACGTCATTCCCTTTGTCATCGGTATGTTACTTGCTCGAGATTCGATCGTCGGTATTATCATACCTAGTTCAATCTTGTTAATGGCAAGTCTCTTTACTCATTCTGTAATGCATCATTCTGCAACTAACTCATTAATCACATTGCTTGCAAAGCTTAGAGTGATGTGCATTATCGAGAGGGCCTAGAGATACCTCTCTGATACTCGGAGTGACAAACCCTAATCTCGATCTTTGCCAACCCAACAAACACCTTCGGAGACACCTGTAGAGCATCTTTATAATCACCCAATTATGTTGTGACGTTTGATAGCACACAAAGTGTTCCTCAGGTATTCGGGAGTTGCATAATCTCATAGTCAAAGGAATATGTATAAGTCATGAAGAAAGCAATAGCAATAAAACTGAATGATCAACATGCTAAGCTAACGGATGGGTCTTTGATGACCCACAAGTATAGGGGATCAATTGTAGCTCTTTTTATAAGTAAGAGTGTCAAACACAACGAGGAGCAGAAGGAAATGACAAGTAGTTTTCTGTAAGGTAATGTCTGCAAGTGCTGAAATTGTAAGTGGCGAGTAGTTTGATAGCAAGATAATTTGTAACAAGCAAGTAACGATAATAGTAACAAGTATGCTACAAGGTAGCCCAATCCTTTTGAGGGAAAGGGCAGGCCAAAACGGTCTCTTATGATAAGCAAAGCGTTCTTGAGGGTACACGGGAATATCACCTAGTCACTTTCATCATGTTGGTTCGATTTGTGTTCGCTACTATGATAATTTGATATGTGGGTGGACCGGTGCTTAGGTGCTGTTCTTACTTGAACAAACCTCCTACTTATGATTAACCCTCCTGCAAGCATCCGCAACTACAAGAAAAGTATTAAGAATAAATTCTAACCATAGCATTAAACTTTTGGGTCCAATCGGTCCCTTACGGAATAGCGCATAAACTGGGGTTTAAGCTTCTGTCACTCTCGCAACCCACCATCTAATTGCTACTCCAAAATGCATTCCCTTAGGCCCAAATATGGTGAAGTGTCATGTAGTCGATGTTCACATGACACCACTAAGGGAATCACAACATACATACTATCAAAATATCAAACACATATCAAGTTCACATGATTACTTGCAACATGATTTCTCCCGTGACCTCAAGAACAAAAGTGACTACTCACAAATGATGAACATGCTCATGATCAGAGCAGTATTAAATAGCATAATGGATCAGAACATATAATCTTTCACCAAATAAACCATATAGTAATCAACAGCAAGATGTAATCAACACTACTAGTCACCCCCTAGCAGCAATCTATAGTTTCGGTAACAAGATTGAATACAAGAGATAAACTAGGGTTTGAGATGAGATGGTGCTGGTGAAGATGTTGATGGAGATAGCCCTCCCCAAGAAGGGAGAGTTGATGGTGATGATGATGACGATGATTTCCCCCTCCGGGAGGGAAGTTCCCCTGGCCAAATCGCTCCACAGGAGGGAAAAAGTGCTCCTGCCCAAGTTCCGCCTCGAGACGTGCTACCTCTTGAGCATGTGTTGGTTTTCCCTAGAAGAGGAAAGGGTGATGCAGCGAAGTGGCGTAAGTATTTCCCTCAATTTGAGAACCAAGGTATCAATCCAGTAGGAGACAACGCACAAGTCACCTAGTACCTACACAAATAATCAAGAACCTTGCAACCAACGCGATAAAGGGGTTGTCAATCCCTTCACGGTCACTCGCAAAAGTGAGATCTAATAAAGACAGTAAAGTAAATATTTTTGGTATTTTTGTTTTATACATTGGAAAGTAAAGATTGCACAATAGTAAACGGGATGCGATGTAAATAAAAGAGATGCAAATATAATAAGAAAGAGACCCGGGGGCCATAGGTTTCACTAGTGGCTTCTCTCAAGATAGCATGTATTACGGTGGGTGAACAAACTACTGCCGAGCAATTGATAGAAAAGCGCATAGTTATGAAGATATCTGAGGCAATGATCATGAATATAGGCATCACATCCGTGTCAAGTAGATCGAAATGATTATGCATCTACTACTATTACTCCACACATCGACCGCTATCCAGCATGCATCTAGAGTATTAAGTTCATAAGAACAGAGTAACGCATTAAGCAAGATGACATGATGTAGAGGGATAAACTCAAGCAATATGATATAAACCCAATCTTTTTATCCTCGATGGCAACAATACAATACGTGCCTTGCTGCCCCTACTATCACGGGGAAAGGACACCGCAAGATTGAACCCAAAGCTAAGAACTTCTCCCGTTGCAAGAAAGATCAATCTAGTTGGCCAAACTAAACCGATAATTCGAAGAGACTTGCAAAGATATCAAATCATGCATATAAGAATTCAGAGAAGAACCAAATAATATTCATAGATAATCTTGTTCATAAATCCACAATTCATCGGATCTCGGCAAACACACCGCAAAAGAGTATTACATCAAATAGATCTCCAAGAACATCGAGGAGAACTTTGTATTGAGAATAAAAGAAAGAGAAGAAGCCATCTAGCTAATAACTATGGACCCGAAGGTCTGTGGTAATGTACTCACGCTTCATCGGAGAGGCAATGGGGTTGATGTAGAAGCCCTCCATGATCGATTCCCCCTCCGGCAAATCGCCGAAAAAAGGCCCCAAGATGGGATCTCACGGGTACAAAAGGTTGCGGCGGTGGAAAAGTGGTTTCGTGGCTCCCTCTGATTGATCTAGGGTATAAGAGTATATATAGGCGAAAGAAGTACGTCGGTGGAGCTACGAGGGGCCCACGAGGGTGGGGGCACCCCTACCCCCTGGGCGCGCCCTCCTGCCTCGTGGCGTTCTAGACTTCAACGCCAAGTCTTCTGGATTGCTTTTGGTCCAAGAAAGATCATCGCGTAGGTTTCATTCCGTTTGTTCCTTTTCTGCGAAACACTAAAATAGGCAAAAAAAAAACAGAAACTGGCACTGGGCCTCCGGTTAATAGGTTAGTCCCAAAAATAATATAAAAGAGCATATTAAAGCCCATTAAACATCCAAAACAGATAATATAATTGCATGGAATAATAAAAAATTATAGATACGTTGGAGACGTATCAAGACGGCGGCACTCCGTCCCAAAAGTCTTCCCCTTATTTTTTCTAGGTCAAAATGACTTATATACCAGAAGATCGGCACCGGAGGTGGGCCGAGGAGGCCACAACCGACCAGGGCGCGCCTGGGGGGCCTGCCGCGCGCAGGTGTGTTGTGCTCACCTGGTGGCCCCCCTCAGGTGGTTATTGGCTCCAATATTTCTTAAATAATCCATAAAAAATCTCCGTGAAGTTTCAGCTCATTTGGAGTTGTGCAGAATAGGTGGCCTGACATAGCTTTTTCAAGTCCAGATTTCTAGCTGCCGGAATTCTCCCTCTTGGTGTGTACCTTGCAAATTATGAGAAAAAGGCATTAGAATTACTCCAAAAAGCATTATTATGGATAAAAACATTATAAATAATAGTAAGAAAACATGATTGCAAAATGGACGTATCAACTCCCCCAAGCTTAGACCTCGCTTGTCCTCAAGCGAAAACCGAAGTCGAAAAACATGTCCACATGCTTTGAGAGAGAGGTGTCGATAAAAACAAAATATGGACATAGAAGCATCATGTTGATTATTATAACAGCAACAAAATTAAACATAGGACTTTTATCATAGAACTTTTATCATACACTTCCCATGAATAAGTGACAGTTCATTATATAATCGAAGTATAAAGCAAAAACTCTATTAGAAACCAACAAACTATGTTCTCAGTCAACTTTGCAACTACAATTCATCATCTTTTCAGGAAGGGTCACGTGTCGGAGCCTTTAGGCAAGTCCACATACTCAACCATCATATAGTCTTCTATGATTGCTAACACTCACTGAGTACACATGAGCAAAACGTTTCAACTGGACACATAGAAAGATAGGGGATTATAGTTTCGCCTCCCAACGTACTCACCTCAAGGGTGATGTCAACAATAATAACTCATGCTATCTATATTCAACTGGACATATGTGCCTAGATCTTTCCTCACCACATGATGCTTGCCAAAAGAGAAAATAAAAATGAATAGAAGGAAAACTTTGACTCTTTGCATAAAAGTAAATACATAAAAGTAAAAGATAGGCCCTTCGCAGAGGGAAGCAGAGGTTGCCATGCGCTTATTTGTTTGCATGCTCAATCCCTTAGTGCAAGAAAACGTCACGTTACATTGCCCCTTAAGATGAAAACCTTTATTATGCAGTCTGCCGCTTTTATTCTTTGTCATCCAAGTTCGTGCAACGCTCAATTTTCTCTTACACTAAACAATCTCACACATTTAGAAGCAATTTTTATTGCCTTCTTGCACCGATGACAACTTACTTGAGGGATCTTGCTCAACCCCTAGGTAGGTATGGTGGACACTTGAAAAGATTTGGGTTTAAGGGTTTTTGGATGCACAAGTAGTATCTCTACTTAGTGTGGAATTTTTGGCTAGCAAAGATAGGGGCAAGCATCACATGTTAAAGGATCTATGACAATATGACTTCTATGTGAATATAAACAAACATAAACCATTATGTTGTCTTCCTTGTCCAACGTCAACAAGTTTGGCATATAATTTTTTGATGAGGGCTCACAATCACAAAAGAATTCTAGGATGGTATATTTATATGTGAATCATCTCTTCCCTTATTAATTCTTTCATGAGTTGCATCATTGACTAATGCTATGTTTGTCAATCTCTAATAAATTTTTCTTACTTATACATTTCCTTATGTGGTGCCATCACCTACCATAGGATTAGTATATAATCTTATTGATTTATTTCCTTTCTCTTTTTCTATCTTTATTTATTTTCTTTATTTGCAACATGAAAGTGAAGAAAGCAAAAACTCGAACTAAACTTTATTATATAACTTGCACACGATTACAATGATAGATCACTAAGCAAACTCTCAAAGAGGAAAGGATCGAACTAAATTTTATTTCATCTAAAGCAAAAAGATCGAACTAAGATAAGTAAAAGAAAAAAGATAGTGGGATGATACGATACCGGGGCACCTCCCCCAAGCTTGGCGGAAGCCAAGGGGAGTGCCCATACCCGATACTCAGTTCTCCTTTGGTGGTGAAGAAGATGGTGGTGGTGACGAAGCAATCCTATCCTTGAGGATCAAGAGATTCTCCAACCGACGGATGACGCTCCGGAGATAGCTGATATGCTCTTGATGCAGAATATTTTCGCGAGTGAGATACTTATTTTGTATGCGAACTATTTCAATGACGCGAAAAGCTTCAATCTCAGCAGGAATAAGGTGAGTAAGATAGGGTTTAAGGATATCTTCCTTCTCCTCCTCGGCCAACAGTGCTTGTGTTGCCACCGGGGATGGATCTACGACAGCTTCCTTGCCCTTGTCACCATTGATGGCGTCTGTAGGCTCCTCCCTCTTCGTCTCGATCTTCATCAGCCAAGCATCTTCTTCCATGTGGTTGGAGGAGCAGGAAGACATGATGCCTAGCTTGATAAATCTGACCGGAAACAACAAGAAAAGAGAACAGAGGATTTTCTCCGCGATACGGTGGTTAACAGGTTCGGGACGTATATATAGATTTTTTTTATCTTGGAGGACGAGTACATGGAAGAGAAACGGAGTACGGAAGGTGTCCTGGGTGGGCACAACCCACCTGCCTGCGCGCCCTGGTGTCTTGTGCCCACCAGGGGACGCTTCCTGGGAGTTTCTTTATTTCCAAAATTCTAAAATATTCCAAAACTGATAAAAACTATTTTTGCAGATTTTTCGGAGTCCGTTTACTTACCGTATCACGTACCTCCTTATTTTGACAATTCTGGAGTGTTCTGGAAGGACTCTTTTATGTGTTCTTCCGGTGTCAAATTTTGGATAATATTACTTTCAATATTAATAGGCGTACCTGAGATATAATGTTTTATTCGTTGCCCATTGACAACCTTCGGGTTAGTACCTTCGGAATTATTTATTTTGATGGCCCCGGACCGGTAAACCTCCTCAATGACATATGGGCCTTCCCATTTCGAGAGGAGCTTTACTGCAAAAAATCTAAAATGAGAGTTGTACAAAAGAACATATTCTCCAACTTTAAACTCAGGCTTTTGGATTCTTTTGTAATCCCATCTTTTAACTTTCTGTTTGAATAACTTTGCATTTTCATAAGCTTGGGTTCTCCATTCATCTAACGAAGTAATATCAAATAACCTCTTTTCACCAGCAAGTTTGAAATCATAATTGAGTTCTTTAACTGCCCAATATGCTTTATGTTCTAACTTAAGAGGCAAATGACAAGCTTTTCCATAAACCATTTTATAAGGAGACATACCCATAGGATTTTTATATGCTGTTCTATACGCCCAAAGTGCATCATCTAATTTCTTAGACCAATTCTTTCTGGACCTATTGACAGTCTTTTACAAAATTAATTTTATTTCTCTATTACTAAGTTCAATTTGACCACTAGACTCAGGATGATAGGGTGATGCAATTCTATGGTTAACATCATACTTAGCAAGCATTTTACGGAAAGCACCATGAATAAAGTGTGAACTGAAGGAAATATGCCCTAGAGGCAATAATAAAGTTATTATTTTATTTCCTTATATCATGATAAATGTTTATTATTCATGCTAGAATTGTATTAACCGAAAACTTAGTACATGTGTGAATACATAGACAAACAGAGTGTCACTAGTATGCCTCTACTTGACTAGCTCGTTGAATCAAAGATGGTTAAGTTTCCTAGCCATAGACATGAGTTGTCATTTGATTAACGGGATCACATCATTAGAGAATGATGAGATTGACTTGACCCATTCCGTTAGCTTAGCATTTGATCGTTTAGTATGTTGCTATTGCTTTCTTCATGACTTATACATGTTCCTATGACTATGAGATTATGCAACTCCCGAACACCGGAGGAACACTTTGTGTGCTACCAAACGTCACAACGTAACTGGGTGATTATAAAGGTGCTCTACAAGTGTCTCCGATGGTACTTGTTCAGTTGGCATAGATCGAGATTAGGATTTGTCACTCCGATTGTCGGAGAGGTATCTCTGGGCCCTCTCGGTAATGCACATCACTATAAGCCTTGCAAGCAATGTAACTAATGAGTTAGTTGCGGGATGATGCATTACGGAACGAGTAAAGAGACTTGTCGGTAACGAGATTGAACTAGGTATTGAGATACCGACGATCGAATCTCGGGCAAGTAACATACCGATGACAAAGGGAACAACGTATGTTGTTATGCGGTTTGACCGATAAAGATCTTCGTAGAATATGTAGGAGCCAATATGAGCATCCAGGTTCCGCTGTTGGTTATTGACCGGAGATGAGTCTCGGTCATGTCTACATAGTTCTTGAACCCGTAGGGTCCGCACGCTTAACATTCGGTGACGATCGGTATTATGAGTTTATGTATTTTGATGTACCTAAGGTTGTTCGGAGTCCCAGATGAGATCAGGGACATGGCGAGGAGTCTCGAAATGTTTGAGATGTAAAGATCGATGTATTGGAAGGCTATATTCGGACATCGGAAAGGTTCTGAGTGGTTCGGGTATTTATCGCAGTACCGGAAAGTTACGAGAATTCGCCGGGGAGTATATGAGCCTTATTGGGCTTTAGGGGAGAGAGAGAGGGGCTGCCTAGGTGTGACACCCAAAATTTTATTTGGCCTTTTCAAAAAAATTATTTGACTTGAGGGAGGTGTTTTAAAATTTTCTTCAAAAGAACCCTCCCTTTCAAAATATCTTTTTTATGGCAAGGGTTTTATTTGGAATTCACCCAAGACTTGATGTTGGTCTTGGAGGTTCTTTCTTTTTATTTGGACTCAAACCAAAATGCTTTTCACTTGGGAAAAATGCCTTTTGAAAATGCCCTATGGCTTTTGAAATGATTCCTTGCCCCTTTCAACAAATCTCTCATGCCATGACCTTAGTGCAAATCCACTCTCCTAAGCCTTCCCTCATCTTTGGATCATGATTTGCATCAAATCCAGCAAGTTGAACCTCCCCATATGATTATTTTCCATTTAAATCTTATCAAAACAATTTCTGCCTTCTATTCTAGCCCTTTGAGATTTACAAAGGAGCTACCATTTCTGTTTTGATTTTTGCCCCCAAACCAATTTCCCTTCCTAGTCCTTTGAGCCCTCAACCAAGATCCATGAAGATCCACTGGTCTTCAGTTCAAATTTTTCAAACTATACTTGCTGCAAGTTTGGACCAGTTTTGCCAAATTTGATGAAATTCATTCAAATCCTTCTCCATAAATTCTGAGAAAAATCAGGCAGCCTCTGGGTGCATTGAGAGGTCACCTCACCAAGTCCCAGCTCCAGGAAATTTTTTCTGCTTACCAAATCATTTCATCGAACACCTGCTGGACACTGTTGCTATCAAGTTCAGTCAAGTTCAGTTAACAGTGTCTGAAACCACTGTCGTTTTCTTCAGTGTTCGATCTCAATCTCGCCAGTGCCCCGGTGTCGCCTTGCTCCCCGTCCCCTCCCCCTTGTTCCTGCGCCGCACGATCCCCTGGAACCTTGCGGACGTCGGCGACGAGCAGGAGGAGGTGCGCCGCCCCGTGACCGACGGCAGCGGCGGCTTTGCGGCCGCCAGAGAGGGGCGCAGCATAGACGGCGCCACCCAGCGCCGCCCAAGCCACCGGAGGCCGCCGCGTGGCCACCCACTCCCCAGTGCACGCTGCCACCCTCGTCGTGAACCGCTGGGCGCGGAGCGCGCTCTCTGCCGCCGTCGTGCCCGTGCGGCCACCCCACCGTGGACCGGCGCCATTACGCCAAGACCGACCGGGATTAGCGGGGGAACGGCACCAGTACACCTCACTGATGCTGCCTGGCCACTTAAACTCCCTGCCAAGCCACTGCCTCACCGTAATTGCTCGCCGGAGCAACCCCGTTCACGGCCACCCCCTCGATCCGCCTATAAATAGAGGCCCCGAGCTTCAACTCGAACCCACACCACCTCTGCACTCCACCTAGACCACACCAAGCCACTGGAAGAGCCCCGAGGGAGCTTTCTTCCCCCGACTCCGGCCGCCGCGACCCGCCACGGGATCCAGCTCGATTCGCTCCCGTGCGTGCACCTCCACCCTTCAACTCTTGCCAGTAGCTTCCCTATGCATCCACTCTCCTGACCCGCGCTTCAATTCGGAGCTTGCAGCACCCACCGAAGTTCCCCACCATCGCCCGAGCCGCCGTCCGCCGGAGAAAGTGTCGCCGTCGGCGTGGTGCTCTCCGTCGGTCGAGTCCACCACCCACCGACGCGGAAGGACACGCTGAAGCTCTTGGTACACTCCGATCTCCCTGTCTCGCCGTGGTTCGACGCCGGCGACCACCGCAGTCTTCGGGCGCCGGCGAACTTTTTAAACCTGACATGTGGACCCCCGTGTCAGCCTCTATTCTCTTCTCCCTCGAAACGTTTTCTGTTGGCGCCTTCGGGCAAATACGTTTTCTCTTTGAGCTGGCGCGTTTCTTTCCGAAGCGTTTTCTATTTTCTCAGTTAAGCCCCTGGAACGAGTCCATGGACTTAGTCCGGGGCGGTCCTGCCAGCAGGAAGGAGCTTCTCCTCACAGCACCGCCTCTGACATTCGTCTCGTCTTCAGCCTCTTATGCACCGGCCGTTTTGGCCACTGCTCGCCGTCTGCCTACCACTGAGGAGTTCGACCGAGTCATCGCTCCTACTGCAGTCAGAGCTGCACCGCCTGCCGCACCTGCTCTACCGCCTGTCGCCCTCGCACCATCACCGCAGCGCAGTGCTACGCGCCAGGAACCTACTAGAGAGGAGGTGGAGGTTGAATCCCCTGCACCGCTGAGTCTTGCCCTCGGCAAGGGGAAGGACATCGTCACCATCTCCGACTGAGAGCGCCGAGTAGCCGCGCATTTTGTATGATGTGTTTTCTCTGTACGCTAGTTTGTATTAGTGTGTTTGCTGCTTTCCGGAGGAGTATGCTAGTCTAAATAACATGTCAGGATTGTGTACGCACATCCTGAGTGATGTATCGTGTGTTTGCTTTTCGCGTATAAGATTTGGGTTAAGCAGTTCGTCTTCATGCAAAAATCGTTTATGCTTTCTTGAAAAATCTTGAGGTCTTTTAAGTTTTTGCCTTCACAAGATTTTCCTTGTACCACACAGTTCTTCTCATGAGTTTTGCAAAATAATACCCCTGACTGGAAAAATGTCTCGTCCGTGGACTCGTTCCATGCCCAATCAGCTGGAAGAAGTTTATGGAACACAGACTAGCAACAACTTCACTCAGGGACAGTCCAGTCAACAAGACAGCGAAGCAGCCTTGTCTCTTCGAACAAAGCCAGCAACAGCACCAAGAGATGATGAATCACGTCATCAATATGGGAAACCACCGTGAACCCTATCAACCTCATTCCAAGTTATCTGAGTTACAGAAGACTCGCCCTTCAACGTTTGCTCACACCGATAGGCCGCTAGAAGCCGACGATTGGCTTCGTGACATCGAAAGGAAGCTGATTATTGCTCAGTGTTCAGATCATGAGAAGGTGCTTTATGCACCACACTACCTTACTGGAGCAGCTGCAGCATGGTGGGAAAACTTCCTACACATGCATCCCAGTGAACACAACATCACCTGGGAAGAATTCAAGGAAGGCTTTCGTGGGGCACACATTCCCCGGAGCATCATAAAAATCAAGAAGAGGGAATTTGACGATGTCAAGCAAAGAGGCATGTCAGTGACAGAATACAACGGTCAGTTTACCCAGCTATCTCGTTATGCCTACGACGAGCACATGACCGAGAACAAGAAGATGGAAAAATTCCTGGACGGCCTGGCACCGGCACTAAAATGCCAACTGGTTGTACACACTTTCCCGGATTTTAAAACCCTGGTTGACAAGGCCATTACCTTGGAGAATGAGCGCCGTAGTCTGGAAGATCTCCGTAAGCGAAAGAGGGACAAGACGACTCTTGCTCGCAACAACCGAAGCAAGACTGAGGTTCCAAGGACAAAAGCAAGGAAATCCACGACTACTGGTCTAAGGCCCGTCAGACATTTTCATGCCAGGGACGAGCAGTTCACGTACCGTCCAGGGGTCACCTGCTATGCTTGTGGTGAAGAAGGGAACTATGCTAAACAATGCCCAAAACCGAGGAACTCGGCCCCCAAGCCGAACAATGGTGGAAACAATCCAGCCCCCAAGCGCAACAATTTCAATCCCAACAACAACCACAGGAAGGGTCACCTGAACCATGTGACCAGGGAAGAAGCGCAGAACGCCCCAGACATCGTGCTCGGTATGTTCCCTGTCAACACAGTACCTGCCACGGTTTTGTTTGATTCTGGAGCTTCCCATTCGTTCGTTTCGAAGAGTTTTGTTTTGCAACATGGTTTTCCGATACTTCCCTTGGAAAAATCTATGATCATCAAGTCCCCCGGAAATAAGCAAATCGCTCAGAGTTACTGCCAAGGAGTAATCGTTGAGTTCGAAGGACTACAGTTCCAAGCAAATCTCATCGTGTTGGAAAATAAAGGACTGGATGTCATTTTAGGGATGGACTGGTTAACCACCAACAAAGGATTCATTGACTGTTTCAATCGGACCGTGAGTCTCACTCACCATCATGGCAAGACAATAAAGGTTACAGCTCAAGAAAGGCCACGGTCACGGCAACCAAAACTGAACAAAGTGGACATTTCAGAACTGAGAAAAGTTCCAGTGGTATGCGAGTTTCCTGACGTATTTCCTGAAGAACTGCCAGGCATGCCACCAGACCGAGAGATAGAATTCAGCATCGAACTAGCACCTGGCACCGCTCCCATCTATAAGAAACCTTATAGAATGGCACCCTCAGAATTGGTGGAGTTGAAGAAGCAGATAAAGGAATTATTGGACAAAGGATTTATTCGAGCCAGCTCCTCACCATGGGGTTCGCCAGTGTTGTTCGCCAAGAAAAAGGATGGGACACTGAGACTGTGTATAGACTATCGAGCTCTCAATATGGTCACCATCAAAAACAAATATCCGATGCCACGGATAAATGATTTGCTTGACCAGCTCGCACAAGCCAAGGTGTTCTCAAAAATTGATTTGAGATCGGGATATCATCAATTGAAAGTACGGACAGAAGATATCCCTAAAACAACATTCACCTCCAGATACGGATTATATGAATTCACAGTGATGCCTTTTGGTCTAACGAACGCCCCCGCATATTTCGTCCACCTCATGAACAAAGTGTTCATGAAATTCATGGACAAATTTGTTGTGGTGTTCATTGACGATATTCTGGTTTACTCAAGGACACCGGAAGAGCATGCTGAGCATCTCAGAATTGTTTTGGGAGAATTGAGGAAACATCAGTTGTATGCCAAATTTAGCAAGTGTGAATTTTGGCTAAGACAAGTTGGTTTCCTAGGCCACATATTAAACCAAGAAGGCGTGGCCGTAGACCCAGAGAAGGTCAAAGCCATACTTGACTAGAAGCCGCCCGCCAACGTTACAGATGTGCGGAGTTTCCTGGGAATGGCCGGATATTACAGAAGATTTATTGAAGGATTCTCCACTGTGGCAAAACCAATAACACAGTTGCTCAAGAAGGACAAGAAATTTGTTTGGATGGAAGCATGCGAGAGAAGCTTCCAAGAACTTAAGAAGAAGCTAACAACCGCACCGGTATTAACCGTGCCAGACATACACAAGAGTTTTGAAGTATATTGTGACGCGTCCCGAAAAGGCCTCGGATGTGTACTAATGCAAGATGGCAAAGTTGTCGCGTATGCCTCCAGGCAGCTGCGAAAACATGAGGAAAATTACCCAACACATGACTTGGAGCTAGCAGCAGTCATACATGCACTCAAGGAGTGGAGGCACTTTCTGTTGGGAAATCGCTGTGAAATATATACGGACCATAAGAGCCTCAAATATATCTTCACACAGCCAGAGCTAAATTTACGCCAACGACGCTGGTTGGAATTGGTCAAGGACTATGATGTCGGCATTCACTACCATCCAGGGAAAGCAAATGTAGTGGCTGATGCCCTTAGTCGAAACCCCAGCCCGGACAACGACGGTCCGCAAAACTTGAGGCCTGAGTTTCAGCAAGAGTTCGCTAGGCTCAACATGGTGTTAGTCTCTGAGGGCACCATATCAAATCTGGAGATACAACCCACCCTAGTGGAACAAATTAAGAAGGCTCAACAGGGACATCCCAGCATCGAAGGTATAAAGAAGAAAATGAACCTTGGTAAGGCTTCGGAGTTCGTCACAGACAGTGAAGGAATATTATATTACGGAGACAGACTTTGCGTACCTAACATTGAGGAACTCAAGCAACAAATCTTAACCGAAAGCCACACCGCTCCATACTCGATCCACCCTGGAGGAACCAAAATGTACAAGGACATTCAGGAAAGATTTTGGTGGCACGGTATGAAAAGAGATATAGCCACATTTATTGCTTGTTGCGATTCATGTCAGCGCATCAAGGCCGAGCATCAAAAGCCAGTAGGGCTACTCCAGCCAAACAGGATACCGGAGTGGAAATGGGATGAAATAGGAATGGACTTCATCGTCGGACTACCCCGATCACAACGCGGAAATGACGCCATATGGGTCATCACAGACCGACTAACCAAGGTTGCTCATTTCATTCCCGTGAAGACTACCTACTCCACACAAAGACTGGCCAAACTTTATCTCTCCCGTATAGTTTGTTTGCATGGAGTCCCAAAGACTATAATATCCGACCGAGGCACACAATTTGTCTCCAAATTTTGGGATCACCTGCAACAAGCTCTGGGCACGCAGCTAGCTTTCAGTACAGCGTACCACCCTCAGACTGATGGACAAACGGAACGTGTGAACCAAATCCTAGAGGATATGCTGAGAGCCTGTGTGCTCACCTATGGGTCCAGTTGGGAAGAGAGTTTGTCGTATGCCGAGTTTGCTTACAACAACAGTTACCAAGCCAGCTTGCAAATGGCACCCTTTGAAGCATTGTACGGGCGGAGGTGTCGTACCCCACTGAATTGGTCAGAAACAGGTGACAGCCGTATCTTCGTCCCAGACATGCTTAAAGAGGCCGAGGAGAAAGTTAAGCAGCTCAGGGACAGACTCAAGACAGCGCAGAGCCGACAAAAGAGCTACTACGATCAAAAACATTGTGAGGTCAGCTTTGAACCCGGTGATTCCGTATACCTACGAGTGTCTCCCATGAGGGGCCTGCAACGGTTCAAAATTAAGGGGAAGCTAGCCCCGAGATTTATTGGAACATTCTATATAATTGCACGAAGAGGCACGGTAGCCTACCAGCTAGACCTACCCAAGGAGCTGTCAGACGTCCATGACGTATTCCACATCTCACAATTGAGAAAATGTGTAAGTAACCCGGAGAAGCATGTATCCCATGAGAGCATCGATGTACAACCAGACCTCACCTACAGAGAAAGGCCAGTAAGATATTGGAAGTGTCTGAACGGAGGACCCGTCAGAAAACGACAAAAAATTTCAGAGTGCAGTGGAACAACCACACTGAGGATGAAGCTACATGGGAAAGGGAAGATTTTCTTCAGACAGAATATCCATATCTATTCGAGGATCAGCTGAAATCTCGAGGACGAGATTATTCCTAATGGGGTAGGTGTTGTGACACCCAAAATTTTATTTGGCCTTTTCAAAAAAATTATTTGACTTGAGGGAGGTGTTTTAAAATTTTCTTCAAAAGAACCCTCCCTTTCAAAATATCTTTTTTATGGCAAGGGTTTTATTTGGAATTCACCCAAGACTTGATGTTGGTCTTGGAGGTTCTTTCTTTTTATTTGGACTCATACCAAAATGCTTTTCACTTGGGAAAAATGCCTTTTGAAAATTCCTTTGAAAATGCCCTATGGCTTTTGAAATGATTCCTTGCCCCTTTCAACAAATCTCTCATGCCATGACCTTAGTGCAAATCCACTCTCCTAAACCTTCCCTCATCTTTGGATCATGATTTGCATCAAATCCAGCAAGTTGAACCTCCCCATATGATTATTTTCCATTTAAATCTTATCAAAACAATTTCTGCCTTCTATTCTAGCCCTTGGAGATTTACAAAGGAGCTACCATTTCTGTTTTGATTTTTGCCCCCAAACCAATTTCCCTTCCTAGTCCTTTGAGCCCTCAACCAAGATCCATGAAGATCCACTAGTCTTCAGTTCAAATTTTTCAAACTATACTTGCTGCAAGTTTGGACCAGTTTTGCCAAATTTGATGAAATTCATTCAAATCCTTCTCCATAAATTCTGAGAAAAATCAGGCAGCCTCTGGGTGCATTGAGAGGTCACCTCACCAAGTCCCAGCTCTAGGAAAAAATTTCTGCTTACCAAATCATTTCATCGAACACCTGCTGGACACTGTTGCTATCAAGTTCAGTCAAGTTCAGTTAACAGTGTCTGAAACCACTGTCGTTTTCTTCAGTGTTCGATCTCAATCTCCCCAGTGCCCCGGTGTCGCCTTGCTCCCCGTCCCCTCCCCCTTGTTCCTGCGCCGCACGATCCCCTGGAACCTTGCGGACGTCGGCGACGAGCAGTTGGAGGTGCGCCGCCCCGTGACCGACGACGGCAGCGGCGGCTTTGCGGCCGCCAGAGAGGGGCGCAGCGTAGACGGCGCCACCCAGCGCCGCCCAAGCCACCGGAGGCCGCCGCGTGGCCACCCACTCCCCAGTGCGCGCTGCCACCCTCGTCGTGAACCGCTGGGCGCGGAGCGCGCTCTGTGCCGCCGTCGTGCCCGTGCGGCCACCCCACCGTGGACCGGCGCCATTACGCCAAGACCGACCGGGATTAGCGGGGGAACGGCACCAGTACACCTCACTGATGCTGCCTGGCCACTTAAACTCCCTGCCAAGCCACTGCCTCGCCGTAATTGCTCGCCGGAACAACCCCGTTCACGGCCACCCCCTCGATCCGCCTATAAATAGAGGCCCCGAGCTTCAACTCGAACCCACACCACCTCTGCACTCCACCTAGACCACACCAAGCCACTGGAAGAGCCCCGAGGGAGCTTTCTTCCCCGACTCCGGCCGCCGCGACCCGCCACGGGATCCAGCTCGATTCGCTCCCGTGCGTGCACCTCCACCCTTCAACTCTTGCCAGTAGCTTCCCTATGCATCCACTCTCCTGACCCGCGCTTCAATTCGGAGCTTGCAGCACCCACCGGAGTTCCCCACCATCGCCCGAGCCGCCGTCCGCCGGAGAAAGTGTCGCCGTCAACGTGGTGCTCTCCGTCGGTCGAGTCCACCACCCACCGACGCGGAAGGACACGCTGAAGCTCTTGGTACACTCTGATCTCCCTGTCTTGCCGTGGTTCGACGCCGGCGACCACCGCAGTCTTCGGGCGCCGGCGAACTTTTTAAACCTGACATGTGGACCCCCCTGTCGGCCTCTATTCTCTTCTCCCTCGAAACATTTTCTGTTGGCGCCTTCGGGCAAATACGTTTTCTCTTTGAGCTGGCGCGTTTCTTTCCGAAGCGTTTTCTGTTTTCTCAGTTAAGCCCCTGGAACTTCTCTGTTTCATTACAGATGAGTCCCTGGACAGAAACCCTTATAACTTTTTAATAAAAGGTGATTTTTGAGTGATTCTTTTTCTGACAATCTTATAATTTTGTCTAGTTTTTTATGGGATTTATTTGGAAAAAATTTGGAACAACTTTTATGCACGCGTTGGTTTTCACGTTAGTATGCTTCTTCGCTATACCGTAGGTTCCGGAAGAGGTGACGGAGCCGCGAACTTCGCCGAGCTAGACTCCGACTTCTCAGAACCAGGCAAGCATGTTTGAACCTTTGATATGATAGGTGTTTTGCATGTTTGTGTGAAAGGTTGTGCGTGGCATATGAGTATCGGTGAGTATCTCGTTGCTTGTGAGGCAACTACCCGTGTGTTCCAAAGTTGCGATGATCTCTGATGAGAGATGGCCTAGTCATGTGGTGACATGAAGGGCAGTAAGGTGGTACTGTTGTAGCATGCCAGCCTTACGTCATCCGTTAAATTCCGACGTTAACGTGGACGGAGTCACGTTATCGTTCTTCCCCCTTCCGTGCTACCACATGTTTTCTCCCAGGATGCGGTTTAGTAAGTTGGTAACCTCTTTCCGTGTACACACCAAACAGAGGGGCCGGGATGATGGTTCCATGGCCCTGGATTAAAGCCAGTCATCCGGTCAGGGGGCATGGGTGTTTCCGGTTGGGACCGAGAGGGGGGCACCCCTTAGAGCGCGCGTATAGAAATTTGACCCCATGCTACGCGAGGTTGTAGCCTCCCCGTCTCAAGGTTTTTCTTGAACATTGCCGAGGGTGATTCCTGGCTTTGGAATGTGGAATGGGTGTGTACTGGTTAGATGTGTTTCTTCCAAAACACCGTAAACGAAACTAGTCCCCGTGACTACTTAAATCCGTTGGCTGTGGTTAAAGTACAAACTCTGCAGAGTCAAATCCTTCCGAGTCATCGTATCCATAGTCAAGTATCGTGATCAGCGTATCCATGTCTATGTCGTAACCTCGTGGTATATTCTCCCTTCCGATAAGTGAGTTAGAGTAGAAATCTTGGCTGACCGTTATTCCTGTGGATGGACTAACCCTGTTGTTTGCCTCATGTCTGATTTTCCTCATGATATGATTTAAAATTCATGAGCTGCTAAGTAAGGAATATAAGCCCTTTATGTGATGTCGCTCAGACGTCCGACTGTGGCATGTTTGTCTCTTACTTTCAATATAAGCCCTTTATGTGATGTCGCTCAGACGTCCGACTGTGGCATGTTTGTCTCTTACTTTCAATATAAGCCCTTTATGTGATGTCGCTCAGACGTCCGACTGTGGCACGCATTGTCTTTCTTTTTCTGTTATAAGCCCTTTATGTGGTGTCGCCCCGACGCCCGACTGCGGCATTATTATTCTTGCAGTTTCCTCTCGAGGAGTCATTCAGACCCTCGTTTGGCACCGGTATTATTATTCTTGCAATTTCCTCTCGAGGAGTCATTCAGACCCTCGTTTGGCACCGGTATTATTATTCTTGCAGTTTCCTCTCGAGGAGTCATTCAGACCCTCGTTTGGCACCGGTATTATTATTCTTGCAGTTTCCTCTCGAGGAGTCATTCAGACCCTCGTTTGGCACCGGCATTATTATTCTTGCAGTTTCCTCTCGAGGAGTCATTCAGACCCTCGTTTGGCACCCAGTATTTATTTTGGGATTTCGGGAGGACTACCGCCCGACTTCTCTGTTATTTCCCCATGCATTATTGTCTCTATGTCTGAACGCACTTGTTATTCTATTCTTATGCTTCATGTTTACATTTTTTATATCTTATGTCCGAACTGTCTTGCGAGTACTTTCATAGTACTCACCTGGCTTGTTGATTTGGCCAGATGTTGACGAAGGCGATCTCTTGGATGAAGAGTTTGATAGTGCGTCCGACGCCTAGAGGAGTCCTAGTCAGTTCTGTGCGATCCCGGATATTGGTCACTTGTATTATATACGCTTCCGCCACCCGCAATAAGTCTCCTCGAGCCTCACTCCGACGCTCGAAGAGCTGTAGTTTTCAGGAGTCATATCACCCACTTCGTGGTGATATTTCCACCACCGTTGTTATCGTGAGTTAGTAGTCATGCCACCCTATCCGCCGTTATGTTTTATCGGCGTTCATGTAATAAATTGTTGAGCAGTCTCCGCTCAACCTTGTATTATATTCAGTACTCCTGGTATTTTTCTTATGTGACCAAGATATTGTCTACCAGTGAGAAGAAATTCTTCTTTACTGGTTCGTAAAAGGGATTGGTCTCTCAATAAATATCTTATTGAAAAACCGGTCGTGACACTAGGGCAGGCCGTGCGCCCCCCAAAGCCTAGTCCGAATTGGACCAGGGGGAGGGGCAGCGCCCCCTCCTTCCTTCTCTTCTCTCTTCCCTTTCCTTCTCTCCTACTCCTACTATTTGGAAGGGGGAATCCTACTCCCGGTGGGAGTAGGACTCCCCAGGGCGCGCCATAGTAGAGGGCCGGCCCTCCCCCTCCTCCACTCCTTTATATACGGGGGAGGGGGCACCCCATAGACACACAAGTTAATCATTGATCTCTTAGCTGTGTGCGGTGCCCCCCTCCACCATAATCCACCTCGGTCATATCGTCGTAGTGCTTAGGCGAAGCCCTGCGCCGGTAGTCTCATCATCACCGTCATCACGCCATTGTGCTGACGAAACTCTCCCTCGAAGCTCTACTGGATCGTGAGTTCGTGGGACGCCATCGAGCTGAACGTGTGCAGATCGCGGAGGTGCCGTACGTTCGGTACTAGGATCGGTCGGATCGTCAAGACGTACGACTACATCAACCGCGTTGTGATAACGCTTCCGCTTTCGGTCTACGAGGGTACGTGGACAACACTCTCCCCTCTCGTTGCTATGCATCACCATGATCTTGCGTGTGCGTAGGAATTTTTTTGAAATTACTACGTTTCCCAACAGTGGCATCGGAGCCAGGTTTATGCATAGATGTTATATGCACGAGTGGAACACAAGTGAGTTGTGGGCGATACTAGTCATACTGCTTACCAGCATGTCATACTTTGATTCGGCGGTATTGTTGGATGAAGCGGCCCGGACCGACATTACGCGTACGCTTACGCGAGACTGGTTCTACCGACGTGCTTCACACACAGGTGCCTGGCGGTGTCAGTTTCTCACTTTAGTTGAATCGAGTGTTGCTACGCCCGGTCCTTGTTGAAGGTTAAAACGGCACATACTTGACGAAAAATCGTTGTGGTTTTGATGCGTAGGTAAGAACGGTTCTTGCTCAGCCCGTAACAGCCACGTAAAACTTGCAACAACAAAGTAGAGGACGTCTAACTTGTTTTTGCAGGGCATGTTGTGATGTGATATGGTCAAGACATGATGCTAAATTTTATTGTATGAGATGATCATGTTTTGTAACGGAGTTATCGGCAACTGGCAGGAGCCATATGGTTGTCGCTTTATTGTATGAAATGCAATCGCCATGTAATTGCTTTACTTTATCACTAAGCGGTAGCGATAGTCATAGAAGCAATAGTTGGCGAGACGACAACGATGCTACGATGGAGATCAAGGTGTCGCGCCGGTAACGATGGTGATCATGACGGTGCTTTGGAGATCGAGATCAAAGGCACAAGATGATGATGGCCATATCATATCACTTATATTGATTGCATGTGATGTTTATCCTTTATGCATCTTATTTTGCTTAGTTTGACGGTAGCATTACAAGATGATCTCTCACTAAATTTCAAGGTACAAGTGTTCTTCCTGAGTATGCACCGTTGCGACAGTTCTTCGTGCTGAGACACCACGTGATGGTCGGGTGTGATAAGCTGTACGTTCACATACAATAGGTGCAAGCCAGTTTTGCACACGCAAAATACTCGGGTTAAACTTGACGAGCCTAGCATATGCAGATATGGCCTCGGAAGACTGGAGACCGAAAGGTCGAGCATGATTCATATAGAAGATATGATCAACATAGTGATGCTCACCATTGAAAACTACTCCATCTCACGTGATGACCGGACATGGTTTAATTGATATGGATCACGTGATCACTTTGATGATTAGAGGGATGTCTATCTAAGTGGGAGTTCTTAAGTAATATGATTAATTGAACTTTAATTTATCATGAACTTAGTCCTGGTAGTATTAGCATATCTATGTTGTAGATTAATAGCTCGCGTTTAGCTCCCCTGTTTTATTTTTGATATGTTCCTAGAGAAAACTAAGTTGAAAGATGTTAGTAGCAATGATGCGGATTAGATCCGTGATCTGAGGATTATCCTCATTGCTGCACAGAAGAATTATGTCCTTGTTGCACCGCTAGGTGATAGACCGATTGCAGGAGCAAATACAGACGTTATGAACGTTTGGCAAGATCGATAAGATGACTACTTGATAGTTTAGTGCACCATGCTTTCCGGCTTAGAATCGGGGCTTCAAAGACATTTTTGAAACGCCACAGAGCATATGAGATGTTCCAAGAGTTGAAATTTGTATTTCAGACTCATGCCCGTGTCGAAAGGTATGAGACCTTTGACAAGTACTTTGCCTACAAGATGGAGGAGAATAGCTCAGCTAGTGAGCATGTGCTCAAAATGTCTGAGTACTACAATCACTTGAATCAAGTGGGAGTTAATCTTCCAGATAAGATAGTGATTGACAGAGTCCTCTAGTCACTATCACCAAGTTACTAGAACTTCGTGATGAACTATAATATGCAAGGGATAAAGGAAACGATTCCCAAGCTCTTCGTGATGCTGAAATCGACAAAGGTAGAAATCAAGAAAAGCATCAAGTGTTGATGGTTGACAAGACCACTAGTTTCAAGAAAAGGGCAAAGGGAAGAAGGGGAACTTCGAAAAGAATGGCAAGCAAGTTGCTGCTCCCGTGAAGAAGCCCAAAGCTAGACCCAAGCCTAAAACTTAGTGCTTCTACTGCAAAGGAAATGGTCACTAGATGTGGAACTGCCCTAGATACTTGGCGGATAAGCAGGATGGCAAAGTGAACAAAGGTATATTGGATATACATGTTATTGATGTGCACTTTACTAGTGTTTATAGCAACCCCTCAGTATTTGATACTAGTTTAGTTGCTAAGATTAGTAACTCGAATAAGGAGTTGCAGAATGAACTGAGACTAGTTAAGCATGAAGTGACGATTTGTGTTGGAAGTGGTTCCAAGATTGATATGATCGTCATCGCACACTCCCTATACTTTCGGGATTAATGTTGAACCTAAATAAATATTATTTGGTGTTTGCGTTAAGCATGAATATGATTTGATCATGTTTATAGCAATACGGTTATTCATTTAAAGTCAGAGAATAATTGTTGTTCTGTTTACATGAATAAAACCTTCAATGGTCATACACCCAAGGTGAATGGTTTATTGAATATTGATCGTAGTGATACACATATTCATAATATTGAAGCCAAAAGATGCAAAGTTAATAATGATAGTGCAACTTATTTGTGGCACTGTCGTTTAGGTCATATTGGTGTAAATCGCATGAAGAAAATCCATGCTGATGGGCTTTTGGAATCACTTGATTATGAATCATTTGATGCTTGCGAACCATGCCTCATGGGCAAGATGACTAAGACTCCATTCTCCGGAACAATGGTGCAAGCAACAGAATTGTTGGAAATAATACATACTGATGTATGCAGTCCGATGAGTGTTGAGGCTCGCGGCAGGTACCGTTATTTTCTGACCTTCACAGATGATTTGAGCAGATATGTGTATATCTGCTTGATGAAACATAAAATCTGAAACATTTGAAAAGTTCAAATAATTTCAGAGTGAAGTGAAAAATCATCGTAACAAGAAAATAAAGTTTCTACGATCTGATCGTGGAGGAGAATATTTGAGTTACGAGTTTGGTCTTCATTTGAAACAATGCGGAATAGTTTCGCAACTCACGCCACCTGGAACACCACAGCGTAATGGTGTGTCCGAACATCGTAATCATACTTTATTAGATATGGTGCAATCTATGATGTCTCTTACCGATTTACCACTATCGTTTTGGGGTTATGCATTAGAGATAGCTGCATTCACGTTAAATAGGGTACAATCTAAATCCGTTGAGATGATCCCATATGAACTGTGGTTTGGCAAGAAACCAAAGTTGTCGTTTCTTAAAGTTTGGGGTTGCGATGCTTATGTGAAAAAGTTTTATCCTGATAAGCTCAAACCCAAATCGGAGAAATGTGTCTTCATAGGATACCCAATGGAGATAGTTGGGTACACCTTCTATCACAGATCCGAAGGCAAGACATTCATTGCTGAGAATGGATCCTTTCTAGAGAAGGAGTTTCTCTCGAAAGAAGTGAGTGGGAGGAAAGTAGAACCTGATGAGATAATTGTACCTGTTCCCTTATTGGAAAGTAGTTCATCACAGAAATCTGTTCCTGTGACTCCTACACCAATTAGTGAGGAAGCTAATGATGATGATCATGTAACTTCAGATCAAGTTACTACGAAACCTCGTCAGTCAACCAGAGTGAGATCCGCACCAGAGTGGTACGGTAATCCTGTTCTGGAGGTCATATTACTTGACCATGATGAACCTACGAACTATGAGGAAGCGATGATGAGCCCAGATTCCGCAAAATGGGTTGAGGCCATGAAATCTGAGATGGGATCCATGTATGAGAACAAAGTGTGGACTTTGGTTGACTTGCCCGTTGATCGGCAAGCCATAGAAAATAAATGGATCTTCAAGAGGAAAACGGACGCTGATAGTAGTGTTACTATCTACAAAGCTAGACTTGTCGAATTTTTTTTTGACAAAGTTCAAGTTGTTGACTACGATAAGATTTTCTCACTCGTAGCGATGCTTAAGTCTGTCCGAATCATGTTAGCAAATTGCCAAATTTTATGAAATCTGGCAAATGGATGTCAAAACTACATTCCTTAATGGATTTATTAAAGAAGAGTTGTATATGATGCAACCAGAAGGTTTTGTCCATCCTAAAGGTGCTAACAAAATGTGCAAGCTCCAGTGATCCATCTATGGACTGGTTCAAGCATCTCGGAGTTGGAATATACGCTTTGATGAGTTGATCAAAGCATATAGTTTTATACAGACTTGCGGTGAAGCCTGTATTTACAAGAAAGTGAGTGGGAGCACTATAGCATTTCTGATAAATATATGTGAATGACATATTGTTGATCGGAAATAATCTAGAATTTTCTGGAAAGCATAAAGGAGTGTTTGAAAGGAGTTTTTCAAAGAAAGACCTCGGTGAAGCTGCTTACATATTGAGCATCAAGATCTATAGAGATAGATGAAGACGCTTGATAAGTTTTTTCAATGAGTACATAACTTGACAAGATTTTGAAGTACTTCAAAATGGAACAGTCAAGGAAAGAGTTCTTGCGTGTGTTACAAGGTGTGAAATTGAGTAAGACTCAAAGCCCGACCATGGCAGAAGATAGAAAGAGAGTGAAAGTCATTCCCTATGCCTCAACCATAGGTTCAATAAAGTATGCCATGTTGTGTACCAGATCTATTGTATACCCTACATTGAGTTTGGCAAGGGAGTACAATAGTGATCTAGGAGTAGATCACTGGACAGCGGTCAAAATTATCCTTAGAGGACTAAGGAAACATTTCTCAGTTATGGAGGTGATAAAGAGTTCGTCGTAAAGAGTTACGTCGATGCAAGTTTTATCACCAATCCAGATGACTCTAAGTCTCAATCTGGATACATATTGAAAGTGGGAGCAATTAGCTAGAGTAGCTCCGTGCAGAGTATTGTAGACATAGAATATTTGCAAAATACATACGGCTCTGAATGTGGTGGACCCGTTGACCAAAATTCTCTCACAAGCAAAACATGATCACACCTTAGTACTCTTTGGGTGTTAATCACATAGCGATGTGAACTAGATTATTGACTCTAGTAAACCCTTTGGGTGTTGGTCACATGACGATGTGAACTATGGGTGTTAATCACATGGTGATGTGAACTATTGGTATAAAATCACATCGAACTAGGTATTGAACAGCAAGTTTGAAATCATAATTGAGTTCTTTAACTGCCCAGTATGCTTTATGTTCTAACTCAAGAGGCAAATGACAAGCTTTTCCATAAACCATTTTATAAGGAGACATACCCATAGGATTTTTATATGCTGTTCTATAAGCACAAAGTGCATCATCTAATTTCTTAGACCAATTCTTTCTGGACCTATTGACAGTCTTTTACAAAATTAATTTTATTTCTCTATTACTAAGTTCAATTTGACCACTAGACTTAGGATGATAGGGTGATGCAATTCTATGGTTAACATCATACTTAGCAAGCATTTTACGGAAAGCACCATGAATAAAGTGTGAACTAAAGGAAATATGCCCTAGAGGCAATAATAAAGTTATTATTTTATTTCCTTATATCATGATAAATGTTTATTATTCATGCTAGAATTGTATTAACCGAAAACTTAGTACATGTGTGAATACATAGACAAACAGAGTGTCACTAGTATGCCTCTACTTGACTAGCTCGTTGAATCAAAGATGGTTAAGTTTCCTAGCCATAGACATGAGTTGTCATTTGATTAACGGGATCACATCATTAGAGAATGATGAGATTGACTTGACCCATTCCGTTAGCTTAGCATTTGATCGTTTAGTATGTTGCTATTGCTTTCTTCATGACTTATACATGTTCCTATGACTATGAGATTATGCAACTCCTGAATACCGGAGGAACACTTTGTGTGCTACCAAACGTCACAACGTAACTGGGTGATTATAAAGGTGCTCTACAGTTGTCTCCGATGGTACTTGTTGAGTTGGCATAGATCGAGATTAGGATTTGTCACTCGGATTGTCGGAGAGGTATCTCTGGGCCCTCTTGGTAATGCACATCACTATAAGCCTTGCAAGCAATGTAACTAATGAGTTAGTTGCGGGATGATGCATTACGGAACGAGTAAAGAGACTTGTCGGTAACGATATTTAACTAGGTATTGAGATACCGACGATCGAATCTCGGGCAAGTAACATACCGATGACAAAGGGAACAACGTATGTTGTTATGCGGTTTGACCGATAAAGATCTTCGTAGAATATGTAGGAGCCAATATGAGCATCCAGGTTCCGCTGTTGGTTATTGACCGGAGATGAGTCTCGGTCATGTCTACATAGTTCTTGAACCCATAGGGTCCGCACGCTTAACATTCGGTGACGATCGGTATTATGAGTTTATGTATTTTGATGTACCGAAGGTTGTTCGGAGTCCCATATGAGATCAGGGACATGACGAGGAGTCTCGAAATGTTCGAGACGCAAAGATCGATATATTGGAAGGCTATATTCGGACATCAGAAAGGTTCTGAGTGGTTCGGGTATTTATCGGAGTACCGGAGAGTTACGGGAATTTGTCGGGGAGTATATGGGCCTTATTGGGCTTTAGGGGAGAGAGAGGGGCTTCCTAGGGCAGGCCGCGCCCCCCCCCCCAAGGCCTAGTCCGAATTGGACTATGGGGAGGGGCGGCGCCCCCTCCTTCCTTCTCTTCTCTCTTCCCCTTTGTTCTCTCCTACTCCTACTACTTGGAAGGGGGGAATCCTACTCCCGGTAGGAGTAGGACTCCCCAGGGCGCGCCATAGTAGAGGGCCGGCCCTTCCCCTCCTCCACTCCTTTATATACGGGGGCGGGGGCACCCCATAGACACACAAGTTGATCATTGATCTCTTAGCCGTGTGCGGTGCCCCCCTCCACCATAATCCACCTCGGTCATATCGTCGTAGTGCTTAGGCGAAGCCCTGCGCTGGTAGTCTTATCATCACCGTCATCACGCCGTCATGCTGACGAAACTCTCCCTCGAAGCTCTACCGGAACGTGAGTTCGTGGGACGTCACCGAGCTGAACGTGTGCAGATCGCGGAGGTGTCGTACGTTCGATACTGAGATCGGTCGATCGTGAAGACGTACGACTACATCAACCGCGTTGTCATAACGCTTCCGCTTTCGGTCTACGAGGGTACGTGGACAACACTCTCCCCTCTCGTTGCTATGCATCACCTTTATCTTGCGTGTGCGTAGATTTATTTTTTAAATTACTACGTTTCCCAACATGAACCACCATCAGTCATTAAATATCTAGGGACTCCAAACCTTGGGAAAATAACTTCCTTAAGCATTTTAATAGAGGTGTTGTCATCAGCACTACTGGTTGGAATAGCTTCTGCCCATTTAGTAACATAATCAACAGCAACCAAAATATGTGTATACCCATTAGAGGATGGAAAAGGTCCCATGTAATCAAATCCCCAAACATCAAATGGTTCAACAACAAGTGAATAATTCATAGGCATTTCTTGACGCTTACCGATATTACCTATTCTTTGACATTCATCATAAGATGAGACATACTTACGGGCATCCTTGAAGAGAGTAGGCCAATAAAATCCAGATTGCAATACCTTGTGAGCAGTTCTATCTCCAGCATGATGCCCTCCATAAGCCTCGGAGTGACATTTCCGTAGGATTTGTCCCTGTTCATGCTCAGGTACACAATGTCTAATAATACCATCTACTCCTTCTTTATAAAGATGTGGGTCATCCCAAAAGTAATGTCTTAAATCATAGAAGAATTTTTTCTTTTGTTGGTAAGTAAAGCTAGGTGGTAAATATTTAGCAACAATATAATGAGCATAGTCATCATACCAAGGAGTACTATTAGCAACATTTATTGCAGCTAACTGCTCATCAGGAAAACTATCATCAATAGGTAGTGGGTCATCAAGCACATTTTCTAGACAAGTTATCAGCTACGGGGTTCTCAGCTCCTTTTCTATAAATGATATGTAAATCAAATTCTTGTAACAAGAGAACCCAACGAATAAGTCTAGGTTTAGCATCTTTCTTTTCCGTAAGATATTTAATAGCAGCATGGTCTGTGTGAACAGTTACTTTAGAATCAACAATATAAGGTCTAAACTTATCACAAGCAAACACCACTGCTAAGAATTCTTTTTCAGTAGTATCATAATTTCTTTGGGCACTCTCTAGAGTTTTACTAGCATAATGAATAACATTTAATTTCTTATCAACTCTTTGTCCTAGAACAGCACCAACAGCATAAACACTAGCATCACACATAATTTCAAAAGGCATGTTCCAATCAGGTGGTTGAACAATAGGTGCAGAGAATAAAGCTTTCTTGAGTG
Source organism: Aegilops tauschii subsp. strangulata (assembly GCF_002575655.3). Taxonomy (NCBI): domain Eukaryota; kingdom Viridiplantae; phylum Streptophyta; class Magnoliopsida; order Poales; family Poaceae; genus Aegilops; species Aegilops tauschii. The sequence continues at coordinate 387,380,361 of NC_053035.3, forward strand.
TTTCAAAGGCTTCACGACAATCATCATCAAAAACAAAAGGAATATCCTTTTGCAAAAGATTAGTAAGAGGCCTAGAAATTTTAGAGAAGTCTTTGATAAATCACCTATAGAAACCAGCATGACCTAGGAAACTATGAATACCTTTTATGTCCTTAGGACATGGCATTTTCTCAATTGCATCAACCTTAGCTTTGTCCACTTCAATACCTCTTTCAGAAATTTATGACCCAAAACAATGCATTCATTAACCATAAAGTGGCACTTCTCCCAATTCAAGACAAGATTTGTTTGTTCACATGTTTGCAAAACTCGATCAAGATTGCTTAAACAATCATCAAAAGATTTCCCATAAACAGAGAAATCGTCCATGAAAACCTCAACAATCTTTTCACAAAAGCCAGAGAATATAGCAATCATACATCTTTGAAAGGTAGCAGGTGCATTACAAAACCAAAAGGCATACGTCTATAAGCATAGGTTCCAAAAGGACAAGTAAACATGGTCTTTTCTTGATCAGGTTGAGAAACAGGTATTTGTGAAAAGCCAAAATATCCATCGAGGAAGCAAAAGTGTGTGCTTAGATAATCTTTCAAGCATTTGGTCAATAAAAGGCAAAGGGTAATGATCTTTTCTAGTTGCTTTGTTTAATTTTCTAAAATCAATTACCATTCTGTAGCCTGTAACAATTCTTTGTGGAATAAGTTCATTTTTATCATGAGGAACAACATTAATACCTCCTTTCTTAGGGACACAATGAACATGACTTACCCATCTACTTTCAGCTATAGGATAGATTATACCTGCTTCCAGAAGTTTTAATACTTCCGTTCTTACCACCTCTTTCATCCTCGGATTTAACCGTCGTTGGTGATCAACAACTGGCTTAGCATCAGGTTCCATATTAATTTTGTGCTGACATAGAGTGGGACTAATGCCCTTTAAATCATCAAGAGTATATCCAATAGCATCTCGGTGCTTCCTTAGAACTTTCAATAATCTTTCTTCTTCATGTTCTGAAAGGTTAGCACTAATAATAACAAGATATATTTTCTTTTCATCAAGATAAGCATACTTCAAAGCGTCTGGCAATCGTTTTAATTCAAACACAGGATCACCTTTAGGTGGAGGTGGACCTCCAAGACTTTCAATAGGCAAATTGTGTTTAAGCAGAGGACGTTGTTCAAAGAAAATCTTATCTATTTCATTTCTTTCATGCATATGTAAATGATTTTCATGGTCTAGCAAATATTGTTCTAAAAGGATCGGTAGGTGGCACAGCAATAGAAGCAAGACCAATTAATTCATCCTTTCTAGGAAATTCTTTTCATGAAGATTTCTACTAAACTTGGAAAAATTAAACTCATGAGACTCATCACCAAAGCTAACACCAAAAGTTTGTTTCTTGCAATCTATCTTAGCATTAACTCTATTCAAGAAAGGTCTACCAAAGATGATGGGACAGAAGTCATCTTGTGGGGAACCAAGAACAAGAAAATCAGTAGGGTATTTTATTTTCCCACACAAGACTTCAACATCTCTAATAATCCCACAAGGTGATATGGTGTCTCTATTGGCAGTTTAATAGTAACATCTATGTCTTCTATCTCTGCAGGTGCTATGTCTTTCTTAATTTCTTGATATAAAGTGTAAGGAATAGCACTCACACTAGCACCCATGTCACATAAAACCATGATAACAGTGATCTCCTATTTCGACTGAAATGACAGGCATGCCAACAACTGGTATATGTTTATCCCTTTTATCGGGTTTAGCAATTCTAGCAGTTTCTGCACAAAAGTAAATAACATGCCCATATATATCTTCTTCCAAGAGATCTTTGACCATAGCAACAATAGTTTCTACTCTAATTTGTTCATCTGGTTTAGGTGTTCTAACATAGATTTTGTTAACCACAGTTGAAACTATAGCATGTTCCTTTATCCTAATAGGAAAAGGGGGTTTCTCAATATAAGCAGTAGGAACAACTGGATCAACATTATAGAGTATAGTTTCTTCTTTAACTGGTACCGGTTGTTTAATTTCTTCTTTAATAGGTGGGTGATATTTAAACCACTTCTCTTTAGGGAGTTCAACATGAGTAGCAAATGATTCACAAAAGGAGGCTACTATCTCAGAGTCAAGTCCATATTTAGTGCTAAACTTTTGAAAAGCATCGGTATCCATAAAATATTTAACACAATCATACTTAAGCTTTATACCTGACTCTTTACCTTCGTCGAGTTCCCAATCTTTAGAGTTGCGTTTAATTCTTTCCAAAAGATCCCACAGGAATTCAATAGCTTTCTTCATAAAAGAACCGGCACAAGAAGTATCCAGCATGGTTTGATCATTACGAGAAAGCCAAGCATAAAAATTCTGAATAATAATTTCTCTTGAGAGCTCATGATTGGGGCATGAATATAACATTGACTTAAGCCTCCCCAAGCTGGAGCGATACTTTCTCCTTCACGAGGCCAAAAATTATATATATAATTCCGATCACGATGAACTAGATGCATAGGATAAAAAATTTGGTGGATCTCCAATTTTAAATGATTCAAATTCCATGATCCAATATCATCGCATAGCCTATACCATGCCAATGCTTTTCCCTTCAAAGATAAAGGGAAAACCTTTTTCATCACCTCTTCTCCGGGTAAACATGCGAGCTTAAACAATCCACAAATTTGTTCCACATACATCAAGTGCATATCAGGATGTTCGGTTCCATCTCCTGCATAAGGATTAGCTAGCAGTTGTTCTATCATACCCGAAGGAATTTCATATTCAATGTTTTCAGTAGGTGCAGTAGGTGAGGGGTAGCTAATTGTGGTTCCGGACGGGGTGAAGATACCCCGAACAAACCCCTCAAAGGATTGTTTTCCATAGTAACAAGTGACAATGATCAGCACACGATATAAATGTTTCCTTACCAAATTCCACTTACCAAAGGCGCTTCACTCCCCGGCAAAGGCGCCAGAAAATAGCCTTGATGACCCACAAGTATAGGGGATCAATTGTAGCTCTGTTCGATAAGTAAGAGTGTCGAACCCAACGAGGAGCATAAGGAAATGACAAGTAGTTTTCAGTAAGGTAATGTCTGCAAGTGCTGAAATTGCAGTAGCGAGTAGTTTGATAGCAAGATAATTTGTAACGAGCAAGTAACGATAATAGTAACAAGTATGCAGCAAGGTATCCCAATCCTTTTGAGGCAAAGGACAGGCCAAAATGGTCTCTTACGATAAGCAAAGCGTTCTTGAGGGTACACGGGAATTTCATCTAGTCACTTTCATCATGTTGGTTCGATTTGTGTTTGCTACTTTGATAATTTGATATGTGGGTGGACCGGTGCTTAGGTGTTGTTCTTACTTGAACAAACCTCCTACTTATTATAAACCCTCCCGCAAGCATCCACAACTACAAGAAAAGTATTAAGAATAAATTCTAACCATAGCATTAAACTTTTGGGTCCAATCGGTCCCTTACAGAATAGCGCATAAACTGGGGTTTAAGCTTCTGTCACTCTCGCAACCCACCATCTAATTGCTACTCCACAATGCATTCCCTTAGGCCCAAATATGGTGAAGTGTCATGTAGTCGACGTTCACATGACACCACTAAGGGAATCACAACATACATACTATCAAAATATCGAACACATATCAAGTTCACATGATTACTTGCAACATGATTTCTCCCGTGACCTCAAGAACAAAAGTGACTACTCACAAATGATAAACATGCTCATGATCATAGGAGTATTAAATAGCTTAATGGATCTGAACATATAATCTTCCAACAAATAAACCATATAGTAATCAACTACAAGATGTAATCAACACTACTAGTCACCCCCTAGCACCAATCTATAGTTCCGGTAACAAGATTGAATACAAGAGATAAACTAGGGTTTGAGATGAGATGGTGCTGGTGAAGATGTGGATGGAGATTGCCCTGCCCAAGATAAGATAGTTATTGGTGATGATGATGACAATGATTTCCCCCTGCGGGAGGGAAGTTCCCCGGCAGAATTGCTTCGCCGGAGGGCAAAAGTGCTCCTGCCCAAGTTCCGCCTCGAGACGGCGGCACTCCGTCCCGAAAGCCTTCCCCTTATTTTTTTCTAGGTCAAAATGACTTATATACCAGAAGATGGGCACCGAAGGTGGGCCGAGGAGGCCACAACCCACCAGGGCGCACCTGGGGGGCCTGGCACGCCCAGGTGGGTTGTGCCCACCTGCTGGTCCTCCTCTGGTGGTTATTGGCTCCAATATTTCTTGAATAATCCATAAAAAATCTCCGTGAAGTTTCAGCTCATTTGGAGTTGTGTAGAATAGGTGGCCTGGCGTAGCTTTTTCAGGTCCAGATTTCCAGCTGCCGGAATTCTCCCTCTTGGTGTGTACCTTGCAAATTATGAGAGAAAATGCATTAAAATTACTCCAAAAAGCATTATTACGAATAAAAACATTATAAAAATAGTAAGAAAACATGATGCAAAATGGACGTATCAGTCTTGTCCATCACATCATTCTCCTAATGATGTGATCTCATTCATCAACTGACAACACATGTCTATGGTCAGGAAACTTAACCATCTTTGATTAACGAGCTTGTCAAGTAGAGGCATACTAGGGACACTCTGTTTTGTCTATGTATTCACACATGTACTAAGTTTCCGGTTAATACAATTCTAGCATGAATAATAAACATTTATCATGATTTAAGGAAATATAAATAATAACTTTATTAATGCCTCTAGGACATATTTCCTTCAGGGCAATTCATAGAAAAGCGAATAATTATGTCGATATCTAAGGAAATGATCATGTATATAGACATCACGTTTGAGACAAGTAGACCGACTCCTGTCTGCATCTACTACTATTACTCCACACATCGACCGCTATCCAGCATGCATCTAGAGTATTAAGTTCATAAAGAATGGGGTAACGACCGTTTGGTACCGATTTGCTGGAAAACCAAAAACAGGCAAAAGACATGGACTCGCACTTGGCACTGGGTTAATAGCTTAGTCCCAAAAAATGATATATAATTGCATATAAAACATCCAAGATTGATACTATAATAGTATGGAACAATAAAAAAACTGTAGATACTTTGGAGACGTATCAGCTGCTGCCAGGAAGAGACATCAGGAAAAAGAGAAGGAAGCACTAGACGGAGAGAGGAAGAGACAATCACAAGCTGAGAAGAGAGAGAAGAGAAAAGAAGAAGTTGTGGTAGCAAAGCAGGCTAAGTAAGAGACAAGGCAGATCATTATGGATACCAAGAAAGCTATATGTGCTCAGAATAAAGCAAGTCAACCAGCTAAGAAGAAGGCTCAAAAGGATGAAGTTGCTCCAATAAGAGAGGAGAGAAAGAAGCTACAACAGCAAGAAGAAGAGCAAACAAGTTAGCTGCTGCCGATGCTAGGAAGGAGGAACTAAGGCTGCTAGCTATTGTTGTCTGCAAGAGGCCTGCAGGTCCAAAGCATGAGTCAGATGATGAGCTAGTGCTACCCACTGAGACCAATAGAACTTCATTGTTTGACATCTTCAGATGATAAGGCCATCATGTAGTTCTTATGCTCCAGTGCATGATGTAGTTATATGTGAAGGATGAGAAATGTTATTATTGATCCATACTGATGTTTACACATGAGTATGGATCAATTGTTGATCATTTGGTAACCTTGACATAGTCCTTTTGAATGATGTATATGACTTCGCTTTTGCCATAATGTTTAGTTGATACTTCTCAGTAATGGTTATAAATATGGAGTGATGGTTATGCATAAGCTTTTCTCACTGAATGTATATATTTTCTCTTCTAACTGAAATGAGTGTGCTACAATCATAACAAAACATCGTCACAACATACAAAATGAATGTATACATATGTTTCCTGTTAAATTTGGGCAAAATATACCTTGCAAAATCACATCATAGCATGCATATGTGTCCAATAAGAACAATCCTATGTCAAATTTGTACCCAACTTAACATCTGCTTCCTATTTTGCATGGTAACACTCAGAGATAACAGGGTGAAAAATAACAAACAAATACGGAAATAATAGGACATGAAGAGCTCTTCACAGACAAACAAAAGATCTATTAACTTAACATTGCAGTACATGGTTCATCAACTGCAACACATCATCAGCACACTACCACAACATGACATTACTACAAGATCAACCATTACTACAAGATCAACCACACCGGGCCATTTGTTTGACAACTACACCCAGCAGCACACTATCCATCGCTTCTTCAGAATGGCCACACCCATCAACACACACATCACAATGACACTGGCCATCAATGCCTTCAACAACATCACCATCTCTTTACCTAGACCTAAAAGAGCCTCAACTTGCTTCTTGCTCACGCTACCTACAACCCATTATTCATTCCTCCATGCATTCCACCTGCAAGTCATGCCTTTCTTCCATTGCACCTACAAATCCCCTCTTCCTTGCTCTTCCATTTGATGCTCGGTTCAACTCTTCCCTCCTATCCTCAGCAGCACCTATTGCATCCACTGCCTCATTGCCTTCGAGGTAGCGATTATCAACAAGATAAGCAACATATTCGAGCTCCCAATGCCAGAAGTCACAAGTGATGCAGAACACATGACATACCCGAACACACCGTGAACAAAATGTCAAATCGAACACACCACGACAAAAACTAAGAGCATAGTCTGCAATTGATGCAGAACACACGACTTACCCGATGATTGACACACTTGTAGAAGACCCATCCTTCATGTCTCTCCGTGTTGGATAGGTAGAACTTGACATGTGGGTGGCACTGAGGACACCTGATGCACGGTGCGACCATGGCACATCCGCCCATCTCTCACTGACGAAGCTTGTCGACATTGCGGAGCGGGCTCGACCGCGGCAGCGGCGCCGAGGGGTGGGGAGCGCGGGTGGCGAGCGGGCAGCAACCTAGGGATTTTAAAGAGGGCGAGGGAATTTAGGGATTTCACATAGTGCGAGGGGATTTCGCAGAGGGGCAGGTCATTTTACAAAAAGGACCCCAAAATGTTGTGGAACCGCCTGCGAACGCCAGCTGGCGCATCCCACTGGTCACCATGTGGTCAAATGGAGCGGCGACGAGTGGCATACGGTGAACAGTAACCATATAATCACGTCTTTTCGTATTGAGTGACCGTATTGAACGTATTTTTAAGTACAGTCATCAAAGTGTGCTTTCTTCGCTAGTTCAAAGCACCGCTAGTGCATTTTACTCATTTTTATAAGATAGTACAAAGTTCATTTTTTTTTAAATAGTTCCAACTTGGACATCAATCTCTCTCTAGCTTGATGCTTATAAAACACCAAAGGGGCACGCATCTCACGTGGGGAGGCCTTTCACACCGAATCCTTGCGGTGCACGCACTGTAATTACGTGATGCCTGTACAGTGGAACAAAAAGAGAGAAAACGAAGGAGAATACTGCTACAAAGCACCACCTAATTGGGGGTACCCATGATAAAACACCGCGAATTCTCTGTATATTTTACCCATATACGATGCGTGAAGACCGTGCAATGTTGTACTAGTAGAGTGAACAGGAATCCGTGCATGAGCTAGGCACCTAGCTACTCAACTGGGCCACAATAGCTGCCGTAGCCATACTTTTCGACTTTGCACCAGCATATATTTTTATGGAAATGGTACAAAACTGAGGTTTTTCAGGAACGCTTTCGGGTGTATTAGAGCATCTACGGCCGGATGCCTCTACCCGTATGAAACGCCCGTCCGGATGACCCAGTCACTTAACGGTCACAAAAAATTGACTCAGGCGTCTTAAACGGGCCTCAAACGCTTGGGCTGAACGGCACCCCTCATATCCTGTGAAAATGTTGAGCGGATATGGGGCGTCCGGGCGCGTTTGCCATGTCGGACTGATGATGCAGCCTCACACGGAATTGTCTGGAAAAACAACAGTCTGACGGGCGTCTCCTCCGTCGTCGTGTAGTGCCGCTCCAGCCTGTCGCGTAGTGCCCTAACTCGGCTATTTAAGCCGACCGCCGGCGTCGAAACCCTACCCATCCACATTTCTCCCCCTCTCGTCCGCCACCTCCGCCACTTCCCGCTCACCGTTTGCCACTTTCCGCTCGCTGTCCGCCACTTTCCGCTAGTAGCCATGCCCCCCAGCCCCTACACACCGCCGGGCAACGTATCTAGTGCGGGGTGCGCTGGCAGTAACTGCTTGAGCAGATCCTGGAAAGGCGCGAAGCCCGGATCGCCGTTGGGCTACCTCCAGGTGCGGTAGATCCGGAGGAGGAGGAGCACGAGGACGGGGAGAACGTGGGGAGCGCTTGGGCCGCAGATTTGCAGGCGATCCTCCGTTCCAGTCAGAATCGGCGGCGGCGGCCAAGCACCGTCGTTTGCAGGAGGCGGAGGGGGTGGACGCGGTGGAAGTGGACGAGATGCTCGCGCATATGGATAAGGAGGAGGAGCCTAAGCCCTCCGACGCGCCCAACTACCCGGCACCCAGCACAGACATCGTGGACATCTTCGATGTTGAAGCTTAATTTAGGCTAGCGTGGTGTACGTACACTAGTAGAAAAAGGGTCAAATGTGAAGCACATTAGTGCCGGTTTGATTTTGAGCCGGCACTAATGTGTCCATTAGTGCCAGTTCCAACGGCTAGGCGGGCGGAGATCATTAGTACCGGTTCGTGAGCAACCTTTAGTACCGGTTCGTGTCACGAACCGGTACTAATGAGGCTGCGTCAGGCTGTGGTCAGGCTGGGGCCCCACGGGCACCTTTAGTACCGGTTCGTGCCATGAACCGGTACTAAAGTTTCTTAGTAAGCTGTTTTTTAGTCCCACCTCGCGAAGAGAGAGGCACTAGGAGCGGTTTATAAGCCCTGAGTGCAGAGACGATGAAGGAGAGGCGCAATGCTCATCTGCATGTTGCTTAGCTTTAAGCCTTGAGGAATAGTGTAGACTGCACGGAACTATGTGCAGTGCAGTTTGCACTATTCTGAAAGGCTTGAAGCTAATTAACGAGTATTGTGCCTCTTTTTTATCTTTAATAACTTATTACAACTCCGGACTTCTTGTGTTACGGCAAAAACTGGACGCACTTCGTGTACAAACTGGACAATCTCTTTCGAAGTATCAGGGTTTCTGACGAGAACTCATCTATTACATGGGCACTTCATTTTTTTAAACTTATTATAACTCCAGACTTTTTTGCGTTCCGTACACACCATTCAAAGCGACGTCATCAATTTCCAACACGTTCTGACATCATTTGCTGTTTTTCAGTCATTTACGGATTTCTTTAGAAAGCTAAATGACGGTGGAATTGAAAATCACTACAAAATGAACTCTAAAAATGTTGGAACTTGGCATGGTATCATCATTTCGCCCGCATAGCATGTGCAAAAGAGTAGAGAGGGTCACGGCGAAAACTGGACACACCTCGTGTACAAACTGGACAATCTCTTTCGGAGTATCAGGGTTTCGGACGAGAACTCATCTGTTACACGGGCACTTCAATGTTTTTTAAACTTATTTGAACTCCAGCCTATTTTTGCGTTCAGGATGCATTATTCAAAGCGACGTCATCAATTTTCAACGCGTTCTGACATCATTTGCTGTTTTTCAGTCATTTACCGATTTGTTTAGGGAGCTAAATGACGGTGAAATTGAAAATCACTACAAAATGAACTCTGAAAATGTTGGAACTTGGCATGGTATCATCATTCCGCCCGCATAGCATGTGCAAAAGAGTAGAGAGGGTCACGGCGAAAACTGGACGCACCTCGTGTACAAACTGGACAATCTCTTTTGGAGTATCAGGGTTTCGGACGAGAACTCATCTGTTACAGGGGCACCTCAATGTTTTTTAAACTTATTTGAACTCCAGCCTATTTTTGCGTTCAGTATGCATCATTCAAAGCGACGTCATCAATTTCCAACACGTTCTGACATCATTTGCTGTTTTTCAGTCATTTACCGATTTGTTTAGAGAGCTAAATGACGGTGAAATTGAAAATCACTACAAAATGAACTCTGCAAATGTTGGAACTTGGCATGGTATCATCATTTCGCCCGCATAGCATGTGCAAAAGAGTAGACAGGGTCACGGCGAAAACTGGACGCACCTCGTGTACAAACTGGACAATCTCTTTCGGAGTATCAGGGTTTCGGACGAGAACTCGTCTGTTAGACGGGCACTTCAATGTTTTTTAAACTTATTTGAACTCCAGCCTATTTTTGCGTTCACTAAGCATCATTCAAAGCGACGTCGTCAATTTCCAACACGTTCTGACATCATTTGCTGTTTTTCAGTCATTTACCGATTTGTTTAGAAAGCTAAATGACGGTGAAATTGAAAAACACTACAAAATGAACTCTGAAAATGTTGGAACTTGGCATGGTATCATCATTTCGCCCGCATAGCATGTGCAAAAGAGTAGAGAGGGTCACGGCGAAAACTGGACACACCTCGTGTACAAACTGGACAATCTCTTTCGGAGTATCAGGGTTTCGGACGAGAACTCATCTGTTACACGGGCACTTCAATGTTTTTTAAACTTATTTGAACTCCAGCCTATTTTTGCGTTTAGGATGCATTATTCAAAGCGACGTCATCAATTTTCAACGCGTTCTGACATCATTTGCTGTTTTTCAGTCATTTACCGATTTGTTTAGGGAGCTAAATGACGGTGAAATTGAAAATCACTACAAAATGAACTCTGAAAATGTTGGAACTTGGCATGGTATCATCATTCCGCCCGCATAGCATGTGCAAAAGAGTAGAGAGGGTCACGGCGAAAACTGGACGCACCTCGTGTACAAACTGGACAATCTCTTTTGGAGTATCAGGGTTTCGGACGAGAACTCATCTGTTACAGGGGCACCTCAATGTTTTTTAAACTTATTTGAACTCCAGCCTATTTTTGCGTTCAGTATGCATCATTCAAAGCGACGTCATCAATTTCCAACACGTTCTGACATCATTTGCTGTTTTTCAGTCATTTACCGATTTGTTTAGAGAGCTAAATGACGGTGAAATTGAAAATCACTACAAAATGAATAGTAGAAAATAAATAATGCAAAAAAGAAAAAAAAACTATATAATTTTTTTATATTCATAAAGAAACTAAATACAACAAAAAAAATTACTCGAAAATAAATAGAAGAAAATTATATAAAAAATTGTTGGGGCGCTGTCCGCTGGGCCTGCCAACCCTAGGGTTTGCAAATACAGGCCCAGAAGGGCAAGCAGGCTCAACGGGCAGCGCGCCAGAGTTAGGCCCAGAAGCCTGCTATAGAGAGGAGTTCGAGACAGCAGCCGCGCCGGGGCTTTTAAACTGGTGCGGGCGCCCCTCGGCTAGCGAGGTGGGACTAAACTTGTCCGCACCGCTCCTGCGCCAGCGCACACCTTTAGTACCGGGTCGTGGCTCCAACCGATACTAAAGGGGGGCCTTTAGTACCGGTTGGAGCCAATAACCGGTACTAAAGGGGCAGTTTCCCGCCCCTTGGCCTGGCGAAAATTGGCCTTTAGTACCGGTTGGTGGCTCCAACCGGTACTAAAGGCCCCTCCTATATATAACACTTACGAAAAATTCAGTTTCATCGACCACCTCTTCTTCTCCAACTACTTTGCGTGACATCGCCCCCGCCCCCGCCGCGCGCCGTCGCCCCCGCCGCTCGTTGTCGCCGTCGCCCTCACTGCCCGTCGTCGTCGTCACCGCCGTCGCCCGCACCACCCGTCGTCGCCCCCGCCGCCCGTCGCCGCCGCCCCGTACCACGCCGCCGTCTCGATCGCGCCGTCGCCCCCGGCCTGCCGCTCGTCGTCGCGCCGTCCCCGTCGCATCGCCGTCTCGCGCCGCCGCCCGTATGCCGCCGCCCCCCGCTCGTACACACACACACACACATATATTGTTTTTACTTATTTTCTGTTTTCTGTTGTTTAGATTAATGTTAGATAAATTACGTAAATAAGAATGTTAGATGAATTATATGGAAAAGATGTTAAATATTAATGTTAATTTTAGATGAATTAGCTAGATATTAATTAGGTATATATATATGAGATTTGAACTAGTTGAATTAATATAAGTAGTTTATTTTTAGTATGAAAATTAATAGAACAAGTTTATTTTTAGTAAGAAAATTTAGGTATATGAGATTATTTAAACTAGTTGAATTAATATAACTAGTTTATTTTTAGTAAATGCTTAGTTGAACTAGTTGAATTAGTAGAACTAGTTTATTTTTAGTAAGAAAATTTAGGTAGATGAGATTTGATGATCAAATTAAAATATTACTATATATATAGCTACTTTATATATTTTAGTAAGAAAATTAATAGAACTAGTTTATTTTTAGTAAATTCTTAGTTGAATTAGTTGAATTAATAGAACTAGTTTATTTTTAGTAATAAAATTTAGATATCTGAGATTTGATGATCGAATTAAAATATTACTATATGGAACTAGCTACTTTATTTTAGTAAGAAAATTAATAGAACACGTTTATTTTTATTAAATGCTTAGTTGAATTAATAGAACTAGTTGAACTAATAGAAGTAGTTGAATTAGTTGAATTAATAGAACTAGTTGAACTAATAGAAGTAGTTGAATTAGTTGAATTAATAGAACTAGTAAGTGTTTAATGTTTCACCTATATGAACATAGGAAATGTCATCTGACGACGAAAAATATTTCATTAAGTGCGAATTCTGTGAAGACCAGCGCGGCCTGTGCAACAGAAATTTCCTTGTTGATGATAGGCGCTTCAGCATCAAGCTGGATGAGACCTTCGAAGTGGATACAGTAAGTCACAACGACAAGTCTTTTTTCGTAATTAAGCATGACTTATATATGCTTCATTTGTTTCAACTTATATTTTTAAATTTTCACTATTCTACTAGCGCATCCCCTGCCATGCAAGAATTTTTGTCTTGGATAAGATAGGTTTCAGTGCTATGAAAACTATGGAGGTAAAGAGAGTTTACCTGAAGACCGAGCATGCTGGTTATACTTTCAACGTCAAATTATACAATGCAGACACGTACACCTATTTTGAATGCAAAACTTGGCAAGCACTATGCAAGGCTTATGCATTTGAGCCTGATATGGTTATCACCTTTGATATTCGTCCGGAAGATGATATTGAAGGTAATAGAGACATCTGGGTCGATGTGCAGACGCCTCCAGTTCTACCATTATGTGAGTTTCTCAACCATATTTATGTCTTTGATATTGTTTATTCAAAAATAGTTCACAACTAATTTCTATTGACAGCTTATTTCCATTCAAGCAAACATGTCCGGTGCTTGGTAGACATGACCTACTACTATCCCGGAGCTGAACTAAACTGCGAGGAGATAAGTCATTATGTTTCATGGCTTGAGGATCTTGATGCTGTTAAGAGAAATCATTTTCCTGAATTTGAAAATCTTAGTACTCAAAACGTGCGACCAATAGTGATCGTATTGAACTACGGTCACATGTATTTAGGAAAGATGGTAAGATTTTTACTATTAGTCCTCAGTGCATCTTTTGCATACATTATTTTTCAAGCTAAACTTTCATTGCTAAGTATATTAATTACTATACGATGTTCTTCAACAGGGACTCCCGATGACAGTTGTGCCTCAGTGGATCGAGACTAAAGGTCGCATGTCAATTGTTAGCTTACGGCCAAGATATCCTACAGTGCACATGAGTGCATTCAGGATTTCTGAAAGCGATGAATGCTTAATAGTGAAAGATCGGAGCAAAATTGTTAACGATCGCAGAGAAGTACTAGGGGGCAGCAATCAGAAGCGCAGCCCACGATTAGGAGACAGGTTCATCTGCATGCTCCAATATGATGAATCAGGAGAGCTATACATGTTCTATGCTATTTTACCTGAGAGAGAGCAGCAGGAGTGATTTAGCTAGTTATCATGCTCTTAGTACTTGTTGTCCTCTCATGCGTGTCCGTGTTCTTCGTCCTGAACTTAATCTCAAAAAGTGATTTGCTTTTGTGGTGTTATGAACGCTTATAATATGATGATGATGATGATGATGATGATGAGTTATTATATCATTTATGAAAGAAACCGCATATTAGTTTCAACTGGATGGATCCTAGCTAAGTGATCAAGTATATGCCATATCCATATTACTTAGATCACTAAGTGATCAAGTATATGCCATATCCATATTACTTAGATCACTAAGTGATCAAGTAATATGGATATGGCATATACTTGATCACTTAGCTATAGGATCCACATGCATCCAGTCGAAACTAATCTGCGGTACTTTCACCTAATGATTTAACAACTCATTATAATGTAAAACAATCACTAAATTAAATTGAAAACACAAAACTAAAGGAAAAATAAAAATTAAAACCAAAACACACCCAAACATTTAGTACCGGTTGGTGTTACCAACCGGTACTAATGTCCTACACGCACCCGGGCCTGGCTCGTGCCACGTGGTGGCACGTTAGCGCCGGTTCGTGCCAAACCGGTACTAAAGGGGGGGGCTTTAGTCTCCACTCCATAGTGCCGGTTGCAGAACCGGCACTAAAGGCCCTTACGAACCGGTGATAAAGGCCGGTTCTGCACTAGTGGTAGTACGAGGAACTCTTTTGCATGGTTTGTATGGATTTGAGAGATGAAATATGAGACACACGGATGCGTTGGAGAAAGTATGAGGTGTGACCGATGAGTGACCGTGGACGCGTTCGCTGGCGTTTGAGGGCAAGGATTTGCCCAGTCTAGTTGTAGACGCTCTTAGACTCCGCGCGTGAATCCTGATGGTGGTACATGGCAATTTTCATGAAGCACGCTGTTTGCTCTCATGCACCTTCACAATCGTTCGCTCCATGCACCCTTCTAAAGGAATGACCCCGTATGTAGCATGACAACTCTCTAGATATAGCATGGTAATTAGTGAATGCATATGCAACTACTTTAGCATGACAACTCGACATGTTGTAGCATGATAATTCCTGAACACGTGGGTCCTTGAAAAGCGTGACAATTCTTTCTACTGCAGCATATAAAGAAAATTGAAACACATGACAATTTTCTCTGTTGTATCATGACAAAAAAAAATTAGCATGGCAAATCGTTCTGTTACAACACGGCAAATCTCACCGGAGTGATTTACGGGAACGCTCTCCGTGTGACGATGGTCGCTCGAATGCTTCTTTCTTCCGCGCGCTGTCCAGTCGAGGCCGAAAGCCCGGTGCCGCCGGCGGTGCCTTTCAGCGCATACCCTCGCTGCGCCCCCCGACATGTATTCCTCCTCCCCCTCCTTTCCACCGCCCCCGTCTCGAGGTGTCCACGCGCCATGCATATTCTTCCGCCGACCCTTGTCATGCCCGGACCAAAGCTGCCTACATGGATCCAAAGACAGGCAGAAATTTTCTAACCAGAATTAAACTAGCAATTAACAGCCAACGACCATCTCCTGGTGTGTGTGAACCGTGGCACGCAGGAGTACTCCGTACGTAGGCCGGGGTGGTGGATTAGTACGTTTGTTCTACTCATCACCCGCTGATGGGGGCTGTTGTTTGGAGCCTCTCTGGTGGAGGTTTTCGCGGTGGATGCATCCGGCGTGCCGATGGGTGACGGACGGAACGGGAATTGGATCCCTCGCTGTCACGCCCCCACGCTGCGGTCCCCGTACGACGTGACCAACTACCACCCCCCACCTCCGCCGTCTGCTAGCTCCTCTCCCCGGTGGCTTGTATATGTACGTGTAGTATGTGCTACGTGTTGTGCACGCCGCTTAATTAGTTACCGACTGGAATTTTGTATGGTGCTCTATCTACGTATGATGCTTGCAATGGAGGATTCCCTCTTTGCAGGCGTGTTGTTACTGCCTGGCTCTCCCCGTCGCGGCCACGAACATGTACCAAGCCATGTGTTCCAACAGGCGGCTACACTGGCACCGCCGCTAGAATCTACTCCCTCCGTCTCATAATGTAAGACGTTTTTGACACTACACTAGTATAAAAAACGTCCTATATTATGGGACGAGGGAGTAACTAGCAGGAGTAGCACGTACGTGTAGCTCGGCCTGCCATGCTCATCTGTATGGTTTGACAAACTATTTTTCAGTGAAAGCGCCGTGGGGGTGCCCTTTTGCCTGATGTTACCGGAGAAAAGGAGCGGTGGAGCGTCGCCCGACGGCTCACCGGGAGAACTTCACCTCCGTCCGGCGTCCTGCATGTGGTGATTTCTTTCACATGCTCGTGCGTACGTACGTGTGGGGGAAGGCAGGTGCAGGAATCCTGGTTGTCTCGTCCGGAGCGGCGTGCGGTGTCGAGTGGGGATTGAGGACTCGCGCTCGCCGGAATAATTAAAGCGGACGACCCGGGGCCGGAGGGCGAACTCGCGTACCTTTCAGATCGGTTGGTGTTCAAAGTGTCAAAGTTGCTCCGGATTTGCTGCGCCGGCCAAAGAGCACAGCTGAGAATGAACTTCAGCTACAAGTTACTGTTGTACTACTCAAGCTCATAAGGCCAACTCCACCGCGCGACCCCAAACGGACGTCCGTTTTGTCCGGATTCTGTCTGTTTGGGTAGGGCAATGGGGTCGTGTCCGGGCGTGTCCTGGGATGCGGTGGCCGTGCGTCCAGCGCGCCGCCGCATCCGTTTGCCCCATCCTGTCCGTCAGGGCAAAAACTGCCCATATTTTCATCAAAACTAGTTTGCACGTCCAAATATTTGTCTGAAAATTAAAATAGTTTTACAACCCAATTGAAATTGTCTCTAATAAAATAGTTCTACAACCAAATCAAAATTGTCTTGACTGACATAAAATGAACCAATACGTGTATTGGTTGCCAATGTGATCCCACACGTGCTCAACCAAGTCATTTTGAAGATTCACTCCGTGAGCTGCGTGAATTGAGCCCCTGCACCAAGACCTGGCCACATTTGAACAATTTGTCCAATTCCACCGTGAGCTGCGTGATTGGGTCATGAGCAACCACTCCCTCTCGGATACGATTGAACACATGCCTTGCCATTCGAAAACGGCGACGGAATTTATCCGGCTTGAAGAGCGGGGTGTTGGAAAAGTAATCGGCATAGAGCAGTGTGTGGCCTCTCTCCCTGTTGCGGTTCAGGTTCGGAGCACGGCCAGGGACTGGCCCCTGTACCGAGGAAGCTGCCGTTGAATGTGGTCGTGAACGACCAATGCAACCACCACAAGATCTTCATCATCCGACGACGAATCGCCCGATGAACAAAGGAAGTGATGGCAGAAAAACTCATCTCCACTGTCCATACCTTTGTGGGCAAAATGTCGAACACCTTGCGGTCGTGGTGGCAAAGAGGCCGCGATGATCACCTCGACGCAGCAGGGGTGGTTGCCGGCCGGCTACTAGCCGCTCTGGAGCTCTCGTGGTACGCCGTGGTACGTCGCCGGCGGTTGTGTCCCCTCTGCCACCGGCAAAGACGGCGACGGCCAAACCTCCTCCGATCGACGGCCAAAACTACGGCGAAAGCTCGGGCGTGTTGGCGGCCATGTCAAGACATTGTTTGGTATGGACGCCCGTGGCAGGAGGTGACCGGAGAATAGCGGCGGCGCCGGCGGGGGGCGGGGCGGGGAGAGGGGGTGGAGGCGTTGGAAGCGAAGGGACTGCTAGTGTCCCCGACAGGCGGGCCACGAGAGGACAAGGGCGTGCGGCGAGCCCGTCCGCGCGATGTCCGTTTGACCCCAAACTCGGCGCAAGTTTGGCCGGGATGGGTCGAAAACGGACGGAATCCGGATATTTGTCCGTTTGAGGCCGCGCGTTGGGCCGCGCTATTCGTCTGTTCTACACCAAATAGACACACCCGGACAAGATGGGGTCGCGCGGTGGAGTTGGGCTAAGATTATCCGGAGAGCAAAAAGTGCACCGCCAGCTAGCTGAATATGTTCACCACGTTCATAGCTAACTGAGAGTAAGTAAGGACGGGCGGCGTAGAGGATCCAGGATTCAAACGATGGCACTTTGGGTCTAATTTAACCGGTACGGCTTGCGATCTACTCCTCGTACTTGTGTTGCCAGCCAATGGCAAGGCCGGCTCACAACTCAGAGCCGGTGGCACCAATCATTAGTGACAAGCCGTTTGATTAACAACTCATAGCAAACCACGGGGGGACACGTAAACACCGTACTCGTCAACAGTCCAATGGGATCTGCATACATTTCCCCAAAAAAACGTACTCCTACGGCCTAAACAATCACCCGTCCGCCCAATCGCACGCCAATGACGGCATGGCACCTCGCGATCCGCACTCGTATTTTATCCTAAGCTACTGGACAATTTCTACGTGACCACTGTACAATGCCCAAGAGAAAGAGAACTCTTTTGACCAAGGCCCATACCCGTAGAAAATAGAGGTAGCGGCCCTTATTATATCTTGGCGCTGCAAGTAGACCCTAGTCCTGTCACTTGTCATTGTTGTCAAGATGGCCCCGTAGGGAGTATATATACTAATATACAATACAATATTGTTGCCAATTTTGAGCTGCCCGCTTGATTCTGCTGAGCTGCGAAATGGCAGCACAGGTACAATTATTAGGTCTATTTATAAGCGTTCTCAGGCGCATGCTTGCAAGGAGCGATCCAAACTGGCCAGATGTATCTTGCCTGCGCAGCGCGGGAACCTCTTTCCTGGCCTCCTTTTGGTATGGATCCAACGGCGAGGGGTTTGCTCTTCGGGGCAACGAAGGGATGCCATGGCGGCAAGCAAATAAACTAGTCCTGAATCGTGAGTTCTGATGCCCCCATCACATGACCTCACGTACAACCGAACCGGCGTTTTGGAAGCATGCAGGCTCGATTGCCAGGGGAGAAAGAAAGTACACCCAATGCTGACAAGAGAGAGACTCGGCAGGAGGGAAGGGAAGATTCCCCCTCCTTTTTATTTATTTATTCCGGAAAAGTGGCTTTGCGAGGACGAGGGAAAATGTGACATCTTGGGAGAAGGAATCTCGCGTGCGGTGGTTGGCATCGGCGACAGTTCATGCGGCTGGACGTTGCGGGGCGTGGTGCAGAGCATCTGTCGCCGGTTATCTCTACTCCTAATGTCTTAGTTGGTAGTTTTCGTTCCGAATTTATTTTCGTCCCACTACTATTGTCGTGGAATTGTCACGGCAGATGTCCTCGTGCAAGGACTTAGTCGTGGAGCCATCGCAGCTAGGAAGCTTAAAGGGGTTAAACGGGACAAGGAACACAAGGGTTATACTGGTTCGGCCCCTTACGGTGAAGGTAAAAGCCTACGTCCAGTTGAGGTGGTATTGATTAGGGTTTCGACGACCAGGAGCTAAACCGTCCTGCCTGGTTATCGATTTTGCCCTTACTTGTCCCTAAACCGCCGCCGGGTCGTTTCTTTATATAGAGAGGTTGACGCTCAGCGGCTCTCAGAGTCCCGGCCGGCTCATAACAGTGTCCGGCTCGGACTCCTAACTATTCTTGCCTTACACTACAAGTTTCACCATAACGGCGGTTATCACTACGGGCCTTAAGCCATCTCCGGGTCTTAAGCCCATTATTGACCCGCCGTTTTCAAGTTTGGTACTGGGCTTCACGTGATGACCATCATGACGTAACCCGGCCCCTCCTGGGCGGGTGACTCCAATGGTTATATCCTCAACATTAGGCCCCAGATTGATTTGAACTGGTTCATGTCAATCTTCAATCCCTTTGAGAGAAAATCTTCCGGCTTATATTTGTGCGAAGGTTATAACCCGCCGTGACGTCATCTTCTGGATTCCTGGTAACCTGCCATGACGTCATCTTTCATTAAATTCATTTTTTTATTCTGTCATACTCCAACGGATCTTTATCTTTAATGGCCATCCCGAAAATCGAGGCGCTTCTGTGGTGAGATAATCACGCCTTGGCCTCCTCGTTTCTCGCGCCCACTTATCAGCCTCACCTTATAAATAGGCCCGGCCCGTAAGCCCTCATTTACTTATCTCCTCCATCGTCTTCCTCCTCTGGCGCCCGAGAGCTCGAGCTTCGCCGCCGCCGACACTCTCCTGGTATTCGTCAACCTCGGCCGCTGCATCACCCTGACCTGTCTAGAGAAACGGCGGCGACCTCCGCGACTCATCAGCACCCGTAAGTCTTTGCCACTCCATAGAGTAGATCCGCATTAGGGTTTTTGCTGTTCTCCCCTGTTCTTCGCAGTTCGTCGCCATTTCTTCACAATTTCTTCTACACGGCCCCCTTAGATCCAGAAACCATATAGAACTCGTGCGGCTGTGGTTTCGCACCCATTTTCAATAGTAGCATGTCCCCTTTACTTGCAAAGAGATCCCCTTAGAGCTCATGAACTTCTCTATATCAGCTTTTTAGGTCTAGAATTTTTTTCTTTCCAGTCGATCGTTTGATCCAAAATAATTACTGCGGTCTGTGAAACTTGTTTGCGCCACACTTAGTCAAAAATTGCATCTGTTAGCTATGGCGGCTCATATCTCCGGCTTAAGAGAGGCCATGCGCTGTGAAATTTCCGGCTTATTTATGATAGAGTTTTAAACAACCTGAATTACTCACGATGCCCACAGCGGCTTAGATAACCCGACACAATCAGCGATATGTCATTAGGCCCCTTCATAAGCCGCCATCTTGAATACTGAACTGTAAACTTCCTCCGGCTTATAGTTGAACCGGACATTTCCTTTTGTCATAGGCTTTCGTCTTTCACAATGCCGCCCAAGGCTCCCAAGGCACCCATCACATGCAACTGGATGAGCTCCAACGTTACTGATGATACTTTAGCTGATTTCGTGAAAATGGGTTATCTGCCAAAAAAGGAGGTCATGTCCTATCGTGCCCCTGACCCGTCGGAAGAAAGACCTCAACCAAGAGATGGCGAGGTTGTGATATTTGCTGATCACATGAGCCGGGGCTTCGCACCGCCCGGCTCAAAATTCTTTAGGGATGTTCTGAACTTCTTCGATCTGCGGCCGCAAGACATAGGACCCAATTCCGTGTCAAATATTTGCAACTTTCAAGTATTCTGCGAAGTATATCTTGGAGAAGAGCCCAACCTACTGCTCTTTAGGGAGCTGTTTTATCTGAACCGCCAGAACAAGTGCGCCAACGGGCCGAGCTTGGAACTTGGTGGAATCTCCATTCAACGACGGAGAGATTGCCTCTTTCCTTATGCTGAGCCGCCAAGCCACCCAAAGGACTGGAACCAGACATGGTTCTACTGCCAGGATACTTCTCCGGCTGATGAGAACCCTCTGCCCGGCTTTCACGCCCTGCGTCTGGAACCAAATCACCCCCTGCCAGACAAACTATCTCAAGCTGAGCGTCAACCACTGATCCCCACCATCAACAAGATTAAGGCTCTTCTGGGAAATGGCCTCAACGGCATTGATCTGGTCCGGGTCTGGATTTCTTGGCGGGTGATCCCCTTGAGCCGCCGCCCCGGCTTAATGTGTGATTACACGGGCCGGAAGGATGACCCTCTGCGGCACAGCCCCAACGATCTACCTGAGGACGTCGTGGACGACATGACCAAGTCCCTCTTGAACGAGAGCTTAGCAGACTGCGGGAGGACCGGCTTAAACCCCTTCTGCCAAGCTAACCCGGCTCTGGCGGTAAGCTACCAATCTGAGCACTTTACTTTCCATTTTAACAGTTTTCGTTTTAACTTCAAGGAAACCTTTATTGCATTTTTTCAGGCTAATGACAAGTTCTGGAAGGTCAAGTATGACCATGAGGCTGCTAAAAAAGCCAGGAAGGCTAAGAAAGCCGCCAGGAGAGCCCCTCCCCGCAAGAAGGGAAGTAGGCCTAGCGCCTTAGAGCTGCTTCAGTTGGATGATAGCTCCGAGTCAGAGGTAGCTCTTGATTCTTTAGACTCTTCTTTTGTTCTTCGTCTGTTTTTTAACCACCTTATTGACTTGATCATCCGCAGGATGATACCGGAGCGAGTAACCCGGTGACTGAAGAGGTAACTATACTTTCCTCCGACTCGGACCCCTTGCCAAGACTGAAAGTCCGAAGAGTAACCCGGAAAGTAAGATTTTCGCATCCTTTAGCTTATCAAGATCCTCAATTTCTTTTGAAGCAGCAGATTCATGAGAGCCGGAGGCAAACCCGAGCCAGCAAGGATGCAGACCTCTCCTCCGGCTTACCCGAGGCATCCAGAAAGCGCCGGACTGAGGTTATCTCGAACTTATACCCTTTTCATCCTTTAGCGGGCGTCACCCGTCAACCACTCAATTCGTCTGATTCAAACTACCAGGAAACTTCACCTTCCTCTGGTGACTCCATGCAATCTAACCTGCCGGCTTTCAAGACCGCACCCGGGTAATGATAATCATCTCATTTGTGCTTATCTTATCTATGTTTTTTGTACTAACCTTTTGTCCTTTCAGTGCTCAAGCAAAGCTCAGCAAGAGAGCGAAGAAAACTAAGCCGGTCGAAGAGCCAGTCTTGACTGAACCGGAGGCTTCTGCTCATGAGCCGCCGTCTGCCTCAGCCCCTGAAACCACCGCTCCAACTGACGAGCAAGTCATAGAGGGTTCTAATAACCCGGAGATCCCCAGCCCGGCTCAACCAGTCGATGACCCGGACGTTGTAATCACCCGGACAGAGTTTGTCGAGCCGGGGAGACCCACTGTGCTGGCTAAATGCTCTGCCAAGGAAGAGCTGCTAGAGCACCGCAGGGCCAAGCTGGACATCACCAACTATGCTAACTTGAGCATTGGAGATATCGTCTCCGGCTATGTTAACCAGGTGCACAACAGCCGGGACCTGGAGATTGACATGGTAAAGCAGATACAGCAAAAATCTGAGGTACAACTCGCTTGCTTACTCCATAGTCATTCTTACCATGCTAGCCCCCAAGTCTATTACTTATGATAGAATATGTTGTAGACTTAACTTCCGGCTTACCTTCATGATCCGGCAATTATAAATAGAATCTTTCAGCATACATTAGCCCCCAAGTGCCAAGTGTCTGTGCTTGCAGAGTGCTTGGGACTTTAATATTGCATGATAACTTCTTAAACTGTAACCCGGAATCTATACAGGCTGCCTGCAAAACATTGGAATCTGAAATCTCTGAACTGAAGAACCGCCTGAAGACTCAGGAAACTGAGACCCGGAAGGCCAATGCCAAATTTGAGTTCAGTGTTGCTGCACAGGAAAAGCTGAAGAAGAAATTTGAAACGGAAAGAAAGACTTGGGCCGAGGAGAGAACTGCCTTGCTCAGCCGGGCCGAACAAGCAGAAGCTGCTCTGACTGAGCGAACCGCCGAACTCTCCGGCTTAAAACGCCATGTGTCACAGATGGTCTCCGCAATCTTCGATGAGTCATTTTGCCAGCCTTTAACAAGTTTGGATGTTTGCTGTCTTATAAGTCCCACCATTGCCATTCAGCTCACCTGACTTTGTTAAACAGGTCCCAGAAGCTCCAACCTGAATCAGAGTGTTCTGACCAAGCTGAAGGCCATGTACACATTGGTGGAGCAACTCTACACCGGGTCACAGCGTGCGTTAGCCGTTGTGGCTCTATCCAACGAGGTTCCGACTCACCTGGCGGACGTACTCAGGCGGCTTGCCGTTCTTCCTCAGCGCTTCCAAGAGCTAAGACGGGCCTCTGCAAGAGCCGGAGCTATAGCTGCGCTGAGCCGGGCCAAGGCTTTTCTCCCGGAGCTAGACCCGGCCGACATAGCTCTTGGATATCCCAGCCTGAAGGAAGATGGCACCCCCTTTGACCAGAAAGACTTCGCCGCCTGTGTGAAGAGCGTGCGCCCGGTGGCTACCCTGATTGGGAACGACATCGACCTTACCAAGTATCAGCCGGGCTATGACGCGGAAAATGAGAGGATCCCCACTCCACGCTATGAAGCAATCAGCTTGATCCCTCCGACTCGTAAGCATACCTTCGCCCCAGAAGTTGACCCGGCCGGGTTAATTGATGACGAGGCTCAATTTGAAGCTTTGAGCGGCATTGACTGGAAATCATCAACCTTCCAGGTCATGGAATCAGCCGGAGGAGCGGAGAGGGATGAGCCGGAAGCTTCGACCCAACAAACATCTTGATTTCCAGGCGGCTCATGGTTACACTT
This sequence comes from Aegilops tauschii subsp. strangulata, assembly GCF_002575655.3. Classification (NCBI taxonomy): domain Eukaryota; kingdom Viridiplantae; phylum Streptophyta; class Magnoliopsida; order Poales; family Poaceae; genus Aegilops; species Aegilops tauschii. The sequence goes on from NC_053035.3 coordinate 387,404,433, forward strand.
TAAAACAATGCCTCACCTTTTGGACTCGGGCAGTCTTGTAATAGAGTAGGACAAACACTTAATTCTGTCGTGCCATCGTGCACATGTTGAATGCTTAACCCCATTTAAGCTGCTTCTTCATATTCCTCCGGGTTATAATAGACCATTTATTTTCCTTAAGTTTGAAGAACTGTCTTTAACCATCCTGCATAGAAAACAAATCACAAGTCTCTGAGCGGCTTACCGCACTGAGAATTATAGACTTTATATATAACCCGGAATATGAACCAAAGTCACCAAAGACTGGCCCTCAATTATATCCTCGATGTAACCATAATAGCATACTTACAAGCCTTCAAGTATACTTCCGGTTTATGTAACCCGAATAATGAGATTAAGACCTCAACTCGGGTTCACCAGCATCGATAATGCTTATTGTATGCTAACAACATTGTTAACCAAAGTTAAGCCGGCGGAGCAAGAACCGCCGCACACTGTTGATATTATCAAAACAACTTGTTGCAAACCAAAAGATCAAAACTTAAGGGCTTCTGATTCGAATACGACCAGAGAACCGTCCCAAAGGGGTTAAGCTAAGATTCGAATGCGATCATATAGCCCCCAGTGGGTTTGGCGTTGCCGATCAAGAGGGTACCGACAGCTATGTTCTCTTAGGTTCGAATACGACCCATGTTTGAACAGGAAGCCCCCAAATGACTTTAAGAGTTGTTTAACGACGCTGATTCGAATACGATCCACGTCGGTTCCCAAAGGGGGTTGAACTATGATTCAAATATGATCAAGGAAAACTCCCCAATGAGCTCGGCAGTTTGGCAATCAAGTGGGTCTCGACAGCTATGTTCTCTTTGGTTCGAATACGACCTATGTTTGAACAGGAAGCCCCCAGGTGATTATATTGTTAACAGCTAGATTCGAATACGATCATAAGCCGGATCCACCTCCAAGTGACCATGTGATGTTGTAATGGAAATAACACGTTTACCTTTGGAGGAAAAAAAAAAGGACGGAGGTCCTGCTTTATTATTTATCATAATATATACATGGCTATAGAAATATGTACATTAAAAGAGCCGGTGGCTCAAGTGTAATAAGGCCGAAGCTGAGCTATGTTCCACGGCCGACGGGTCTCTTCCTCCGACTTACGTGAATCTTTGTGCTCCCGAACATCGATAAGGTAGTATGACCCGTTGTGCAAGTTCTTGCTGACCACAAAGGGCCCTTCCCAAGGCGGGGATAACTTGTGTGCATCTGTTTGATCTTGGATAAGCCGGAGCACCAGATCACCTTCCTGGAAGACCCGGGACTTAACCCGGCAGCTGTGATAACGGCACAAGTCTTGTTGGTAAATCGCTGAGCGAGCTGCTGCCACATCACGCTGTTCGTCCAACAAGTCAAGAGCATCTTGGCGCGCCCGCTCGTTATCCGCCTCAACATAAGCCGCCACTCGAGGTGAGTCATGACGGATGTCGCTAGGGAGGACTGCTTCCGCTCCATAAACCATGAAGAAAGGCGTGTAACCCGTAGATCTGTTAGGAGTAGTATTGATGCTCCATAACACGGAGGGTAACTCTTCCACCCAACAACCCGGCGTCCGTTGCAGGGGGACCAAAAGCCGGGGCTTGATACCCTTCAAGATCTCCTGATTAGCTCTCTCAGTTTGACCATTGGATTGAGTGTGAGCCACTGATGAAACATCAAGTCGAATATGCTCTCGTTGACAAAACTCCTCCATGGCGCCCTTAGACAGATTGGTACCATTGTCAGTTATAATGCTGTGTGGAAAACCAAAGCGAAATATCACCCTTTTCATGAACTGAACTGCTGTGGCCGCGTCACACTTGCTAACTGGCTCTGCCTCAACCCACTTTGTGAACTTGTCAACTGCCACCAAGAGGTGGGTCTTCTTATCCTTGGATCTTTTAAAAGGCCCAACCATATCAAGCCCCCAGACCGAAAATGGCCAAGTAATTGGGTTCATCCTCAGCTCCTGAGCCGGCACATGAGCCCATCGCGAGAACCTCTGACAGCCGTCACATTTACTGACCAAGTCCTCCGCATCAGCATGAGCCGTCAGCCAATAAAAACCATGACGAAAAGCCTTGGCCACAAGGGATTTTGAGCCGGCATGATGGCCACAATCCCCCTCGTGAATCTCACGCAAAATATCTTGGCCTTCCTCAGGGGAAACACAACGCTAGAAAGTTTCAGTGACACTGCGACGATGCAGCTCACCATTGGTAATTATCATTGACTTAGACCGCCGGGTTATTTGTCTGGCCAAAGTTTCATCCTCAGGCAACTCTCCCCGGGTCATGTAAGCCAAGTACGGTACTGTCCAGTCTGGGGTGATGTGGAGAGCCGCCACCAACTGTGCCTCCGGGTCAGGGACAGCCAAGTCTTCCTCTGTAGGCAACTTAACAGAAGGGTTATGCAAGATGTCCAAGAAAGTATTAGGTGGCACCGGCTTTCGCTGAGAGCCCAGCCGGCTTAATGCATCAGCCGCCTCGTTCTTCCTGCGATCGATGTGCTCTACTTGGTAACCCTGAAAGTGTCCAGCAATGGCATCAACTTCACGGCGATAAGCCGCCATGAGAGGGTCCTTGGAATCCCACTTGCCTGATACTTGTTGAGCCACTAAATCTGAGTCGCCAAAGCACCTTACCCGGCTCAAGCTCATCTCCTTAGCCATCCGAAGACCATGGAGCAAGGCCTCGTACTCAGCCGCATTGTTAGTACAGGGAAACATCAACCGTAGCACATAACGAAACTTGTCACCTTTAGGGGAAGTCAATACAACTCCAGGCCCCGAGCCCTCCAATTGCCTAGACCCATCGAAGTGAATAGTCCAATATGTATTATCCGGCTTCTCTTCAGGCACCTGCAGCTCTGTCCAATCGTTGATGAAATCCACCAATGCTTGAGATTTGACAGCAGTGCGTGGTACGTATTTCAGACCATGAGGCCCAAGCTCTATAGCCCACTTAGCCACTCTTCCTGTGGCTTCTTTGTTTTGGATGATATCTCCAAGGGGAGCAGAACTAACCACAGTGATGGGGTGACCCTGGACATAATGCTTAAGCTTCCGGCTTGCCATGAACACACCATAAACAGGCTTCTGCCAATGTGGATACCGCTGTTTGGACTCGATGAGCACTTCACTGACGTAGTAAACCGGCCGCTGAACCGGATACTCCTTACCCTCTTCCTTGCGCTCCACCACCATAGCCACACTGACGGCTCGTGTGTTAGCAGCTACATACAGTAATAAGGGCTCCTTGTCAACCGGAGCAGCAAGAACTGGGGGCTCAGCCAGCTGTCTCTTCAAATCCTCAAAAGCAGCATTAGCAGCATCATTCCAGATAAAGTCATCAGTTTTCTTCATCAACTGGTACAGTGGCATGGCCTTTTCACCCAAACGGCTTATAAACCGGCTCAAAGCAGCGATGCGGCCTGCCAGACGCTGGACGTCGTTTATACACGCCGGCTTAGCCAGAGAGGTGATTGCCTTGATTTTTTCCGGGTTAGCTTCAATGCCTCTGTTAGACACCAGGAAACCCAAGAGCTTGCCTGCGGGAACACCAAAAACACACTTGGCCGGGTTAAGCATCATCTTGTAAACCCGGAGATTATCAAAGGTTTCTCTAAGGTCATCTACCAGGGTCTCCTTCTCCCTGGACTTAACCACGATATCATCCACATAGGCATGAACATTGCGCCCAATCTGGTTATGAAGACAATTATGCACACAACGCTGATAAGTCGCCTGTGCACTCTTGAGTCCAAAAGGCATAGACACATAACAGAAGGCTCCAAAGGGAGTGATGAACGCCGTCTTCTCCTGGTCCTTAACTGCCATTTTAATCTGATGGTATCCAGAATAAGCATCCAAAAAACTTAAGCGCTCATAACCCGCCGTAGCATCAATGATTTGATCAATACGGGGGAGAGCAAAAGGATCAGCCGGACAAGCCTTGTTTAAGTCCGTGTAGTCCACACACATCTGCCAGGTGCCATTCTTCTTGAGCACGAGTACCGGGTTAGCTAACCATTCTGGATGAAAGACTTCGACAATAAACCCGGCCGCCAAGAGCCGGGCCACCTCCTCACCAATGGCCTTCCGCCTCTCCTCATTAAACCGCCGAAGGAATTGCCTGACCGGCTTAAATTTTGGATCAATATTGAGAGTGTGCTCAGCGAGTTCCCTAGGTACACCTGGCATGTCAGAAGGTTTCCATGCAAAAATGTCCCTGTTCTCACGGATGAACTCGATGAGCGCGCTTTCCTATTTCGGATCCAGATTGGCATTGATACTAAACTGCTGAGGTGAGTCACCTGGAACGAAGTCAACAAGTTTAGTCTCATCAGCTGACTTGAATTTCATCGCCGGCTCATGCTCCGTAGTCGGCTTTTTCAAAGATGTCATATCTGTCGGGTCAACATTGTCCTTGTAAAACTTCAACTCCTCTGTTGCACAAACAGATTTTGCATAAGCCGCGTCACCTTCCTCACACTCCAAGGCTATCTTTCGGCTGCCATGAACCGTAATGGTCCCACTGTGACCCAGCATCTTGAGCTGTAAATATACGTAACACGGCCGTGCCATGAATTTGGCGTAAGCCGGCCGCCCAAATATAGCATGATACGGACTTCTTATCTTGACCACCTCAAAGGTCAATTTTTCCGCCCTGTAGTTGTACTCATCTCCAAAGGCCACTTCCAGCTCGATCTTACCAACTGGATATGCCGACTTACCAGGCACCACACCGTGGAAAACAGTATTGGACTGGCTGAGGTTCTTATCAATCAACCCCATACGACGGAAGGTCTCATAATAGAGGATGTTGATGCTGCTGCCTCCATCCATGAGCACCTTAGTGAACTTATATCCTCCCACCTGAGGAGCCACCACCAGGGCCAGGTGACCCGGATTATCAACCCGGGGAGGGTGATCTTCCCGACTCCACACAATAGGCTGCTCAGACCATCTTAAATAGCGTGGAACCGCCGGCTCAACAGCATTCACAGCCCTCTTATGAAGCTTCTGATCTCGCTTACACAGACTGGTGGTAAACACATTATACTGTCCACCATTGAGCTATTTTGGATTGGTCTGGTATCCCCCCTGCTGCTGTTGATGACCCTGGCCGGACTGCTGATTAAAGCCCCCTTGAACATTCTGAGGATTGGAATTTGAGCCGCCGCCCGGGCCATGAAAGCCGCCGGCGCCTGAGCCGCCGCCCGAGCCATTGTTGCCATTAAAGGCATTGGAATTCTTAAAGGCCTTCATGATTGCGCAATCTTTCCATAGATGAGTAGCTGGCTTCTCTCTAGAGCCGTGCCTTGGACAAGGTTCATTCAACAACTGCTCAAGCGTCGGGCCTGACCCGCCGGCTCGGGGAGGTGGCCTCCCCTTACGGCGTTGGTTGTTGCCCTGTGAGCTGGCGTTGGCCACAAACTCTATGCTGCCATTAGCCTTACGCTTGCTACCTCCTTGGTTCGCCGGGTTATGCTGAGGACCCTTGCCATTGTCGTTCTTCTTTCCCTTCCCTGTCCTTTCATCATCTGACGCGGGGTCCTTGGTACTATCAGAGTCGGCGTACTTGACGAGAGCCGCCATCAGCGTACCCATATCATTGCAATCACGCTTGAGCCGCCCGAGTTTCATCTTCAGGGGCAGGAAATGACAATTCTGCTCCAACATTAAGACTGCAGAGCCGGCATCCATCTTATCAGATGAATGTATTATCTCTTTGACCCGGCGAACCCAATGGGTTGTAGACTCACCCTCCTGCTGTTTACAGTTAGTCAAGTCCACAATTGACATAGACTGCCTACAGGTATCTTTGAAGTTTTGGATGAACCGGGCTTTTAGCTCAGCCCAAGACCCGATAGAATTCGGTGGCAGCCCTTTCAACCAAGTGCGGCCAGTCCCATCTAACATCATGGTGAAGTACTTGGCCATTGCCGCTTCGCTGACCTCCAGCAACTCCATGGCCATCTCGTAACTCTCGATCCAGGCTCCGGGTTGTAAGTCAGCTGTGTAATTAGGCAACTTCCTAGGCCCTTTGAAATCCTTGGACAGACGTTCATTGCGGAGAGCCGGCACCAGACAAGGGACACCTCCAGTCCTCGTAGGTATACCCACGTCGACGGAAGCCGTCGGATAAGCCGGGGGTGACTGGTAAGCCGTCAACTGAGGCACCTGGTCCGCCTCTTGCCGTGCTCTGTCTTGGTCTACCGCGTGAAAGGCTCCGTTATGAGCCGGGCCATGGCCAGGAGGCAAGTCATGGCGTCGGACATTACTTGAGCTGGTTGCTGAGACCATGTGTCTGCTATAACTCGGGCTCCGGCCTGGACGAGGGGTTGAATGGATCCTGTCCCGGCTATAAGAATATGCCTCTTGTTGCGCCAGAGCCGTCTGAAGGAGTTCCCTGACCCGGCGGGTTTCAACCGCCGTCGGAGAGTCACCATCAATTGGGAGAGCCGCCAGCCGCGCCGTCACGGCGACCATGTTTTCCAACGGGTTGGCATAATGACCCGGTGGTATTGGCACGTACTGAGGCGGGGCAGGGTTCACCCGGGGAGGTCCCATCACTTGGGGCTGAATTGGCGTTCCAGCCCCGGGCACTATGACCTCTGGCGGGTTACTAGGCCCTGCCCCAGGCGTGTTGAAGAGGTTTCGAGGATCGTAAACCGGAGGGAGTCGAGATTGGGCCTTTTGATGCCTCCTTCTCATGACCTCATTGGACGCGTTTTGATCCATCATGAGCCGGAAAGATTGTGCCTGGATCAGCTGAGTCTGGGCGTCGAGAGCCGCCCTCTCTGCAGCCATCCTGATCCCCTCCGCCGCCAGATCCTCCTTGGCTTTTGCTAGATCAAACTTTAACTGTGCCACCTCCGTGTCATGCTGAACTTGATCCGCCGGGGCAACCGTAGCGGTCAACAAGACCGTCATCTTGTCTGTGAGATCCATCAGCACCTGAGCCGGCGAGGGCACAGGGCTTCCTGACCCGGCGGCGGGGCTTTGAACAGGTTGTGCGCCGGCCATGAAGATCCCAACCCGGCTCGGCGGCTCAAAGGGGTCTGGAACGCTGTCTCCATCGGAACAACCCCTGAGCCTGCCATCTTGAAGTTGATACAACGAGTTTGACTCATCCGTAAACGACTCGCCGTCAGAGCCGGCGGCCGTCTCATCACCAGATCCAGATCCTTTAGAGAGTCCTCCATGGACACATCCCACGAAAGCATGCTTCAAGGCAGGTAGAGCCCGGGCGGGTCGTGCACGCTAAGCCGTCTCGATGAGATCGGCGCAGAGATCCGGCTCAGGGCCCGGCTCACCAATCTTGCCAATGAAGACATGAATTCCGCCGAAGGGGACCCGGTACCCGTACTCGACTGAGCCGGCGTCGGGGCCCCAGTTTGCATCATCAATGTAGAGCTTGCCGTGACGACTCTTGGTCATCTGGCCCACAGCGTATCCCTTGAGCCCTTCGAAGCTGCCCTTCAAGAACTCAAATCCACCGTGCGCTGGCCCCACGGTGGGCGCCAACTGTCGTGGAATTGTCACGGCAGATGTCCTCGTGCAAGGACTTAGTCATGGAGCCATCGCAGCTAGGAAGCTTAAAGGGGTTAAACGGGACAAGGAACACGAGGGTTATACTGGTTCGGCCCCTTATGGTGAAGGTAAAAACCTACGTCCAGTTGAGGTGGTATTGATTAGGGTTTCGACGACCAGGAGCTAAACCGTCCTGCCTGGTTATCGATTTTGCCCTTACTTGTCCCTAAACCGCCGCCGGGTCGTCCCTTTATATAGAGAGGTTGACGCCCAGTGGCTCTCAGAGTCCCGGCCGGCTCATAACAGTGTCTGGCTCGGACTCCTAACTATTCTTGCCTTACACTACAAGTTTCACCATAACGGCGGTTATCCCTTAAGCCATCTCCGGGTCTTAAGCCCATTATTGACCCACCGTCTTCAAGTTTGGTACTGGGCTTCACGTGATGACCATCATGACGTAACCCGGCCCCTCCTGGGCGGGTGACTCCAATGATTATATCCTCAACAACTATCGTTCGGTTTTTTTCGTAAGTTTTTTTCGTTCTGTCCACCACCTCTCCTCCGCTGGTTTTACCGTCGCGACACAACCAATCCCTCGCTAGCCCTACCTCGTCTCTCGTCTCCAGTCGCAGCCGCCGCCGCCGCACCCCAATCCAACCCCGCCGCCGGCGATCTCCTCGCCCCCCTGCGCCGCCGCCATCAACCTTCTGTTCCTCTCCCAAGGGAATCCCAAGGGAAGGGAAGGCAAGGGAAGGGAAGGGAAGGGAAGGGAAGGGAGAGGGAGCGCCCAGATCCACGGCGGCATCAGGCACCATCGTCGACCTGGTCCGCGTCCGTCCTCGAGGGAGGTCGGCCATGGAGGTCCGACCCGGCCCGGCAGCAGCCATGGACGGACGGAGACGCCCCAAACCCTACCCTCAAGGACGACGCCTCAACCTTCAACCGGATCTTCCACCACACCACATCGGCCTCCCTGATTTCACGCAGGAGCTCCGCTGCTTCCAGAACGTCACCTGCTACCAGGTACGTCTACGTGCGTGGAGTTGTCTTCTTTTCTTACTCAATTCATAATTGTTCAATTTTAATGTCATTTCTGAAGTCGAAATGCACTGATTTTATTAGGGATTTTAGCACTGCTTAAATTTAGGGGGAAATTAATTTTAGTTTCCGTTTGGTCGATGGACTGGATATGTAGTCTAATTCGCAATCCCCTTTGTGACATATTCAGTTTGTGATATTTTATAATTGATCAATCTGTAATCCCTAATTCTTTTTAATTAAAAATTCAGGAGGCGAAGCTCTCTTTTACGATTTTGTGATGTTCTTATTGATTGTGCCTTCAGTATGCCTCCCTAAACTCTAGCTCGATCATGAGAGAGAGAGAGAGAATTCAGAGAGGAAGAACACGCAGGGACACTGGAGTTTTTGTGTGTTGCGCTCTACATCTGCAGCTTTTCTGTTTTACCCTTTTTATTCATCAAGAGTACACGATCGTGCCTGAGCAACGTGCTCCACTATTGACCACGTCCATCCCCATGATCCGAGCTTCGTGTTGGGCCTACTACGACTAAGCCAAGGCGCACAAAACGCAACCAATTGGCGAGGAAAAACTGCTAATGGAAAAACGACTGGCTACTGACGAAACTGAATGTGTCTAGCGACACTTATCTGAAAAATGACTAAATTCAGAGAACGGCGAGGGAGACAGGGTTTAAGCCAACACAGTATTCTTGGTGGCTTCAGCAAGTAGTAATGCAACAGGCTAATGTGTGATTAGTGAAATTTGTGCAGCAAATAATAGTGTGGCAGGCCACGGTGTGTGATATTTGTAGTGCAATGGATGCTGAAATCTGTGTGTGCTATTTATATGTGCAATGTGCAGGCTGTGTGCAACTTCATGTGCAATTTCAGAATAGAATACTACTGTATCTAGCTCTGAATTACAAGAGATTATCAACACTTATATATTCAAAATGTACAAGTTCTGAATTAGAGTTGATTATGACCACTTTTTGTAAACATCCTTATATGTTTGTATTGTGTCCAAGAAGTTGTCATCTTTCAGAAGACAAAGTACGGGTTGAGTAAGCTGTTTGGTGTTGGAATCGGCGAGGTTGGTCATGTTGGTGGTATTCTCTTATGTGCACGCCTCTGAACACCCATCAAGGGGGAATGGTATGTTTCGATAATCCAATGATCAATTTCTGGTGGTACGTCATATTTTTCGTGGTAATGATGGTGTGTTTCCTTTTAGTTTGTGTCATGGTACTACCTTGTTCCTAACTTTGAAAAAAGAACCGATCAAGAGCATTAGTGAAACAACCTCTATCCAAAGAGAAAGGGTTAATCATGGATCTTCATAACTGATGCAAAGAATCGTCTAACTGTTTAGTAGCTCTGAGAGATAATTAACCCATTTGAGGTTTGGATATGCAATTTATGCCCTATATAGTAAACTAGAGGGCTCTTTCTGATTCTTTGTGTGTGTATAGATACCCAGGTTCTTAGCAATGAGCCGTTCTGGTTAATTCTTATGCATGTGGTTGCTATGCCTCTCTTAGTATTTCTGTGATTTTTCATGCATTTAGTTCTGCTTCCTATGCAAACATGGTGTTCAGTTCACTATCTTTTGTTGTGCACAATGCTTGGATATGCCCTACGGAGAATTCTCAAAATTCTTATTCTTTGAATTGTATAGCTTAGGAGCATTTGTTGTACATAAGCACATACAGAAATAAGATTTTATCTACTTTTGAGGATATGGTGGTAGAAACAACAAGGAGCATGACCAGGATAGGAGAGTACACAGGGCTCTGCCAGTGCACTACATCACAGATGTCATATGTAGGAATGATGGCATCAACTGTCATTTGCACGTTTACAGATTCACAATGGAGGTGAGATTGGTATATGCTTCATCAGCACAAGTCCTATGTAACGAAGTTGGATAATATACGATTCCTTACGAAAGACTAATTTCGAGAATGCATCTTTTGTGAGATTATTAGCTAGCTTGATTTGGATGCTGTTGGAATTGTTTTATTCTTTTAGGTGTCATGATCTCTAGCGGTAGCTAGCCTGGTTTGAAGGTGTTGATCCTTCACATCACATTCGGAACCGTTCGCTCTCTGGTTACGATTTGGCTGCCATGCAGCGGAATCTGGCTGAAAAAGTGAAACCAAACAGGGCCAAAAATTCTTCCAAGGTGCAAAATTTACCAAAATGAACTATAATGCTAATGATTTTTTTCCATTTAATTTCTTGGGAGTTTTCGCACATTAAATTCTTGCCGCAATCCCTCTATAAATTTTTAGGCGTTCTGAATTTTGATGTAGCCATTCGTCTCATAGCTGCAATCGGAAGGACAAATTCAAAGTTCGGTCTTTTTCTGGAAACTGAAACGGTGGCATATAGTATTTTCTTTCAGTATATTATATCCTCTTGTTTTCTAGAGAACTGATCATACCTATCTTGCTCGATTTGTTTATGCTCTGCGTTTTACTGTGGGTGTCTCTTGACAAAAATGGATATGATTGAGAGGCGCTCCAAGGAGCAAGAGAAATCATGTGTAAATACAAGTGCACTTTGATTTTTTTGATGCCATTTATATAACTACAATATTAATGATGGTTGTACATAGAGTTTTAGACCTGTGGCTCTTTTGTTTACATTATGAGATGTTCGTTATCTAGGTAAAACTTGGGAACATGTATGGATGACAATACTATATGGATTTGATCATTTATTGACTAATTATACAGCGTATGAACTTATAGAGTTTAGAGTTGTTTATCATGTTCTAATGCTGGAGTTAAAAGTTTCATGTAGCTAATGCCATCATCTTTATAAAGAGCGGCAACATACTCCGTAAGTTTTCACCCTACTCTAGGAAGCCATTTCATCAGTTTTTGGCTTCTGACACACTCGGAGCAACAAATTTTGTGCTGCTAATTGTTCTGTCCTCTCTGTTCTCTCTCTTTGCACTTACTTGTGATTTTTGCTTATGTCCGCGTACAGATTTCATCCAGGAAATTTAGTCCTAGGGACTTTGATATACAATGATACACCAAAGCAAGCAAAGAAGCCAAAAGAAGTTAAATGTTTTTACCCGCTGCCGGCATCCGGTGAGCAGTTGCAGGTGTCAACCCACTAGTAGAAAACAGGGCTTTCGTTCGGGCCTGGCCAGCCCATTAGTCCCAGTTCGGCATGAACCGGGACCCATGGGGTGCATTAGTCCCGGTTCGTGAGCCCAGGGGGCCGGCCGGGCCACGTGGGCCACTGGTCCCGGTTCGTCTGGACCTTTTGGTCCCGGTTCAAGGCACGAACCGGGACCAATGCGCCTCGCCCCTGGCCCATGACGCCTTGAACCAGGACCAATGTGCCTCGCCCCTGGCCCATGACGATTAGTCCCGGTTTGTGCCACAAACCGGGACTAAAGGGTTGGTCCAGTTTAGTCCCACCTCGCCAACCGAAGGGCGCTCACACCGGTTTATAAGCCCGTCCCTCTCTGCCTTGTTGAGCTCAAAATGAAAATAGATGCCCTTATACAGGGAATTTGAGCTAAATTCATAGTGAGTTTCTCTAAAATTCATAGAAATTTATTATGAATTTAGGTTGAATTTTCTCTATAGGCGCATCTATGCTCATTTTTTATGTTGGGGTTAGCGATCTTTACAGACTTTTTGTGTGTTGAATATGCACCATTCAAAATCAGTCTCTGCTTTGAGTGGTTCATTTTGAACACACAAAAAGTCAGGAATTCAAATAAGTTCAAGAAAATGAAATCCCTTTGTAACAGACGAGTTTCCGTATGAATTCCTGATACTTTGAAACAGATTGTCCATTTTGTTCACGAAGTGCATCCACCTTTTGCCGGGACCCTCTCAACTTTCTTGCACATGCTATGTGGATGAAATGATGATACCATGCCAACTTTCAACCTTTTCAGAGTTCATTTGAAATGCTTTTCAATTTTAGGGTCTTATAGCTCAAAATAATTAGTAAATTCATGAAAAATAACAAATGAAGTCAGAAAGGATTGAAAAATGATGATGTGGCTTTGAATGGTGCATTTTGAACACACAAAAAGTCAGTAGTTCAAAGAAGTTTTAAAAAATGAAATCCCTTTGTAACAGACGAGTTTCCGTATGAAATCCTGATACTTTGAAAGAGATTGTCCGTTTTGTACACGAAGTGCATCCAGTTTTTGCCGTAACCCTCTCAACTTTCTTGCACATGCTATGTGGATGAAATGATGATACCATGCCAACTTTCAACCTTTTCAGAGTTCATTTGAAATGTTTTTCAATTTTATGGTCTTATAGCTCAAAATAATTAGTAAATGCATGAAAAATAACAAATGAAGTCAGAAAGGATTGAAAAATGATCATGTGGAGTCATCGGAGCGTTCGGCAGAGCAACTTCTTCGTTTGATTGATTTCCACCTAGGCCGAAAGGCCATAAGATATGTTTGGCCCACTTAGCATATTTAGATGGGCTATTGGTTGGGCTTTGACCCGATTCCATGGGAGCTCGTCACTAGTAGAAAAAGGGTCAAATGTGAAGCACATTAGTGCCGGTTTGATTTTGAGCCGGCACTAATGTGTCCATTAGTGCCGGTTCCAACGGCTAGGCAGGAGGAGCTCTTTAGTACCGGTTTGTGGCGAATCTTTAGCACAGGTTTGTGCCACGAACCGGTACTAATGAGGCTGTGGCCCCACGAGCACCTTTAGTACCGGTTCGTGGCACGAACCGGTACTAGAGTTTCTTACTAAGCTGTTTTTTAGTCCCACCTCGTGAAGAGAGAGGCACTAGGAGCGGTTTATAAGCCCTGAGTGCAGAGACGATGAAGAAGAGGCGCAATGCTCACCTTCACATTGCTTAGCTTCAAGCCTTGAGGAATAAGGTAGACTGCATGGAGCTATGTGCAGTGCAGTCTACACTATTCCAAAAGGCTTGAATCTAATTAACGAGCATTGCGCCTCTTTTTTATTTTTAATAACTTATTACAATTCCGGACTTCTTGTGTTACGGCAAAAACTGGATGCACTTTGTATACAAACTGGACAATCTCTTTCGAAGTATCAGGGCCTGTTTCGGACGAAAACTCATCTGTTACACCGGCACTTTATTTTTTAAACTTATTACAACTCCAGACTTTTTTTGCGTTCAGTAGGCACCATTCAAAGCGATGTCATCAATTTTCAACACTTTCTGACATCATTTGCTGTTTTCAGTCATTTACCGATTTATTTTCAGAGCTAAATGACCGTGAAATTGAAAATCGCAACAAAATGAACTCTGAAAATGTTGAAACTTGGCATGGTATCATCATTTAACCCACATAGCATGTGCAAGAGAGTAGAGAGGGTTACGACAAAAACTGGACGCACTTCGTGTACAAACTAGACAATCTCTTTCGGAGTATCAGGGCTTCGGACGAGAACTCATCTGTTACACCGGCACTTCATGTTTTTTAACCTTAATTGAACTCCAGACTATTTTTGCGTTCAGTACGCACCATTCAAAGCGACGTCATCAATTTCCAACATATTCTGACATCATTTGCTGTTTTTCAGTCGATTTGTTTAGAAACCTAAATGACCGTGAAATTGAAAATCGCTACAAAATGAACTCTGAAAATGTTGGAACTTGGCATGGTATCATCATTTCACCCGCATAGCATGTGCAAAAGAGTAGAGAGGGTCACGGCGAAAACTGGACGCACCTCGTGTACAAACTAGAGTTCATTTGAAATGCTTTTCAATTTTAGGGTCTTGTAGCTCAAAATAATTAGTAAATGCATGAAAAATAACAAATAAAATAAATAAGTAATTAGAAACAAAATAATATAAACTTTATTAAAATATATAAGTAGAAACAAAATAAAATAAACTTTAATAAAATTTATGAAACTAAAATTAACAAAGTATTTTCTCTTGAAAACATTATAAGAAACCTTTAGCATTATTGAAACTAAAATCATATAAAATTGATGCAACTAAAATTATGGAAGTATTTTCTGTTCAAAATCATTAAAAGCAAAAAGAATTTTCATAAAGAACTTTTTTTGATAGAAACTTTAATAGCAAAAAGAATTATCATAAAGTAAAATAAATAAGTAATTAGAAACAAAATAAAATAAATCAGTATTTTGTTGTAAGTAGAAACAAAATAAAATAAATAAAGCAAAAAAGAAAACAAAATAACTGGGAAAAAAAATAAAAAATGCCACCTACTCGGCCACCACGGCTTGAATACGACTAGAAACCCATGCATGGGCCAGGATTCAGGCCCGCAGAAGGCCCAGCAGGCCCACAGGCATATTAGTGCAAGATTAGGCCCAGAGGCCTACAGTTCGGAGGAGTTCAATGGAGATGGCGGGGCAGGGCTTATAAACAGGTCATGCCGCTCCTCGACTAGCGAGGTGGGACTAAACATCCCACCGCACCGCGGCTTTGGCAGGCGCAGGACATTGGTCCCGGTTGGTGCCACGAACCGGTACCAATGCCCCCTTTGGTCCCGGTTGGTGGCACCAACCAGAATCAATGCCCACCCTTTAGTCCCGATTGGTACCACCAACCGGGACCAAAGGTCTCTTGACCAAAGAGGGGCATTTGTCCCGGTCCGTGACAAGAACCGGGACTAAAGCTTCATGTATATAAGGCAAACTTGTGAAATTTTTTGGTTTGCATCTGGCGGTTCGCCCCCGACGACGCGCGCGGAGAGGACGCCGCCAGGCTGCCGGACGCCGTCGCCGTCGCCGTCGCCCGTGCCCTGCTCCGCGCGCCAACCCGGATCCTCTGCACGCCGACGCCGTCCGCTGCCCCCGCCGTCGCCCTAGCCGGCCGGCCCCGCTGTGAGCCCCCGAATCCTTTTTTTCATTTTTTTGTATATGTATTTTTTCCATGTATATATACTAGTAAGTGTTTAATAAAATTAGTTAGATTAGGTGAATTAGATGTTTTTCCATGTAGTTTAGATTAGTTGAATTAGATGTTTTTTTTGTCAATCTATGTATATATATATGTGCATATTTAGAAAAAAAATTGTGTTGAACTAGTTAAATATAATAGAACTAGTTAAACAAGTTTATTTTTTAGTAAGTGCTTAGTATGTTGAACTAGTTGATTTAATAAAACTACTTTATTTTACTATAGAAGTAGTTTATTTTAGTAAGTACTACTTTATTTTATTTATAGTAAGTGCTTAATTAGTAGTTGAACTAAGTTGATTTAATAAAACTACTTTATTTTACTATATATAGAAGTAGTTTATTTTTAGTAAGAACTACTTTATTTTATTTATTTATAGTAAGTGCTTAGTAGTTGAACTACTTTATTTTAGCAAGAAAATTAATAGAACTAGTTTATTTTTTTAGTTCAAGCAATTAATCCCGCATCGACGTCGACGATGCCTATCCCGCATCCTCGTCGTCGACTCGGCGGAGGAGGCCGGCTTGATCAGAGGGGCCATGTCCAGGACTGGGCTCCGCCGGGCTGGTTTTGGGAGGTGCTACCTTCCGGTGGGCGTAGGTTGGTGAGGAGCCAGCCCGTCGTTGACCCGATCCTTGTTTGGTGGCGGTCGCGTGGGCCAGTGACGGTGCCGAGGCTTTCGGACACCGCGGAGGTGGTACGTCACCGTGTCAGGGAGGAGGACCAGCATGTCCGTCGGTACATGGTTGCGTTGGAGGGCAGGTTCGACAATACCTGGCAGGTTCTTCAGGGATCTCACTGGAGCTATGATCCTGTGATGGTTCCGTCCCTTTGGGTGTCCACCGCCCGCGCCGATACCCGTCGGGCGCTACTGTTCTAGCTGTACTAGCGATGCTATATGCATGTATGATAGTATTCGAGGTGTATTAGTGATAATATTCGACGATGTACGGACGCATGGAGATGATGTAGTTTTGCTTATAATTGAATGCATCCTAATTTGAATACTACTTTATTTTGTGATTTGATTTTGCTTATTGAATGCTCAAAGTGGAGAACTACTCCTACTTTGAATGCTAAAATTGGAGAGCACTATGCAAGGCGTATGCATATGATTAGTTGATAGCTTATAGGGTTTTTGTTTTCGCAGAAATCTAGGAGCCCCCGGCCCCTCCATCATCCCCACCGTCGTCCCCGTCACCGCCCCCTCCGACATCGAGGTGAGACTAGCCAAATCCTCTTTTAGAAAG
This sequence comes from Aegilops tauschii subsp. strangulata, assembly GCF_002575655.3. Lineage (NCBI taxonomy): Eukaryota > Viridiplantae > Streptophyta > Magnoliopsida > Poales > Poaceae > Aegilops > Aegilops tauschii. The sequence goes on from NC_053035.3 coordinate 387,421,172, forward strand.
ATAATTAAACGATATTTTGGGTTGACTGTAAGTCTGTCGAGTCTCCACCATATATGAGAGGATGAAGAATCCCGACTGTTGTCGTGGGGGTAGCTTCTCCTTCGTTCCCGTGTGCTAGACAATTTGGTATAATGCACTCGAGAACGAAAGGAGGAGCTACCATACCATCACCGACGGTCGCAAATGTCAGAGAGGAATCAGTGAGGGAGAGTTCCACCATATATATGTGAGAGGACGAAGAATCCCGACTGTTGTCATGGGGGTCGCTTCTCCTTTGTTCCCGTGTGCTAGACATTTTGGTGTAATGCACTCGGGGACAAATGGAGGAGCGACCATCACCAACGGTCGAATGTATACACCACGTGAGCTGAGAGTTTTCAAGAAAAGACTCGACAAATCGATAGTCAACCCGTGATGAATAATAATGATCTAACTTAGGTTTTTTAGTACATATATTTAATTGTAGACGTTTAATATTTGAATTATGAACATAGGAAATGTCGTACTCGGACGACGAAAGTCTCCCGGGGGAGTGCAACTGGTGCCACGACGACCGAGGTCAGTGCGACAGGCCTCACCTGGACGAAGATCGGCGCTTCAGTATTAAGCTGGAGGAGACCTTCGATGTTGAAACGGTACGCAACGACGACAAGTGTTATTTTTTCGTAATTAAGCACGACTTCAACAATTTCGACGTGTACTTTTCATCTTTTACAATTCGGCTAGCTTATCCCATGCCATGCAAGACGCTACGTCATGGAGAGGATGGGTTTTGAAGACCATGAAAGTATGGAAACAAAGAAAATTCACCTAAGGACCCATCATGATATAGATTTTGAAGTAAATCTGTATAATTCTGAGAGCGTAACCCATTTTGGTTGCAAAAATTGGGAAGCATTTTGCAAGATGTATGGTTTTGATGAGGGTATGCTTGTCACCATGGATCTTGGTGATCCTGACATCGAGCAAGACAATATGGACATTTGGGTCCTTGTTGATACGCCTCCAATTCTACCGCTATGTGAGTTTCTCAAACATAGTTATTAGCTAATTTATATTGTTCATTTCAAAATAGTTGACAGCTTATTTTCATTGACAGCTTATTTTGATTGTTCAAACAATGTGCGGAACATGGTAGACAGAACCTACTACACCGATGGCTCTGAGTTAACTTATAAGGAGAAAACTCATCTGGTCGGATTTTGTACTGATCTTGAGAATTACAATATTTATTGTAAAACTCCTCCACATTATGGTCAATACGTGCCACTAGTGCACGTGTTGAACTACGGTAACTACTATGGAGATACCCTGGTAAGATTTCTTACTATTATTACGACATTCGTGCATCTTTTGCATACTTCTAAAACTAGTACATCATTGCTAACTATGAAGTTATTACTATGTTTTTCAACAGATAATCCCAGAGGATTGTGTGCCTCATTTGATGTATCAGAATGGTAGGCTTGATGTTTTGAACATACAACCAGGTCATCCTACGAATCTCAACTGTCCATACCGGATTTCTAAAAGAAGTGGAGACATGCAAATCAAAGAATGGAAAAAATATATGGACAGTCGCAAGGAGGTTCTTGGAAGCAAAAGGAAGCGAAGCGCAAGAATTGGAGACAGGATGATCTCCATTCTCCATAATGGAGAGTCAGGGTCTATATTGTTTTATGCTATTTTACCTTACAGAGGGTATTTCGGTCCTACCCAATACTGATGATCATGTGCTAAGAACAATTAAGTAGGGTTGGTTCGATGACTATGAGGATGAGGATCGTATGACTGGTTACTAATAACGAGTAGAAGTTGTATGATGATGATTAGTAGGACTTGTTATTATATATGATGATGCATGATGCGCACATGAAGAGTTATTATATATCAGCGGGTGAAATGAACATGGATTGGATTGAAGTGAAGGCAACATGCATGTGGTGCATGTCGAAAGTAGTACAATCCAAACTTGATCAAGTTAGGATTAGTATTACTTTCGACATGGACCACATATTGCCTTCACTTCAATCTAAGCCATGTTTAGGCATAGCAGTACGTAGCGTTGGTAAACCAAGCACGAAGATATAAGAGAGGACACTTCTCTCTAATAGCTACCTAATAACAACCTAAATTAACCCCCAAAACCCCTAAATCAGCCCCTTAAAAAAACCTCACCTCCAGCCAGATGCTAAGGCGTGGATGCCTATTGGTCCCGGTTGGTGTCACCAACCGAGACCAAAGGCCCCCCGGCCTGGGCTGGGCGCAGCAGCCACGTGGAGGCCCATCTGTCCCGGTTCGTGTAAGAACCGGGACTAAAGGGTTAGGGGATTAGTAACGACCCTTTAGTCCCGGTTCAAAAACCGGGACAAAGGCCCTCACGAACCGGGACAATAGGTCCTTTTTTCTACTAGTGACCATAGGTAATTCTTGTAAGATACTTTCACATTTCTCTAATTTACTTAAGTAAATCTTCATCAGTTTGGCTTTAGGCAAAAATGCCTGCTTGAGAATTTAGGGAAAATTACATATTACCTTTAGAGCTTTCAGTTCATGAAGTAATTGACCTCGTTTTTGCTTGTTTATTCTGTAGTATTGTTATATGAAGTGAGAGTTGCATGTGCTTATCTGAAGCTTATACTAATAATGTGCCTCCCTATTTGTGGCTGATCTGGAGCTCATACCCATGTTGGGTGAGTATCTCCCTCTCTGTTTGTTGGGCTGTCGGCAACTCCTTTTTGCTGCGTCTTTGTATACTACAACCACTATCCCTAAAATAAGTAAACTATAACCACACTCTTTGATCATATTATTTAGAAGAAAAAAGATTAGAGCTGCATTTATTCATATTAATGTAGACTGGGCCTGATCCAAGAAATAGAAGACTTGTACATTGATTGCATCCACCGATAAAATCCCAAATGTGTGTGGGCAAGACTATCTTCGTGTTTTCATAATATAAAAAATAGTAGGTAAGTGTCAATCTGTTGCTGGTTCAGAATTTGATAAGGTTGAAAACTTTGTATGAAAATCTTTGTAATTCTTTTGAGTTGTGGAAGAGACAACTGGGATGACTTCGATAATATGCACTGGATGGCGGAGGACGAAAAATAAATAAGGTGGGGGGGTCTAAAGCATAAAAAAAATTCCAAACCAAAGTAGTTCATGCACACTAAAATGCACACAAATACTTTTTAAAATCATGCTATTGTCTGGTCATTTTCTCAACATGACACTAAAATTTGAATAATAATTACTTCTCTCCTTTGTCTTCGTCTGAACAGTAATACTTATTCACAGATTTTGTTAGCTTGCTTCAAAAATTATTAATCCTGTTATGGTGTGGTCCTATTACTCAAGATGATTTCACATTAGCTTCAGAGGACATGTATGTTGCGTATCCTTTGCCTACTGAGCACACACAGAAATTTTTCTATCGGTATCGTTAACTGAAACATATTCCATTTTTGATCAATCGGTGGATTTGACTAATATAGATATATTATAAGAGATATTATTCACGTACCATTTTCTTATTTCGAGTAAGCTTGAAACTGATGGTCTCAGTTGGTTTGTGTATTGACTTTCTTTAGAGCCTGAATCTACAGAAACTAAGTAGAGGGTTGCCTTTTGTGCAGGAATTTGTAGCAGGTCTGATCCCTTGCGCGTGCTCCTCCGCTTGCCCTCTCGACCCTCCCCTTGCTCATCGCCATCCATTTTATTCAGAGTGTAGATGGCGGGCAAAACACCTAAGCTCCAAGTGAGCTCCTACTCCATCTTGTAGGTGTCGTAATTTGTATGATGTTTCATTATTAAGTTTTGCAATCTAATGGCTTGCTCTACTGTTTTTATTTTTAATCTCAACATTTTGAATTTTATCGGTCAAAGGTTGAATGATTCATGGGAATTGGAATGTGGGGGGTCTCAAAGAATTTTTATAAATAAAAATCCAAATATCAACATTTTCTAATCTCGCTCGATGGTTGAGGTCTTATATAGAACATCATCAGTATAATGATGTTGAAAGCAACCTGCCAACATCATTTTCTCCGGAACATTGAGAACCGATAGGATTCTATGTGTATTTACACTGACATTCTCTCTTCTTCGACTAACTGAACATTGAATTAATGTCGTACATGCATCCTACTTCATATGAGCAGCGCTCATGTTTCCAAAAAATAAACAGTGTGAGTTTACTATTAAAGTGGATGTCTTGTTTCTCCAGGAATGAGCTTAAAAAACACATGAGCTACTGTGACTAGGTGGCCACTTGATTAGGTGTATGTGTTAGTTTTATGTTCTGTAACATGTTAGCCGTAGGCAGTATTTTTGGACCGAGACTTGCTCCTGTTGTTTGTTTCAGATATTCAGTTTAAGATCTAAATTTCACCAATATGTCTTTTGTTTACCTTTCCTGATGTGTTTTAGATGAACAGAATCACTTGTGTTTATATGGATAGTAGCTACTTTTACTTCAGCACATAAAGAACGAAATCTGTATGAGTATTTTTTAAAGCATTTCTACATAAGCAAAACATATCAAGGGGCAGTATGCTGGAATAAAATCATATATACAAATTTGTTTCTAGAGCAAGGATGAAAAGCACTCCATACACACTCACAAGGATGATGATCCATCTGTTTCTAGGATGGTGGGACTTGAGGTCAAACTGCACAGGTTTACATTCAACTTCGCTTGTTGATATTTCTGACATATACTTGATGGAATATACATAAATATGTGTTCTTTCTTATAGGTATGCACCAGATTCAAGGATCAGCTACTTGATGAAATATACAGGAGACTCTCCTACTCAACATTACCTTAAAAAAAGAATCAAGGATCAGTTCAATGGGAATTGGAATGATAAAAACACTTGTTTGAGCACATCTGATCCTCATAATAGCATATATAAATCACTGTAGTCAAATCACTTTTTTACAATTTCTATAGTAAAATCACTTACTATTGTGTATAAGTGCCATTAAGGATCAACCTAGATCTGCGGGATAGTTTGGAAGTTATACCCAAGGCATTATAATTGCTCTATATTATTATTAATTTCGTATATCATCACCTTAGACTACTCGAACTGTTGGCCATGCTTTGTGATTAAACAATTCTTGACTGATTAAATCCGTTTCAAGTGTAATGCAAGTGTTGAATTGTGATCCATGAACAGCAAGCCCATTTGGGGAATGTATTTGAACAATGACCCAAGCAGTCGCACAAGTGGATCTGCACATATTATTATCAAGGTATCTTCTCATCTTTCAATTTTCTTTGCCACTCTAAAATAATCGGTTTTCTCTTTCATGTGAGCATTTTGATTTTTTTTCTAGAAGCTTGACAAGAAAACTGAAAACAAATAATTAGAGAAGATTAACCGGGCGGGAGGAGAGGGAAGACGGGATAAAGAGAAAAGAAATACATAGTAACGTTATATTGATTAAAGAGTTCTAGCAATGCATCTACTTCTAACTATATACAAAGATCTTGCATGTGATTAACCGGGCGGGAGGAGATGGAAGAAGGGCTTGGCCACTTGGATCGTGAGATGACTATTCGGTTGACCATTTGTGCTATCTATTCAATGTCATGCATCATAGAAACAAAGATTAGTTTGGTTGTTGTGGATTTTGCAGCAAAACAGAGTAGGTCATGGTGGATGAAGAGAACATTAACCGACAGACTTTTCGGTAAAAAAAATTGGCTGCCTTGATTAGTTTATTTCTTATCAATTAAATTTGTATGTGAAGTACACAAAGTTGATAATTGGGACAGAATTATGACTTTTACTATGTATCATTTTCATATATTCCTCAACAAGAGGTCTAGATTCATGTAGATAATAGTTTGAAGACGTCTAGCAATTTACATGTCTTCTGGGCAAGCTAAGCTATTTTCTTGATGATCCAAGCAGGTTGCTGATCAAATATAAAATATGTAATTTTCTGTTTCAGTAATAAACGGGCAATTCAACTTATAGCTGGGGCAGCCTAATTTCCTCCTACACACGCCCGCTAGCAGCAGCAGTTAGGACCAGGCGGTTGCGGAAGGTGATAGGTGTGGTGGTCGGTGGTGCCTCGGCTATTGATGTTCGATTTGAGAGGAAGAAGAGAGATTGGCTGCTAATTTTGGGAGGAAGAAGAGAGATTGAGTGTGTTGTTGCTGCCGTGTGTGGTCTTGGGAGAGGAATAAAAGAGAGTAGTAGAGAGCTTTAGAGAGATAGCAAAGGATTGAGAGGCTACTGCTATTTGTATTGCTGTCGATGCTTAAACAATGCCACTGCTTATTATACTGGGTTATTCATCTTTGAAAAAAACAATCATTTTCTCCCTTCAATAGTTTAGTCATGACTTAATTTTACTTACTAGCCTCTCTTCATAATTATTTTTGGATTAAATTTAGCTTTTTATAAAGTTGTAAAGAATAGGACTATTTCATGCATCCCAGCGGATATGGTTGCTATCCACCTGGAAAGGAATAAGATAGCATCCATGTTGTCGTCCCTTGTTGTTAGTTTGGATTCCTATTTTCTTTGTGTGCCATTCCTTAATGCATGAATCAGTTGCAGTGTGGATGGGATTGACTTGTTATTTTGTTCAGTTTGTAAAAGGGTTGCTCTATGCAAATTCTTAACACAATCATCATAATTGCATTTATAGCAACTACCTATTATCGAAATGATAGACGACTCCAAGATTATGGTTGTACTATGCTAAATTGCTAATTGCTATTACTAGGAATAAATACTCATGTATCTCTGAAAAGACTACTAATGTACTCCCTCTGTAAACAAAATGAATTTTATTTATGAGCCGATTGTAATATTACCTCGGGTGAAGAATAACTTATACTCCACCCTGGGTGATGAATAGTATTACCATGTATATATAGTGTGTGTTGTGTGTGTGTGCTTCAGACATGTCGTTTAATTATCTATTTGGTTTATTCACTAATATCTGATTGAATCAAGCATGTGCGCGCGAGGAGGGAAGAGGAGAGAACCATTGACATTTTTCATGCTCTGGACGAACATTTTTATGCATAGCTTTCTTTTCCATGAGAACACATGAGTGTGGAGCTGTCGTTGTAGAGCCCGGGATGAAGGGTGGGTCCAGTATAGAACCAGGAGGTACTAGCACTAAGATGGGAAGGTGGTTGCCGCCCTTATCCCTTGCTGTTGGCCGGCCACGGCGATGTTGATCACCGGCTCACTTAAAATACAAGTTGATGGATTTTGTGATAAGAGTGAGCGGGACGGAGGTTGGGTTTGGTATGTTTACTTACAAATTTGCATTCTTGGCTTTGGGGGCGCCACAGGCGGCGCAATACCTCCTCCCTCTTGATGGCAGTGGTGAAAACACACGGACACAGAGGAGGGGATCATGGCGGAGAGCGGGGCAGGCATTACGGGGGACTCCTCCTTAACGGTCTATGAGGAAGTATGGTGTGAAGGAGAGAGGGTGTCATGGTGAAAGTGAGGCGGACGTCACCCACTACGGCGGGAAACAGAGCGGAAAGGGGAGGGTCCGATGAGAAAAGGAGAGGGTGTGTCGTGGTGGTGGGGTTTTGCCTTGGTTTCACATGTTGGAGATAACATCACGAATAGTCTGGATAGTAACATTTCTTGCTTACATATGGGCCGGATTTGGGGCACCCGGACTATCAAGACGGTTGTAGTAGCCTGTTTGATGTCCGAACACATTCGGACGTATGAGGAAAAAAATAAGCTTAGACGTTGAATATGACTTTAATTGTTTCTCTGATTCATTTATATGCATTGTTGTCCGTAGCAGTCCGTAGCAACGCATGGGTGTTCTACTATTGTTTTTGCATGATGAGTATGAGTTGAGAAAACAGTTTTTATTATACTTGCTCAAACATCGTGCGAATGAAGAAAAAAAACTTTCTTGATATTGTGCGAGAATTTCTTAAGCGCATCAAGTAGATTTGAATAATTTGTAATATATTTTTAGTTGGATCATCGATTTATGTGTATACATCGTCAATTTGCCTTTTTGTTATCAGTTTACATTACAAATGAAGTAGACTTCAATTATTATGCAATTGTGTCCATGCTATATTGTTTCTTCCTGTGATATTTTACATGGATTATTTTATATACCTTCAGCAATATATTTCATAAGCCCGTGACAACGCACGGGCATACTACTAGTTATGGTGAAATTGCAGGTGTGGAGGGATCTGCGGTGTGGCCATTCTATAATAATGCTACCGAGTAGAAGAAATGGATGTGATAGATCGTCTAAAGAGAAAGGGCTATTTCTATCTTCGTTTTTTGGACAAGTTATGAGTTTTATGCCGTGTGGCCATTCTATAATAATGCTACCGAGCTATTTCTATACGGCGCCTTATTACTTCATTTCTCGCAAACCGGCGGACACCCCCCCCTGCGGTGCGCCAGCCCATTCTCCCTTTTTTTCTGCTCCCCTCTAGCATTTCCTATACAACGCCTTATTAATTCACTTCTCACAGACCGGCGGACCCCCCCCCCCCCCTGCTGGGCCGACCCATTTTCTCGTCATTACTTTTTTTTCTGCTACCCTCCAAAAGTAAGGCGATTCAAACTCGTGACCTTCTCTTTCTGTCTAAACTGCACTAACCACCCAGGACAACTCACTTGTTGTGACTACTCATATCCTTTTTTCTCTCTTTTTTTAAATATTTATGTTTATTTTTTATTTGTTCATAATGCACAAAATATTAATATTTGATGAACTTTGTTCTCAAAATGAATTAATTTTTTAAAATTCGATGAACTTTCTTTGAAATTGATCAAAATTTTAAATTTTGTGATCTTTCTTTCAAATTTGATGAATATTTCTTTCAAATTCATGGGATTTTTAAAAGTTTTTGATTTTCTTGAATTCATGTTTCTCATTTTTTGTTTATTTAGCTAAACTTATTTCAAATATCAATGGTTGACCGGTCAACTGGTCAAACGCGACCAGTTAAACGCAATAGAGCGACCAGGGAACCCAGTCGAGCGCTTGCGTTCTTCTTGGGCTGGCCCACAAGCGGGGGCGCGTGAACGCCAGCGCCGGGCGCGTAAGGCGCCGAACAGGAGCTTCCCTATTTCTTTTTTTTTTGGGACAAGTTATGAGTTTCATCAAGCCCAAAATAGACTTCACAACAAGCCCATATCCGTAGCCTAGGAGCCCACAATTGTTGCAAGGTTTGTAAGCCCATATGTGCTTTAATAACGTGACTTTGAGACACTCACAGCGCGAGAGCTATGACTCGCATACACGGATTCCTATCATGAATCGCCACCGAGCGGGGCAACTATCGGGCGAGCCCATTACCGCAGGTTCCTCGCTGTCGCTCGTGTCGGTGCAGATTCGCTTGTTTTCCTTGGAGTTTTTTTTCTTTCTTCTCGTACTTCGGGTTTTTTTTTTTTGGGTTTTTTCATTTCTGTGTCAATCTTTATCGTTTTTTCAAGACATCTTTATTTTTTCTCATTACATAATGTACATTTTTATAGCACACACGAAGCATTTTTCTGACACACATTAGACATTTGTCAAATACTGATGTACATTTTTTTAAATACGTGTTTTGAACACTTTTTTTACTACACCATAACATTTTCCAAATACACGATGCACATTTGTTTCATGGCAGTTAATATTTTTGAAAATACGCAAACATTTGTTTATATTGTGCAAACATTATTGAAAGGTTGACATACATATTTACAAAAAGAACCGAATATTTCTTTAAAATGTCACGTACATTTTTCATGTAAAAAAACATTGTTTTAGTCAACAGGAACATTTTTGGAAAATGTATAAATATGTTTTTAAGTGTCACTAACAATTTTTCGAAAACTCTGGAATATTTATTTGAAATGTCACTACATTTTTCTATTGGTATGAAACACTTCTTTTTTCATCATGCAATCTTTTTTTTTGCATTGTATACACATTTAAAAAAAATAGGAACACATTTTTGAAAATCGTGAACATTCTGTTAAATGCAACGTAATTTTCTTCATTGTACGAAATATGTTTTGAATTACTTGAATGTTTGTTTTATGGTGTACTCAATGTAACATACAGTGTTTTAAAGGCATGAGTTTTTTTAAATACCACAAACATTTTTCATACACATGATTAACATTTATACTTTTTTTGTACACATCAGATACCTTTTCTATACATGTTCAACTTTTGCAAATGCATGATTAACATTTTCAAAATTTATGTATTGGAATATTTAGAAATATAGACAATAGTAGAAAATAAAGAAAAAATGTGAAGAAAAAACAAAAGGTAAAATGAAAAAAACAAAAGTGATGTCTGCATGACTCGGCCTCATTTGTCTTTGGGCGGGTCCATCATCAATTGCTAGGAGTCGGTAAGGGCGACATATAGCCGTGCCGCGGTTAATGTGCCAATTTGTCAGTATTTTGCACAAGGTGCCACTCCCGTGCCATGTGCCGGCCCTCCAGCTAATTTTCCTTTGCTGTCATCTCTATTCGCTTCTAATCTGGTTTTCTTGTTGTTGATTATCTGCTTTTTTATATTTTTTTTTTGTTACTTCTTCCATTTTTTTAAAATGTCGTCAACTTTGTAGAAATATTCAAGATATTTAAGTAAAATCGTTTTTTCTAAATATTCATGAAATTTGAAAAACCTTCACAAATTTTCCGAAAGATTTCATTTTATCCTTAAAATAAATCCTTTTTAAAAATATTCATTAAAAATTCTATTTTTTGTGAACTTTAAAACATGTTCACCTTTCGTCAAGGAAACTGCACATGCATACACATGGGCTAGACCTAACATCGTGTTTTCTCTTGCCAATTTTTTCTCCCTTTTTCAGTTTTGTTGGTTATGTTGGGGTTTCTTGTTGGGTTTTTTCTGCTTATTGTTATTATTATTATTATTATTATTATTATTATTATTATTATTATTATTATTATTATTATTATTATTACTGCTACTACTACTACTACTACTACTATTATTTCAGTTTTTTATTACCCATTTTCCGTTTGTGTATTTGAAAAAAGTTTAGGAATTTCAAAATTCATGAACATGTTGACAATTATTAAAAAATGATTACAATATAACAATATTTGTGGGTTTTAAGAATATTTATAAGTTCAGAAATATTTGGAACTTTTAACAATTTATTATTATTGGATTAAAACTTTGTTTTTTTAAGCATGATTGTTTTATTTAGAACCATGGATTCTAAAATGTTTCAGAACTTAACGTCCTTGCATATTTGAAAAAGTGTCAATGCATTTCAAAATTGTTTGTCCAATTTTAATAATTGGTTATATATTTTTTAAATCGCCTTAAGGACAACTTTGTGTGTTTATCACAAAGAAATTATTGGATTCTATGGGCTCCAAGCACATTGTACAATTAGGTAATTGCATACCCAACACATTGTGGGCTGGCCATTGTGGCATTTTTGTTGGTTTTTATTGGCTTCAGCTTAAGTCGGGACAACGGAGCTGCCCATCGATGGACAGTTTATTAGAATTATTTTAATTTGTTTGAAAAGTAATCGGGTATTGAGAAAATTTAGTTGGTTTAAATAAAGAAAATTTAACACGGTCATTGAAAAATGTGTACACCTTTATATTAAATAGTCATTGTGCATTAAAAATGGTTATCTGATATTAAAAAAGTTCATAATGTATTCGACAAAATATTCATGCGCATTACTCCCTCCGTTCCTAAATACTTGTCTTTCTAGGCATTTCAACAAGTGACTACATACGGAGTAAAATGAGTGAATCTACACTCTAAAATATGTCTACATACATCCGTATGTGATAGTCATTTGAAATGCCTAAAAAGACAAGTATTTAGGAACGGAGTGAGTAGAAAATATGCATTATGCATTTGAAATATATAATTGGATTATCCATAAAAATCATTGTGTATTTTAAAAAATGACCATCAGTATTTCAAAAATATTCATCGTGTATTGAAAAAGATGTTCAACAAATATTTGAGTTTGTCTCTTAAAAATTATTCCTCATGTATTTAGAAAATGTTCATTACTTACGTAAAATTGTTTACATATTTAAAAAGTTACTGTATTTTCTTAAAAAGGTTTATAGGCTAAAAAATTATTCATGCACCTATGAATATTTCTTGATATACAATTGAAAAATGATGGGCAGAAAAAGAGCTAAATTAAATATTTTGTTAATGAACTAAAGTAAAAGAAAAATTAAAAAGGTGGCAATAATAAAAAGAATGTTAAAGAAATAAACCTAAAAATAAAAAAAATAAGAACGAGAAAACCACCCACAGTAGAGACACATACACCAATCTACAAAAAAGGGAGATACATACACCAGCTCATGTAAGAGAAATAAACAGACAAACCAGTAGAGCTTAGATACATGTCTACCGTATTTTTTTCATATTCACGCTACTTTTATATCATTTTTACGTAGTTTTAGCACCTTTTTATACATATTTATTGGACTAAACTTAATCTAGTGCCCACTGCGAGTGGTTGTTTATGCTTGTGTTCTAAAATTGAAAATAATAATTTGGGGACCAAAAGAATGTAAGCAAAGCACGTCTTTGTTGGACAGCACCAGGAGGTAACCATGGGCCATAGGAGCACCTTAGTGGTGATCCAATCTGGAGTTCTCTTCCAGTACTCTGTCAGAGGTGGAAATTGTTGAGTCCTTTTTGGGTACTCCACCGAAGGCGGAAATTGTTGCCGGAACCATCTACATTAACTTAGTTGCTCCGATGGTGTGTGTAGTCCTCCTTGGACTATGGCTCCATAATAGTAGCTATGTGGCATCTTCTCTCCTTGGTTCCTCAGTACAAAGATTACATGAGCTATCCTAAATGATTGTCATCCATGTGATGTAATTCTCAGTGTGTTTGTTGTGGTGTGGTAAATTACCACTTTATTATTAGATTATATACGGATTTCTATTTGTTTTTTAGTTCTTTGTTGCATTATTTACATACCTACATACTCTATGATCTTCTAGTCTTGCACTATCATGTTTAGATGAAAGGTCTCCAAGGGAGAGTTGTGTATGTTGGGCCTGACCCACGTGTACAATTATACGAATCTATGATACTATTCCTAATTCCATGTTTTATCTTTTATATATTATACAGTTCATATAAAATGGTGCTATAATCATTTATGCATGCAAAAAACAAGAGGTTGTAAAAAACTACAAGCTTTTAGGATTTTGAACACACTCTTAAAATCTTGGGCCCGCCCCTGCCCACTAGTCCATATGAGAGCTTCTATACATTCATAGCTCTATTGGAAATCACCACTCCTTGTTTAATATTAATTATAAGGCCTTAATATTTCCAACTGCGTTGATGCAAGACTATCCTATTTCTGACATGTCATAAACCCTCATCATTATTATGTTTTTCCCATAAGTGATAAGCTATATACTTATGCTTAAGTGTTATACAAGGAAGGTGCATGGATAAAGCCAAAGCCCATGTAGTTGTTTTACTTGGTTGACCTTGGGTTTATTTGTGATAAGATGTTATTAGACAGTGAGAAATATACGATAGTCAAAGTTAAGTTCCCAATATAATATTGACGTTCTTTATTAACCTTTGGCAAGAGGAGCATTCGCTTTATGCATTGATTTATAGTGACATAGAGCAAGTTTATTCCTGTATGGCCTCTTATCTCCATTGTTCCTCAATACAAAGGTCACATGAGCTGATGTACATGATTCCCGGTGTGTTTGTTGTGGTGTGATGAATTCTCACATTATGATAAACTTATATATGGATTTCTATTTGGTTTCTTTGAGTTCTTTGCTTCATGATTTATAAACATACACGCTCTCCTATGTCTTGGTCTTGCATTGCCCTTGTTTAGATGAATGGTCTTGATACGTCTCCAACGTATCTATAATTTTTTATTGTTCCATGCTATTATATTATTTATTTTGGATGTTTAATGTGCTTTATTATGCACTTTTATATTATTTTTGGGACTAACCTATTAACCGAAAGCCCAGTGCAAATTCCTGTTTTTTTGCCTATTTCAGTGTTTCGCAGAAAAGGAATATCAAACGTTATCCAAACGGAATGAAACCTTCGCGAGGATCATTTTTGGAACAAAAAGCAATCCAGGAGACTTGGAGTGGACGTCAAGGAAGCAACGAGGCGGCCACGAGGTAGGAGGGCGCGCCCCCACCCTCGTGGCTCCACCGACCTACTTCTTTCGATTATATATACTCATATACCCTGAAAACATCCAGGAGCACCACAAAACCCAATTTCCACCGCCGCAACCTTCTGTACCCGTGAGATCCCATCTTGGGGCCTTTTCCGGCGCTCTGCCGGAGGGGAATTGATCACAGAGGGCTTCTACATCAACACCATGGCCTCTCCGATGATGCGTGAGTAGTTTACCACAGACCTTCGGGTCCATAGTTATTAGCTAGATGGCTTCTTCTCTCTCTTTGGATCTCAATACAAAGTTCTCCTCGATCTTCTTGGAGATCTATTCGATGTAACTCTTTTTGCGGTGTGTTTGTCGAGATCCGATGAATTGTGGGTTTATGATCAAGATTATCCATGAGCAATATTTGATTCTTCTCTGAATTCTTATATGCATGATTTTATATCTTTGCAAGTCTCTTCGAATTATCGGTTTAGTTTGGCCTACTAGATTGATCTTTCTTGCAATGGGAGAAGTGCTTAGCTTTGGGTTCAATCTTGCGGTGTCCCTTCCTAGTGACAGCAGGGGCAGCAAGGCATGTATTGTATTGTTGCCATCGAGGATAAAAGATGGGGGTTTATATCATATTGCTTGAGTTTATCCCTCTACATCATGTCATCTTGCCTAATGCGTTACTCTGTTCTTATGAACTTAATACTCTAGATGCATGCTGGATAGCGGTCGATGTGTGGAGTAATAGTAGTAGATGCAGAATCGTTTCGGTCTACTTGTCACGGACGTGATGCCTATATACATGATCATGCCTAGATATTCTCATAACTATGCACTTTTCTATCAATTGCTCGACAGTAATTTGTTCACCCACCGTAGAATTTGCTATCTTGAGAGAAGCCACTAGTGAAACCTATGGCCCCCGGGTCTATTTTCCATCATATTAATCTCCGGTCAACTAGCTATTTATGTCGCCGTTTATTTTGCAATCTTTACTTTTCAATCTATACAACAAAAATACCAAAAATATTTATCTTATTATCTTTACCAGATCTCACTTTTGCAAGTGGCCGTGAAGGGATTGACAACCCCTTTATCACGTTGGTTGCAAGGTTCTTATTTGTTTGTGCAGGTACAAGGCGACTTGCGTGTAGCCTCCTACTGGATTGATACCTTGGTTCTCAAAAACTGAGGGAAATACTTACGCTACTTTGCTGCATCACCCTTTCCTCTTCAAGGGAAAACCAACGCATGCTCAAGAGGTAGCAAGAAGGATTTCTGGCGCCATTGCCGAGGAGTTTTCGCCAAGTCAAGTCAAGATTTGATCTCCCGCCAACGTGCGGATTTCTCGCACCGTTGCCGGGGAGATCTACGCACAAGTCAAGACATACCAAGTACCCATCACAAACTCTTATCCCTCGCATTACATTATTTGCCATTTGCCTCTCGTTTTCCTCTTCCCCACTTCACCTTTGCCGTTTTATTCGCCCTTTTTCGTTCGTCGCGTTTTGCTTTCTTCTTGTGTATCCGTGTGTTAGATCGTTTATTTTGCTGTTATGGCTAGTCCTTCTATCATTGTTAGTACTCCCGAAGTTCTTAATTTTAAACAAAGGGAGGGAGAAAATCTAAAAGATGCTTGGCATTGAATTTGCAATGCTCAGAATAGATCTACTAGGAAGCAATCTACTTCCGTTCTTCTTCACATTTTTTATGTAGGTATCACTCCTTGGAACAGATATATTCTTGATACCATTACCGGAGGGAATTTCTTGGGTAGCCACACTTTTGATTCCTATAATGCTATGTTAGATTTGTTTGGCCCACCACCTCTTCTGGTTAATGGAACTATTTTAACTTTGGAACACGTGATGCAAAGGCTTGAAATTATTGAAAATAAAGTTGCCACTGTAGAGTTGATTGAGAATTTGGATAAAAAGATCCACACCAAATTACCCAATATGGATCTAAGGTAGGAGTTACTCTGAATTTTTTTAAGGAAAAAGAACCCATAGTTAATGAGAAAATAGACCAAGACTCCACTAGAATTGATAAACTTAAGTGTTCACCCCAACTTTTTCGCTATCATTAAGGAACCTTTTGCTACCAATGAATTTCTTGATTTCTTGCCTAAGAGTTTGATCATTAATAAAAAGAAGGAAACTACTAAGGGTTATAAGTATTCTATTGAAGAATTTCCTACCAAAGATGACAATACCTAGATCTATTCTTGTTTTTTATGCCTAGCTAGGGGCGTTAAACGATAGCGCTTGTTGGGAGGCAACCCAATTTTATTTTTATTCCTTACTTTTGTTCCTGTTTAGTAATAAATAATTCCTCTAGACTCTGTTTGGATGTGTTTTTATGTTTTAATTAGTGTTTTTTCCAAGTAGAACCTTTGGGAAGACTTGGGTGAAGTCTTTTTGATCTTGCTGTAAAAAACAGAAACTTTAGCGCTCACGAGATTAGCTGCCATTTTTTTACTGGAGAGTGATTTTAGGTTGATTCTTTTTGCAGATGATTAATAGGCAAATTACTCACGTCCACCAATTTATTTCAGAAATTTTTGAGTTAAAAAAGTATATGTTTGATACAGATTGCTACAGACTGTTCTGTTTTTGACAGATTCTGTTTTTCATGTGTTGTTTGCTTATTGTAATGAATCTATAGCTAGTATCGGGGGGTATGAACCATAGAGAAGTTGTAATACAGTAGGTTTAACACCAATATAAATAAATAATGAGTTCATTACAATACCTTAAGGTGGTGGTTTGTTTTCTTATACTAATGTAGCTCATGAGATTTTCTGTTGAGTTTTGTGTTGTGAAGTTTTCATGTTTTTGGGTAAAGATTTGATGGACTATGGCTTGGGGATGCCCAAGGCACCCCAAGGTAAAATTCAAGGACAAACAAAAAGCCTAAGCTTAGGGATGCCCCGGAAGGCATCCCCTCTTTTGTCTTCGTCTATCGGTAACTTTACTTGAGGCTATATTTTTATTCACCACATGATATGTGTTTTGCTTGGAGCGTCTTGTATGATTTGAGTATTTGCTTTTTAGTTTACCACAATCTTCCTTGCTGTACACACATTTTGAGAGAGACACACATGAATCAGAATTTATTAGAATACTCTATGTGCTTCACTTTTATTTTTTGAGCTAGATAATTTTGCTCTAGTACTTCACTTATATTTTTTAGAGCACGGTGGTGGTTTTATTTTATAGAAATTATTGATCTCTCATGCTTCACTTATAATATTTTGAGAGTCTTTTAGAACAGCATGGTAATTTGCTTTGGCTATAAAATTAGTCCTAATATGATAGGCATTCAAGATGGGTATGATAAAAACTTTCATATAGAGTGCATTAAATGCTATGATAAATTTGATACTTCATAATGGTTTTGAGATATAAAGATGGTAATGTTAGAGTCATGCTAGTTGGGTAATTGTGAAATTGAGAAATACTTGTGTTAAAGTTGGAAGTCCCGTAGCATGCACGTATGGTAAACGTTGTGTGACAAATTTGAACCATGGGGTGTTCTTTGAGTGCTTTCCTTATGAGTGGCGGTCGGGGACGAGCGATGGTCTTTTCCTACCAATCTATCCCTCTATGGGCATGCGTAGTAGTACTTTGCTTCGAGGGCTAATAAAATTTTGCAATAAGTATAGAGTTCTTTATGACTAATGTGAGTCCATGGATCATACGCACTCTTACCTTTCCGCAATTTGCTAGCCTCTACGGTACCGTGCATTGCCCTTTCTCACCTTGAGAGTTGGTGCAAACTTCGCCGGTGCATCCAAACCCCGTGATATGATACGCTCTATCACACATAAACCACCTTATATCTTCCTCAAAACAGCCACCATACCTACCTATCATGGCATTTCGATAGCCATTCCGAGATATATTGCCATGCAACTTTCCACCGTTCCGTTTATTATGACACGCTCCATCATTATCATATTGCTTTGCATGATCATGTAGTTGACATCGTATTTGTGGCAAAGCCGCTTTCATAATTCTTCATACATGTCGCTCTTGATTCATCGCATATCCCGGTACACAGCCGGAGGCATTCACATAGAGTCATATTTTTGTTCTAGTATCGAGTTGTAACATTGAGTTATGAGTAAATAAAAGTGTGATGATCATCATTATTAGAGCATTGTCCCATGTGAGGAAAGATTAAAAAAAGAGAGGCCAAAGAAGCCCAAAAAAAGAGGCCAAAGAAGCCCAAACAAAAAAATGAGAGAAAAAGAGAGAAGGGACAATGTTTCTATCCTTTTTCCACACTTGTGCTTCA
The DNA here is from genome assembly GCF_002575655.3 of Aegilops tauschii subsp. strangulata. Lineage (NCBI taxonomy): Eukaryota > Viridiplantae > Streptophyta > Magnoliopsida > Poales > Poaceae > Aegilops > Aegilops tauschii. Next base: position 387,439,659 of record NC_053035.3, read on the forward strand.
AAATAGCACCATGATCTTCATGATAGAGAGTTTCTTATTTTGTTACTTTCATATACTAGTGGGAATATTTCATTATAGAACTTGGCTTGTATATTCCAATGATGGGCTTCCTCAAATGCCCGAGGTCTTCATGAGCAAGCAAGTTGGATGCACACCCACTTAGTTTTTTGTTTGAGCTTTCATACACTTATAGCTCTAGTGCATCCGTTGCATGGCAATCCCTACTCCTCGCATTGACATCAATTGATGGGTATCTCCATAGCCCATTGATTAGCCGCGTCAATGTGAGACTTTCTCCCTTCTTTTTCTTCTCTCATAATCCCCATCATCATATGCTATTCCACCTATAGTGCTATATCCATGGCTTGCGCTCATGTATTGCGTCAGGGTTGAAAAGGCTGAAGCGCGTTAAAAAGTATGAACCAATTGCTCGGCTTGTCATCGGGGTTATGCATAATGGGAGCATTTTGTGTGACGAAAATGAAGCATGGCCAAACTATATGATTTTGTTGGGATGAGCTTTCTTTGGCTATGTTATTTTGATAAGACATAATTTCTTGGCTAGTATGCTTGAAGTATTACTATTTTTATGTCAATAGTGAACTTTTATCTTGAATCTTTTGGATCTGAACATTCATGCCACAATAAAGAGAATTACATTGAAAATTATGTTAGGTAGCATTCCACATCAAAAATTCTGTTTTTATCATTTACCTACTCAAGGACGAGCAGGAATTAAGCTTGGGGATGCTTGATACGTCTCCAACGTATCTATAACTTTTCATTGTTCCATGCTATTATATTATCTGTTTTGGATGTTTAATGGGCTTTATTATGCACTTTTATATTATTTTTGGGACTAACCTATTAATCGAAAGCCCAGTCCAAATTGCTGTTCTTTTGCCTATTTCAGTGTTTCGCAGAAAAGGAATATCAAACGGAATCCAAACGGAATGAAACCTTCATGAGGATCGTTTTTTGGAACAAACGCAATCCAGGAGATGTGGAGTTGACGTCAAGGAAGCAACGAGGCGGCCACGAGGTAGGAGGGCGCGCCCAGGGGGGTAGGCGCGCCCCCACCCTCGTGGGCCCCTCGTGGCTCCACCGACCTACTTCTTTCGCCTATATATACTCATATACCCTAAAAACATCCAGGAGCACCACGAAACCCTATTTCCACTGCCGCAACCTTCTGTACCCGTGAGATCCCATCTTGGGGCCTTTTCCGGTGCTCTGCCGGAGGGGGAATCGATCACGGAGGGCTTCTCATCAACACCATGGCCTCTCCGATGATGCATGAGTAGTTTACCACAGACCTTCGGGTCCATAGTTATTAGCTAGATGGCTTCTTCTCTCTCTTTGGATCTCAATACAAAGTTCTCCTCGATCTTCTTGGAGATCTATTCGATGTAACTCTTTTTGCGGTGTGTTTGTCGAGATCCGATGAATTGTGGGTTTATGATCAAGATTATCTATGAACAATATTTGATTCTTCTCTGAATTCTTATATGCATGATTTTATATCTTTGCAAGTCTCTTCGAATTATCGGTTTAGTTTGGCCTACTAGATTGATCTTTCTTGCAATGGGAGAAGTGCTTAGCTTTGGGTTCAATCTTGCGGTGTCCTTTCCCAGTGACATCAGGGGCAGCAAGACACGTATTGTATTGTTGCCATCAAGGATAAAAAGATGGGGTTTATATCATATTGCTTGAGTTTATCCCTCTACATCATGTCATCTTGCCTAATGCGTTACTCTGTTCTTATGAACTTAATACTCTAGATGCATGCTGGATAGCGGTCGATGTGTGGAGTAATAGTAGTAGATGCAGAATCATTTCGGTCTACTTGTCACGGACGTGATGCCTATATACATGATCATGCCTAGATATTCTCATAACTATGCGCTTTTCTATCAATTGCTCGACAGTTATTTGTTCACCCACCGTAGAATTTTCTATCTTGAGAGAAGCCACTAGTGAAACCTATGGCCCCTGGGTCTATTTTCCATCATATTAATCTCCAGTCAACTAGCTATTTCTGTCGCCGTTTATTTTGCAATCTTTACTTTTCAATCTATACAACAAAAATACCAAAAATATTTATCTTATTATCTTTACCAGATCTCACTTTTGCAAGTGGCCGTGAAGGGATTGACAACCCCTTTATCACGTTGGTTGCAAGGTTCTTATTTGTTTGTGCAGGTACAAGGCGACTTGCGTGTAGCCTCCTACTGGATTGATACCTTGCTTCTCAAAAACTGACGGAAATACTTACGGTACTTTGCTGCATCACCCATTCCTCTTCAAGGGAAAACCAACGAATGCTCAAGAGGTAGCAGGTCTCAAAGAGGGATTAGTGTATGTTGGTTGGTTTAACTATGCAAGTAATTTGTCAGGGGTTGGGTGCGACATATGCCAATGGATGGCTTATCATGGCGGGAGCGAGTAGAACGTCGCCGGTGCCTGGAAGCGGGATGAGGCGTAGACACGAACGCCGGCGCACTTTACCCTGGTTCGGGGCTCTCCTAGGAGATAACACCCCTAGTCCTGCTCTGCGGGGTCTCCGCATGATCACTAAGGCACTAGTGAGTACAAAATGGTGCTCCTCGAGCTGTATGCTAGAGGTGGAAGAAGGCAAGGCATGGCCTCTTCTCCCCTAGGTATGAGTCTAATTCTAACAGGTTTCAACCCTTTGCATGGGTGCCCTGGGGGGGGGGGGTTTATATAGGCCTACCCCCCAGGGGTACAATGGTAATCTGGCCGGGTGTAGGACCTGGTTGTCAGTCTCTCTGATCGCCGGCTTCTCCGCCGACTGCTGGGGCCCGCCGCCTGGTGGGCCCCGCCGACTGGTCTGGTACGGAGCCGATAGGGCGCCCCCGCCACTCGCGGGTCTTACCGGCTGCTGATTACTATAGCCGTAACGCTAATGGCGCTTGCTTGGTCAGGGGAGCATGGCTACAGTCCCCCCGCCTGGCGGGAGATCACTGTAGCCATTCCGCGTCTTATCTGGTTAATGGCACGTGGGCCTCGAGGAAGGGGCGGGCCGACTGGTGAGGCTCTCGCTGTCTTTCGGGCTTTCACTGATCGGTAGGGCCCGCCGTCTTCGGGCCGTACCGACAGACGGTCGTGGGAGCAGGGCTTCGCCTGACAGGAGTGATGTCAGGGGCGGAGCGGCAACAGTGTCGCGCCGGGCAGAGATCTCCGCCTGTACGGAGCACTGTGGCCACACCCGGCCCTGGATACGGGGGTGATGGGCTACACTATGGCCTCACCCCGTCTTGTCTTCTTAGTGGGGGTGCAGACTTTGAGGGTGCCATGGGCCGACTGCTCGGAGTCGGCCTCTCTGGAGGCCGCCTGCTAGGAGTCGGCCCGTCCTGGAGCCTTCTTCCTAAGCATGGCCGTCTTCCGGCAATCGGCCGTTCGGCCAGCCGGCCACCAGAAGGCGGCGCTTCATCTTGATGTCTTGAGGGGCGCAGCCGGCCCCGATGCCTTGAAAGGTTCTGAGGCTCGGGTTAGGCTACCCGTGGCCCATTACTCCGATAGTAGTCCCCGAAGCTAGTGAGGCGCCGTGGCTGAGGGGCCGAGAAGCCTCAAAAGTTTCCTCCTCCGGGTGCTATGGGTGGAAGCTTCATCCGACTCCTGGCAAGCCGCCTGAGGGAGTCGGCCACGTCCAGTCGGATTTATCTGGAATTTCGAATGCAACGGCGGGAACTGGGTGGCGTGTTAGCTAAGCTTCTAGGCCCGCCGCCCGTCGTGAGCGTGCCACATGGCGCTAGCCAGCCGGGTCAGCCAGCCAGCCCACGTGCGTGATGGGACACAACTGCAGGCTGGGCCCGCCACCACCGGGCCTCGGCACGCGAGCGGATCCGCTGCGGCCGAGGCGGGCGGTTGGGCTTCCCCGCGGAGTTACTGCGCGCAGTAACTCGCACGGTAAAGGCGGGAGCGTGGGGTCGTGGGCACAGTCAATCCCACGATCCCACGCTCGCCCCTCGGCTTCATAGCCCGTAGGCTATAAGTAGGGAGAGGAGAGGGAGCGGCGAAGCACGCGCGCCCCTCCACCCCATTTTCCCTCCTTCTTCTTCCTCTCGCCGCAGTGCCCCCGAGCTCCGCCGGAGCGCCGCCGCCGCTCGTCTCCGAGCCCTCTTGGCCCCGCCCCAATCTCAGCTCTCCTGCCGCGCCGTTCTCTTCGTCGAGCCCTCCATGGCGCGCGAGCATGGAGGGGACTGGGACGGGTCGAATGTCCATGAAGACCACATCGCTTTCCTCCGCGACACGCGGAGTCTTCCCGGCGCGGGCTTCGTGAAGGCGCGCGTGCCGCCAGAGGGAGAGATCTCGCCGGCGCCGGGGGAGGGCGAGCGGGTCGTCTTCCGCTCGCACTTCATCCGCGGCTTCGGCCTGCCAGCGAGTGGCTTCCTCCGCTCGTTCCTCGAGTTCTATCACCTCCAGCCTCATCACCTTACGCCCAACACGGTGATGCTCCTAGCCGCCTTCGTCACGATGTGCGAAGGCTATCTCGGCATCCTCCCCACCATCGAGCTGTGGGGAGCGTTTTTCTACACCAAGCTGGGCACCTCCGTCCGGGAGGTGGCTGCCCAGTGCGGTGCCTTCATCGCAGTTCGCCGGCCGTCGTTGAAGAACGCCTTCCCCACCATCAAGCTGCCACAGTCGGTTAAGATGTGGCAGCAATCTTCTACGTGGAGAACGTGGACCCAGCCGTCGACTTCCTCAACCTGCCGGCTTATGTAGCCGGCCCGCCGGCTGAGCCTCGGGCCAGCTAGGGCTACAAGCCGAAGCCGGTGTCGGCAGACGGTGCCGCCGCCATCCAACGACTCCGGGAGCTGACCAACACCGAGGGCCTCAAGGCGACCGACTTGTTGGTTGCCTTCGTCGCGCGCCGGGTTCTCCCACTCCAAGGCCGGCCTCACCTGATCAGCCGGATGAGCGGGCATCGCGACGCATGCCGGCTGAGCACCAAGGAGATGCCAGCGACCGAGGTGGCCAACTTGGTGAACGAAATCTCCGGCTTCAAGTTGGAGGGGTCTTGGAAGTTCGGCAAGCCGCCGTACTCTTGCACGGACCCGCCACCCGCCGTAAGTCTTTCGGTCTCTCCTTTCTTTAATACTTCATCTTGATTCCATCTGGTGGTCTTGAGCAGTCGAACTTTGGGATGCAGATATACATGTCTCCGGCGACGGCTGCTGTTGTGGGGCCAGGTGGTGACTACGCACCGGACCGGGCCGTGAGCAACGTGGACAACCCCGACTTGGGGGCAGCCGCCTTGGAGGACACCGCAATAGGCGGCGTCTATGGAGCCGGTGGCTCCGAGGAAGGCGACATCGAGATGTGGCCGGACGACGATGATGAGGAAGACGAGCCGCGCCCTTCACGAGGCGCGGGCAAGGCGGACGCGGGCCCCTCCGCCGAGCCGACTGCTCGAGGCGGCATGCGGAAGCGAAAACAGGGCGCCGTCTTGTTTGGCAGCGTGCCGAAGAAGGCCAACAACCCGACTGCCGCGACCCAGAAGAAGGAGGCCGCTGCGAAGGCGGCCAAATTTCAGAAACTCCCGAAGGTGCCTCCCATGGTGTCGGCGTAAGTATCTTTTCTTGCACTTTCCTTTTTTCCTTGTTGATCCTCTCTGAATTTCCTTTGCTTTATTTTCTTGACTTAGGGCCCCACTCTCTCTAGAGAAGTCGGCTGCCGCCTCCATCGTTGGGTCGGCGGAGACCTCTTCCACCACCCGGCGAATCGATCTGGCCGCCGACCTCTGGGAGGCGACAGAGCGAAACGCGGGGGAGGCGCGCGAGGAGCAGGAGGCCGCCCACCTGGAGAAGGCAAAGGCGGACAAAGCGGATGCCGCCGTTTTGAAGAAGCCGGCAGAGGCCGAGGCTGCCGCGGTGGCAAAGAAGCAGGCCGAGGAAGCCGCACGCCGCCAGTCGGTGATATTCTTTACCCCCCTGAACTCCGCGCCGCCACCACCAGAATTTGTGGCGCTGACTGGGGTAGCCGGCGACGAGCACCCGATCATGGAGAGGGATGGCGGCGATGTCGTCATGCCGGATGTAATCGTGCCCCGGCCGCCGCCTTTTGAGGAGGCGCGAGACAAGCAGCCGGCTGATCCACCGGCGCCACCAGCCGGAGACGAGATGGCGATGGACCCAACTCCTGAGGTCCGCACCCCGACGCGTCACCGGCTTGCAAAGGCGGCTTCGGCGCCACGCCCGCAGGAGACCGCCGCCGCGAGCTCTTCAATCCTGGACGTCGAGGCGACCAGTGCCGCGCCCACTGGGTGGGTGCGGGGAGGCGGGACGGGCCCTTTGAACACGGCGATCCTAGACGTCCAAGCCAAGCTTCAGGCCGAGGCCGACGCTCTTAAGCATTGCAACAATGCGTTCTTGGAGTCGCGAGCAGCCGTCCGGGTATACCTCTTGCTTTTTGACTTTTATACTTCTTTGTGGGGGCGCGCCAGCGCACCCACTGGGTGTAGTCCCCGAGTTTCGGGCCGGCTGCTGAGCAGGCGGCTCGGAACTTTAATTGGCAAGCTCCGAGTACTAACATTATCTGATATCTTCATTGTAGGATTATCACAACCTCTGTGCGACCGTCTTCAACTCCAAGGTCCAGGAGCTAACTCAACGGACCGCCGACTTGTCGGAAAGCCGGAGTAAGTCTTTGTTTCTTTCTCTGCGGGGGCGCGCTGGTGCACCCGCGGGCTGTAGTCCCCGAGATTCGGGCCGACTGCTGAGCAGTCGGGCTGGATCTCCTCGGCGACTATCCTTCTTTTTGTTGATATTGATGACTTCTTTCTCTGCGGGGGCGCGCTGGCGCACCCGCGGGCTGTAGTCCCCAAGATTCGGGCCGACTGCTGAGCAGTCGGGCCGGATCTTCCCGGCAACTATATCTCTCTTTGTTGATTGTTGATGTCCTTTTCTTTTTCTAGTTTTGCAGAGGCCAACACCGCCCTGCAGCAGCAGCTGGGCGAAGCCAACACCGTGCTTCGTGCCAAGGAGGCAGAGTGTAGCAAGCTGGCCGAAGAGCGTGACCGGCTGGTCACGCAACTGGCGGAGCAGGCTGAGCTTCTCAAGAAGACCCAGAAAGAGGTGGAGGACAAGGAGGTCAGCCTCCTTGCTGAGTTCGAGACCGAGCGCTCTGCCTGGACCGACAAGGAGGCAATGCTGACTGCCGGCTTCGGCGAGATTGAAGACATGGTTGACAGTGAACTTCCTTCTTTATTCTTTCTTCGAGCCGCCGGCTTCTAATCAGGAAGGTTTCTTGTTTCTAATTTCGGCTTTTTGGCTCTCTGTTTGGGCAGACTTCTTCCCCGGTCACTCCGGCGCTGCCAATCAGGCCATCGAGGATGATCGCGAAGGGCGGAGGGCAGCAGGCGCGGAGATCGCTGCTGACGCCCCCCCGGACCCTTAGCGAGCAGTTTCTCAGCATCCAGGCCCGCCTTCGGCCGGCTCATCGGATGCTGTGCCGACTTCAGCGTGTCGGCGCTCAGGCGATCGCCGCCCTGTGGCCAGACATGCCGGCTCCACGTACGCCCAGCCGGACCGCTGACTGGCTGGAGGTGGCGGCCGGCCGTCTTGAGGCCTGGAAGGGCTCCTCGGCCCGAGCTGGAGCGCGCCGGGCCTTGGAGTTTGTCAAGGCATGGTACCCTGGGCTAAATCTAGCCCGGTTGACCACATTTTGGCAGGAGGCCCAGGAGGAGCTGGTGGCAGTGGAGGATGACCTTGTCAAGCGCGCGGCGGCAATCGTCGAGTACACCAACACCAGCATCTTCATCCCGGAGTGGGCCGAGAATGGCGCCGAGGCGCCACCAGAATGGTTCGGGCTGAACCCGGAGGACAGCGAGGACTCGGCCGAGGTGATCGACTCCAGCGGCGAGGAAGAAGACAAGGAGGAGGAGGAAGGCGAAGAGGAGGCGCCAGAGGTTGGAGCGGGCGTCCAGCCTCAGCTCGACCACGCCTCCAGCAACGAGCCGTGCCCGAGCGAGCCGGCTGCTACTGAAGGCGACCAAGCGGAGACTGACCAGCCGGCCGCTCCACCAACCGGCACCACCGACTCCTCCGCTCCACCAAAGCCGTATGCTGCTCCCTAGGCCGCCAGTTTATCTTTGTTTTTACCTGTCTATCAGTCTCGACAAACTTTGCTAATTTCACACAATTCCACCCGCGGGGTGTATTTCAAACTTCTGTTGAATGTCGGCCAAGGGCCTTTTGATATGTAAATATTTTTTTCGAGTTCTATCTTTCCTTGCTTTCTGCTCTTTGGCTTTTTCCTTTGCCGCCTTCCCTTGGTTGCCGTCTTGCCAACCGAACAACCGCTCTGCGAACTGTGGCTGGGTCAAGTACTTAGCCACTTTCGGGAGGCAAGTACTTAGCCGATTAGAGTTTTCTAGCAAGTTAAGTAGAAGCCGGCCGGCCGGCTGCTCAGCAGCCGGTCGGCGAAGTGGGAAGTCGGCTTGGACTACGTGCATGCTTTGGGTCCTTAGCCATTTTTCATGCAGACACCCTTTCTGCCTTAACTCCTGCTGGCCGAACAGTCGCTCTGAGAGCTACGGCCTCTGACAGGAGAAAGCTTGAGTGCCAACACATTACTTGTCCGGCTGCAGGAAGCATTACATGTAGAAGGCGGTGAGTCCCCGGGTCGACTGGTTGAACCCGGTGCCAGACGGACAAATGAAAGAACACGATGACAGGCGTAATACTTATCATACAGATAAAAGAGGGCAGTCCCCGAGATCTTCTCGGGGGGGCCAGAGTCTTCGTACTTAATACAAAAGTTGGCGTGGTACATACTGCATCGACTGTAAAACCTTCGAAGGAGGTTTGCATTCCATGGTCGCTCCGTCTCCTTGCCGGAGTCAACTCTTTTTTGTGTGCTCGAGGCTTCTGAGCGTCGATGAGGTAGTAGGAGTCATTGCCCAACACCTTGCTGATGACGAAGGGGCCTTCCCAAGGTGCCGAGAGCTTGTGCCAGCCGGCTGTCCACTGGATCAGTCGGAGCACAAGGTCTCCCTCTTGGAAGGATCTTGGCTTGACCTTCTGGTTGTAGTATCGGTGCAGGCTCTGCTGGTAGATGGTGGACCGGCTGAGTGCCAACAACCGGCCCTCTTCCAGTAGATCGACGCCGTCTTGTCGTGCTTCTTCTGCCACCTCTTCAGTGTACATGGTGACTCGAGGGGAGTCGAATTCTATGTCCGCCGGGATGACGGCTTCGGCACCGTAGACGAGGAAGAAAGGCGTGAAGCCGGTTGACTTGTTCGGAGTTGCGCGCAGGCTCCAGAGGACGGCCGGCAGCTCATCGAGCCAATAGCCGGCCGAACGCTCCAGAGGCTCGACCAGTCGGGGCTTGATGCCGGACAAAATGAGGCCGTTTGCTCGCTCCACTTGGCCATTTGACTGCGGATGGGCAACGGACGCTAAGTCCAGTCGGATGCCCTGCGTCGCACAGAAACGGGGCAAGGCGCCTTTGGCAAAGTTTGTGCCGTTGTCGGTGATGATGCTGTGCGGTATGCCATACCGGATGGTGATGTCGGAGATGAAAGTCACAGCAGTCGGACCATTTAATTTCTTAATTGGCTTTGCTTCTATCCACTTGGTGAACTTGTCCATCGCGACAAGCAGATGAGTCATGCCGCCGCGCACCGTCTTGAATGGTCCCACCATGTCCAGGCCCCAGACGGTAAAGGGCCAGGCAATGGGGATAGTCTTGAGTGCAGAAGCCGGCTAATGTGGTTTGGAGCGGAACTTCTGGCACCCTTTGCATTTCTGGACCAAGTCTTTGCCGTCTTCTAGAGCAGTTGGCCAGAAAAAACCGTGGCGGAAAGCTTTGGCCACGAGTGCTCTTGAAGCTGCGTGGTGACCACACTCACCTTGATGGATATCTTTGAGGATTGCTTGGCCTTGCTCCGGCTCTACGCAACGCTGGTAAACACCAGTGACACTGCGCCTCACAAGTTCTCTGTTGATTATGGTGTATGCTGCTGCCCGGCATTGCACTTGCCGGGCCGAGATCTCATCAGTCGGCAGCTCTTTGTTCACCAGAAAGTTGAGGATGGGCTGGGCCCATGAAGGTGCTGCGACTTCTTCGACTGCTAGGACTGCTACTTGCACAAGGGCGGTTGGGCCGGGAGGCGGCGGGTTGGAGTCGGCTGCCGCTTGCTGAGTCGATGAAGTCCCCGGGCCGACTGCCGCAGTCCCCGGGCCGGGTTCTGAAGTCCCCAGGCCGGGTGCGGCTGCTGCAGTCCCCGGGTCGCCTGCTGAATTCCCCGTGCCGGCTGCTGGGGTCCTCAAGTCGGATCCGAATGCTTCAGGAGGAGCCGGCACAAAGATGGAATCCGACTCTGGCGATGGCTTGACGGACGGCTTAAGGAGGCGTTGTAGGGCGACGCCGGCTGGTATTGCTTGCCGGGTGGAGCCGATCCGTGCCAAGGCATCAACTTGCTCGTTGTCGTTTCTTGGCACATGGAGAAACTCGCACCCTTCAAAGTATCCACTGAGTTGCTGTACGAGGAAGCGGTAACTCACCATGTTTGCATCCTTGGCATCCCAATCACCTGACGACTGCTGTACCACCAAGTCGGAATCGCCATAACACAGGATCCGGCGAATGCCGAGTTCCTTGGCAAGCCGGAGCCCGTGAATGAGTGCTTCGTATTCAGCAACGTTGTTGGAGGCGGAAAAGTGAATTTGCAGCACATATCTGAGCTTGTCGCCTTTGGGAGAGGTGAGGACGATGCCGGCTCCCAAACCGGTGCGCATCTTGGAACCATCAAAGTGCATTCGCCAATGGGTGGAGTCTGGCGCTGGTGGCAAGTACTGGGTTTCGGCCCAGTCGACAAGGAAGTCGGCCAGTGCTTGTGACTTGATGGCGGTGCGAGGCTGGTAGTAGATGGTGTAGGGGTCCAAATCTATGGCCCATTTGGCCACTCGGCCTGAGGCATCTCGGCTTCCAATGACCTCGTCAAGGGGAGCAGTGCAGACCACAGTGATTGGGTGCTCTTGAAAATATGGCTTCAATTTCTTGGCGGCAAAGTGCACGCCATAGCACATCTTCTGGTAGTGGGGGTAGTTTTGCTTGGAGGCGGACAACACTTCACTAAGGTAATACACCGGCCTCTGGACTGGTAGTGCTTTGCCTTCTTCCTTGCGTTCCACCACTATGACTGTGCTGACCACCCGGCTGGTAGCAGCGATGTAGAGGAGCATGGGCTCCTTAGGAGTCGGAGCCGCCAGAACAGGCGGAGTGGTCAACATCTTCTTGAGCTGGAGAAAAGCTTCATCCGCCTTGTCGTTCCACTCGAAAAAAGTGGTCTTCTTCATGAGCTGGTACAGGGGAAGAGCCTTCTCGCCCAGCCGACTGATGAAACGGCTGATGGATGCCAAGCAGCCGGTGAATTTTTGCACGTCCAGCAGTCGGGTGGGCACTTCCATCCTCTCCATGGCCTTGATCTTCACAGGGTTGCACTCTATGCCGTGGTCTGGGACCAGAAAGCCAAGAAGCTGGCCGGCTGGTACTCCAAAGACGCATTCTCCGGGATGAGCTTGATCTGAAATCGGCGCAAATTCTCAAAGGTCTCCTTGAGGTCTTCTAGCAGTGTTCCACGCTTCTCCGTCTTCACCACAACATCGTCCACATAGACGTGGGTGTTTCTGCCGAGTTGCTTGAGGAGGCACTTTTGCATGCAATGCTGAAATGTGGCACCGACAATCCTCAAGCCGAACGTCATGGTCAGGTAGCAGAAGGCTCTGAACGGCGTGATGAAGGCGGTCTTCAGCCTGTCGGCCGGGTTCAGCTTGATCTGATGATACCCCGAGTATGCATTCAAAAAGCTCAACAGCTCGCATCCGGCTGTGGAGTCTATCACTTGGTCAATCCTTGGTAAGGCAAAGGGATCTTTGGGGCATGCTTTGTTGAGGCTGGTATAATCAATACACATGTGCCATTGCTTGTTCTTCTTCATCACTAGGACTGGGTTAGCTAACCACTCTGGAAAGAACACCTCCATGATGAAGCCGACGGCTAGAAGCCGGGCTATCTCTTCTCCAACAACTCTTCTCTTCTCCTCTGACAGGCGGCGCAAGGGCTGCCTGACTGGCTTGGCATCAGACCGGACGTGTAACTTGTGCTCGGCGAATTCCGTCGGAACACTTGGCATGTCCTTGGGAGACCATGCAAAGATGTCCCGATTCTCACGGAGGAAATCGACGAGCTCGCCTTCCTATTTGCTGTCAAGGTTTGCACCTATGACAGTGTGCCTCTCCGGGTGCTCCGGGTCCAAGGGTATCTTCTTTGTTTCCTTTGCCGGCTTGAACGATCCCTCAGCTTCCGACTCCTTGGGGTTGGGTGACATTTCCGACTGCTTGCTGGCCATTGCCACAACCCGGTCAAGGAGCCGCTTCTCAGCCGCGATCACGAGGTACTCAGCTAACCGGTTGCTCTCCGCTACGCAGGCGGACGACTTCTTGTACTCTCCTGCTATGGTCAGGATTCCCTTGGAGCTCGGCATCTTCATCTTCGGGTAAGCATAGTGAGGGACCGCCATAAACTTGGCCAGGGCAGACCGGCCAAGCAGTGCATGATAAGGGCTCTCAAGGTTCACCACCTCAAACCAGACTGGCTCTCGGCGGAAATGATTTTTATCCCCGAACATGACATCTATCTGAGTTTTGCCGATTGGTGAGCAGGAAAGGCCTGGAACAATGCCATGGAAAACAGTCCGGCTGGGCTGAAGATGTCTCTGGTTGATTCCCAACTTCTCCATGGTATCTTTGTACAGGATGTTGATGCTGCTACCGCCATCTATCAGAACTCGGGAGAAGCGAGCAGCTCACCTCTCCATGGCAAAGGTGGCATCCAACACCAGAGAGCATAAGAGCCGGGATTGGGCATCACCTCCGGGTGGTCGGATCTACTCCAGCTGATGGGCCTCTCAGACCAATGCATGAATTCAGGGGTCTCTGATGCTACTGCATTCACTTCTTGTTGCTGCTGCCGTCTGCTGCGCCTGTCGTCGGCCACGCTGGTGAACACGACATAAGCCCCATGCTCTTCAGGGTACTCATCTTGTATCGCGCCGACTGGCTGAACCGCCGGCTGCTGAGGAGGAGGAGGCGGCGGGCCGGCAGGCGGAGGGGGCTGGAGTCTGTCACCCTTGGCGATCCTGGTGAGCCAGTGGCACTTCCGAGTTGTGTGGTTGGACGGCTTGGCGCCGCTGTGGAACTTGCAGGGTGCATCAAGGGTCTGCTCGTATGAGAAGGCGGGCAACCAGTTGGGCTTGCCGCCCTTCTAGCGCTTGGGGGGAGGCTGCCCTTCCGGCTGCTGATCTTCGACTGTTGCCACCTGCCGGCTCGTGGAAGCCGGCTGCATGGCCTTGCGCTTGTTGTCGTTTGGTTGCTGTCGCCGACTGGTGTCACCAGCCGGGGTCCGAGGAGCTTGAGGGGCCACCTTGCCCAACGCGTTAACTTGGATCTCCGCCTTCATGGAGGAGTCGGCCGTGGCGTACTTGTCTGCTATGATCAGCAGTTCGTCAAAGCTTGCAAGCTCGTCGCGGAGGAGCTTGTGCTTGAGGAGGGTGCCCTCTCGGCACCCGACAGTGAAGTACTCGATGGCCTGCACCTCGTGCACACCCTCGCAAGAGTTGCGCAGCTCGGCCCAGCACGTGAGGTAGTCGCGAGTCGACTCGTTGGGGCCTTGGACGCACAAGGAGAGCTGGCGGGGCTTGGGCTGCCGCTTGTACGTGCTGGTGAAGTTGCGGATGAATGCTTCAGTGAAATCAACCCAGCTGTTGATGCTGCGGGGCTTCAGGCTGTTCAGCCATGTCCGGGCCGTGCCCTGAAGCATGAGCGGAACGTACTTCACGGCAACACGCTTGTTTTTTTTGAGAAAGAATGACAGTGGGAGAGGCTCCCACTGACTTTGTATTACTCACAAAGGAACAATTACATATGTGTTACAAAGGGGTTTTGTGGCCCCCCGGCCATGCAAGCTATCCACGGTCCTAGTGACCCAAATTTACAATGTAATTAGACAGGAAGGGATGAAGTTCCTCTCGGCAGTTATGTGTTAGCAGCTCCAAGAGATGCTTGAATCTAGCCAGCCATGCTCCATAAGAGTGCTGAATCCCTCTAAAGTGTTGATTGTTTCTCTCCATCCAAAGACTCCAAGCAGCCAAAAGAAAAATATCCATGAAAAGAGGTTGTCTCCAATTATCCCTACCCCCGTGCAGAAGAGCCAGTCTGTTGTCATCTATCGGCCATGTCATTCCAACTACATCCCAGCAGCGTTGGCTAAAGGGGCAATTGAAGAACAGATGTTCCACCGTTTCCTCTGGAGGGTTTTGACAGAACATGCATGCATAGTTGCCCCCCACGACAACAAAATGTCTGCGTTTGAGCATATTCCTGGTATTCAGGCGGTCCACTAGTAGTAGCCACCCAAACATCTTGAATTTGATCGGGCTTTTAGCTTTCCAGAGCCATCCAAACGCCTCATCTGCCACAACCTGTTTGTAGCAGTGGTTATAGAACTTCTTGGACGAGAAACGCCCTAGCCTGCATTCCCAGACATCACTGCGATCGACGGCCATCCGATTTTGTGGCAACCCCTCCTGGATCTCTTTGATTTCCTGCCTCGCCTGGGTCGAGAGAGGTAGACTAAAAATCGTGGCTGGGTCAGTTGCAGTAAGAACCTTAGCAATGGAGTCGTCCTCATTCAAGCAAAATGAAAAGGCTCGTGGATATATATCCATTATTGGGGAAACCTGAGTATGATCAAACCAAACATCTTTCCAGAATAGAGCACTAGAGCCATCCCCGGGGGTGACTTTAGTGATCCCTCGGAAGATCCCACTGAGCTGCATTACGTCCTTCCACCAGAAAGAGCCCGCCGCCTCAGATGCATGCGGTATCCTGTTTCTGTAGTAGGCATCCCAAACAAGCTCCACCCAGGGAACATCTTCATGATTATAGAGTTTGAATAGATCTTTTAGGAGGAGGGCTGCATTTTGTGTTTTTATATCAATAACACCAAGGCCTCCGCAGCGTTTTGGGCGGCAGACAAGTTCCCAGGCCGCGAGAGAGTTATTCTTGACCCCATCGTCAGAGTTTTTAGCCCAAAGTCAATATCTACGCAGCTTGTCCAGATGTTCAATCACCTTTGGGTGTATTTTAATTGTGCACATTGCATATATCAGCATCGAAGTCACAACTGAATTGACCAAGGTCAGTTTAGCCCCGGATGACATCAGTGATAGCGCAGTGGATGTCTTCTGCTCAACTGCATGAACCAGCGGCATAAGATCCAGGACACTAGGCCTCGTCGTGCCCATTGGCAGGCCAAGGTATGTGAAGGGCATGGAACCAACAGAGCAACCAAAAACCCCAGCCAGTTCACAAGCACGTCGGTGATCAATGTTAATGGGTATAAGTGTTGATTTCTGAAAATTGATCTTCAGCCCAATGGAAGTAGCATAATCTGCTAGGATAGCTTTCATATGGGCAGCCTGCACGGGACATGCCTGCATAACTAAAATCGTGTCGTCAGCGTATTGGACAACAGGGAAGTCACCCGCCCTATCACTAGGGAGAGGAAGATCAATCAGTCCTCGAGTATAAGCATCGTTAACTGCTGCTTGGAGGAGATCAGCCGCAAGTACAAAGATCAACGGCGAGAGCGGGTCCCCCTGGCGCACTCCACACTTACAGTTGAATTTTCGACCAGGGACTCCATTAAGGAGTACAGAAGAAACCCCCGAGCCAAAGATCGTTTCCATCCATCCAAGCCATTTGTCATCAAAACCCATGTGCTTCATAATTGCCATCATGGGGGCGTGCTCAATAGTGTCAAACGCCTTGGCAAAGTCTAATTTGAGGAGGATGTTTTCCCTCGCTGAAGTGTGCATTGATGGATGTATTCAAACGACCACGCCAGGCAATCTTGGATTGTCCTCCCTTTGAGGAAACCGTACTGATTTCTGTGTATGATCTTGAGGATGACTTTCTGTAACCGATTAGCCAAGATCTTAGTGATGATTTTCAGACAACAATTCAGTAAAGTAATTGGACTATAATCATTTGCAGTTTCTGGAGAAGAGTTCTTTGGGATCAAGGTGATGTACCCCTCACTAATACTGGTTATATCTAGTCCTCCGGCATGAAATGCATGGCACAGCTCATAGAAGTCCGACTTGATAATCTGCCAGCAGCTCTTAAGGAAACAACCATTAAAACCATCAGGACCCGGAGCCCGATCACCCGGCATTTCCTTAATAACAGTGTCAATCTCTTCATTGGAAAAAGGTGCCGACAAGTGCTCCAGTCCCTCAATCCGACGAATGATTCTGGAGAGATCAAAACGCATGTGAGTGGGTTTAGAAGAACCCAAACGTTCCTTATAGGTTTTGAACAACACCCCTTCCTTGCCAACATGGTCATGTATTTCCACATCGCCATCCAGTGTAGTCGACTGTTGCCGTTCGCGATGCTGACGGCTGTGGAGTAGTCGACCAGCCAGTCCTCCGGCTTCACGGAGCCGGTGTACTTGGGTGTATCTCTCGGGAGCGTGAATCCTTTGGGGAAAGGTTCGTCTTGGATGCGGGGGCCGAAGCATGGCGGACCCATCTCATCCTCTTCTTCTAATGCCAGGGATCGATTGAGGCGATCGATCCGGTGGCGGGCATAGTTTTCTCCGATTCCTTCTCGGCGGCCAAGGCGGTCGCCGAGTGACGGGTGATCAACAGGCGGCGGGGAAATGCGCCTCTCCCTGCGGGGAGCAGGAGACGGACAGTCGTCTCGTCGCTGCACTGCTCTTGGGCGGCCGTCTTGGTCGCGCTCGATGGTGATGCGAGTCCGGCTGCGGCTAGCAGCCGGCTCCTTGTCTCTTCTATCGCGGGCGCCACCAGTCGGCATCCGGGATGTCGCGCCTTGGTCTCGGCGAGGAGGTGGGTCGTCGTTTCGCTGGTTGGGCGCTTCAGTGCGGCACCCGGCCTCTTGCTGCTCAGCAGCCGCGTCGAGGAGCTGCTGGACTCGCTCTGTCATGTGGCGACGCTCGTCGCCTTCGAGCTTGTCTAGCTCGTCTGCCGCCGCCTGGGCAGCTCGTATGTTCTCCGCAGGCGTGGCGTAGACGGGACGATCAGTCCCGAACATGTTGGCGATGGTCGCGCCACGCTGCCGGATCTGGCCAATGCGGCTAGGCCCACCAGGAGCCGGCATACCACCGACAGCACGGTCCATCTCACGCTGGTAAGCCTCCGAGAGGCGTCTCATGCTGGCCAGCCGGTTGGCACTCTCGACAAGCTGGACGCGGCGCGCCTCCAGCGTCTCGGCGTCGGCATCTTCCGGGATGGGCACAGTTAGGTCTTGCATCGCCGCTTGCAACGGATCCTGGCCACCTCCGCCAGAGTGCTCGCCGTGGCTGATGACGAGCACTTCCGTGACGGTGCTGCCGCCGCTGTCCGCGCAAGGAAGCGGCTCCTCATAGACCACCACGTTGGTGGGGAACGCGTCAAACGACGCCGTGTCGGAGTCGACAAGCATCGGGTCGGTGGAGCCAACCGACTCCAAGTCCACAGCAGGCTCGCTGGCGACGTGGAGCTGATCGAGGAGGCTCACGAGGCGGCTCTCGGGGCCATCGGTGCCCGCATCAGACGCGGGCTCGTCGGAGAGGTGAATCTTGCCAACAAGATCGGCGAGGCAGCTCGCCGCACAGGCGACCTCCGCGCCGTGCAGCGCGTCGGCGCAGGCGCCGTCTGGCATGCCGGGCTGACTGCGCTCGCCGGGAAGGAAAAGGGTTCCCGTCCAGAACAGGTCTCCGGGAGACGGTGCACCTCGCCCCACAGTGGGCGCCAAATGTCGGGGGTTGGGTGCGACATATGCCAATGGATGGCTTATCATGGTTGGAGCGAGTAGAACGTCGCCGGTGCCTGGAAGTGGGATGAGGCATAGACACGAACGCCAACGCACTTTACCCAGGTTCGGGGCTCTCCTAGAAGATAACACCCCTAGTCCTGTTCTGCGGGGTCTCCGCATGATCACTAAGGCACTAGTAAGTACAAAATGGTGCTCCTCGAGCTGTATGCTAGAGGTGGAAGAAGGCAGGGCTTGCCCTCTTCTCCCCCTAGGTATGAGTCTAATTCTAACAGGTTTCAACCCTTTGCATGGGTGCCTAGGGGGTTTATATAGGCCTACCCCCCAGGGGTACAATGGTAAGCTGGCCGGGTGTAGGACCTGGCTGTCAGTCTCTCTGATCGCCGGCTTCTCCGCCGACTGCTGGGGCCGCCGCCTGGTGGGCCCCGCCGACAGGTCTAGTACGGAGCCGACAGGCCGCCCCCGCCGCTCGCGGGTCTTGCCTGCTGCTAATTACTGTAGCCATAACGCTAATGACGCCTGCTTGGTCAGGGGAGCATGGCTACAGTCCCGTCGCGTGGCGGGAGATCATTGTATCCATTCCGCGTCTTACCTGGTTAATGGCGCGTGGGCCCCGAGGAAGGGGCGGGCCGACTGCTGGGGGCCTGTCTCCCTTGGGTCTAACTGGTGAGGCTCTCGCCGTCTTCCAGGCTCTCGCTGATCGGTAGGGCCCGCCATCTTCGGGCTGTACCGACAGACGGTCGTGGGAGCAAGGCTTCGCCTGACAGGATTGATGTCAGGGACGGAGCGCCAACAGTGTCGCGCTAGGCGGATATCTCCGCCTGTACGGAGCTTGTGGCCACGCCCGGCCCTGGATACGGGGGTGATGGGCTACAATGTGGCCTCACCCCGTCTTGTCTTCTTAATGGAGGCGCAGACTTTGAGGGTGCCATGGGCCGACTTCTCGGAGTCGGCCTCTCTGGAGGCCGCCTGCTAGGAGTCGGCCGTCCTGGAGCTGTCTTCCTAAGCATGGCCGTCTTCTGGCAATCGGCCGTTCGGCCAGCCGGCCACCAGAAGGCGGCACTTCATCTTGACGTCTTGAGGGGCACAGCCGGCCCCGATGCCTTGAAAGGTTCTGGGGCTCGGGTTAGGCTACCCGTGGCCCATTACTCCGACATAATCTAACCCTGTGACAATAAAGGAAAAAGAGTTGTATTGTGTTATTGCCACTAAGGATAAAAATATATTTGCCTAGTTGCCTCTATGATGAACTACATGCATGTGAAGAGAATGCATTATCAATATTATGTTATCTTGCTTAATGCAAAGCCATGTTTTTACTCAATACTTTGATATGCATACTGGATAGCGGTCTTGAAGTGGAGTATTATCTCTAGATGCAACTGGATAACAGTCCATAGATATAAGTATGTAGTTCTTCTATACAATATGACACTCATAAACACTATAATTTAATTGGTACACAACCATAATTTGTTCACCACAGATATGTTGCTTTTGGAGAGATGTCACTAGTGAAGTTACGAATCCCAGTCCTTCATTCCTCGTAAATACAACCTCATGTTTATTCTTTCCATTTCTGCATTTTAATTCCTTCAGATACAGAAATCAATTCCAAACACTCATTACGTTAATCCTTGTAACTAAGAAAGCGAGTGAGATTGAAAACCTCACTATATGTGTTGGGGACCAAGTGAAAGTTTCTTATCTGAGTACATGGATGATCATTGACTCATTAGAGAACTCAATGTATTGATACCTTGACTCTTAATCGAGAGAAACTTGCTTCTTGCTACAAACCCTTGCGCTTGGAGGCCTAACGGGATTTCTACCAGAACTTAAGAATAAGGAACATCTGTAACAATCTTGCGCACTCGACTAAAATATCACGTAATTTCTCTTACATGAACTTTCTTTAGAACTCATAAGAATGTGATGTTACCTAAATAAAATATTTTGGTATTATGAAGGAATGAAGTACCTAGCATTTGCTGAGGCGGACAAGCATTGTAGCATGTACAAGCAGGCATATGATGAATTAATATGGCATTTCAAGTGGTGATTTTAGGACTTTGAGACTGTCGTAATGACCCATGAAGTCATGAACAAAATATACAAAACAACGCTTAAGAATTTCATCCATAGCCATCTATATGTGATGCGTCATCTCACTTTTCAGCATATCCCATGTAAATTTGCAATGCAAGACAAAATGCACTTAGGGTGGACCCCCCACCCCACGCTGAGCTGGCTCTGTCCCTGATAAATAACACCTCTAGGGCATCGTTTAGGCCCGGTTTTTGTTTAGTTAAAATTTAGCCATTATTACAACTTCGTGTAAACTGAAGTGTCCGACGACCGCTAGCGCAATACTTAGTTTATTATTGTTAATTAATACTTATTCTCAATTGCACCCATGGATTATACCTTCGTGGCCAGTGTCGGTGTCAAAACCGGCGGATCTCGGGTAGGGGGTCCCGAGCTGTGGGTCTAGGATCAATGGGGAATAAAGGACGACGAACACGGTGTTTACCCAGGTTCGGGCCCTCTCGAGGAGGTAAAACCCTATGTCCTATTTGGTTGTATTTGATGTGTATGGTATGATTACAGAGTCGGTCTACCTCGAGATCAGGCGAGCTAAACCCTAGGTTGATGAGGGATTGGATATTGCTCTAACCCTAAAGACTAAAACCCTATGGTTTATATAGACACCAGTAGGGTTAGGGTTACATGCGATCGGTTACAACAAAGGAAAGATCACGCTAGATCTTCACTTGGAGGGAACATCATGGCTCCGAAGATCTTCTATCCTGTCATGGGTCCACGCCCTAGCTCGGCTCCGTAATAGCCCATCAGTCCGACCCATAATCAATGGGCCGGCGGCCTGAGGGCCCCTTAATCCAGGACTCCCTTAGTAGCCCTCGAACTAGCCTCCAATGCCAGGGTTTGTGATCGGCATCCGCATATCCCATAGTCTTCGGTTTGTGAGGTGAGTTCTCCACTCTGTGCTGCGTGTGTTCGGAGTTGAGTAGTGTTTGGAATCCGGAGTATTTGGCTTTACTTAGCCCTGAAGGCCAAGGTGCTTCAGTGTGAACAGTGCCCTCGCCTGACAACGTTTTGATGAAGGGTCGCGTCCGGTCATAACACTGAACGGCTGGAAGTTCTCGATGCGCGGTTCGAGGCCGCCCCTCCATTGGCATGTCCTATCAAGGTGGAGATCATGCCCCGCTTTTTAGGGGATATGATCAATGATTTCGATCAACTCCTCCGTGCATAACATCACAAGTATATAGGGAAGTGGAGAGGCCCGCTGCATGGATAAAGGAACCCTTGGCTTCTCCGCGGCCCATAAAAGGGAAACAACTGCAGTTACCAGCCTACGCCTTCTTCCACCTCTCGCTGCCACTTCTCACATCACCGGAGCTCCAGCGCCCTGCCTTTCCCTCCTGTAGAGAGCCCCTTCCCAGCCTCTTCCCAGCTTCGGCCATGGCCGGATCCCATGCTAACGGCAAGTGGGAGGCCTCCATAGTCACCAATAACGACATCGAAGAGCTGAAGCGAGCCAGCTACTTGTCGGCCGCTCACCGGGCCCCCGAGGAGGGCCAGGTCGTCCCCATGCCTCAACAAGGCGAGAGTGTGGTTTTCCTTCCCCACTTTATCCGGGGGTTGGGATTCCCACTGCACCCCTTCGTTCGGGGTCTGATGTTCATTTATGGGCTGGATTTTGATGATCTAGCCCCCAACTCCCTTCTCCACATCTCGACCTTCATCGTCGTTTGCGAGGCCCTTCTGTGAGTCCAGCCGCATTTCGGCCTGTGGTTGAAGGTGTTCAACGTCAAGCCGAAGGTGGTCGGCGGCGCTCAGATGGACTGCGATGGAGCGATGATCAGCAAGCTCACCCGAGTTAAATGGCCAGAGGGCACATTCATCGACACCGTCAAGGTGTGGCAGAAAGAGTGGTTCTACATTACGGAACCACGGGATGCGGCCTGGACGGCGGCTTCCGAGTTCAGATCTGGACCCCCAGCGAGATTGACCTCGTGGACCAAGAAGGGGCTGGACTAGGGATCTGCCGACGAGGTGAAGATGTTGCAAAAACACATCTCCAACATGATGGAGACCGGTGCCAAGCTGACAACATGGTCCAGATAATGCTCGGTCGCCGCCTCCTCCCTTGCCAGCAGAGGGCCACTCCAATGTGGTCTTACAAGTCCGAGGACCCGACCACCATGCAATACTTCTTTGGCACCACCCACGACAAGGTGTGGAAGCTGCTGTTCAAGCCCTAGGAGGAGTGGCCGGCCGAAAAAAAGACATTGGCCTCGACGTCGCCCATCCCTCGAAGAAGGTAACCATTCTTTTGCCTGATTTGTATCTGGATGCCAGTGCCACACAAAGTTACCTCTAAGTTTCCTTTTTTTGCTTCCACAGGGCTGGCTTGAGAAGGCCAAGAAGATCAGCAGCCCGGCTCCGCTGCCTGAAGAGCCTCGGACATCTCAACTGGATGAGCGGCTGGTCATGCCGCCTTACAAGGCGCCAGAGAAAAAGGGAAAGAAGAAGAAGGACCAGCCGGAGGCCAGGGAAGGCCTCCGTCGAAGAGCTCGTTCGGACACCAAGGCCGGAGAAGCTGTGGCCCCGTCTGCTCAAGACAGGGAGGAGGAAGAAGATGAGGAGGAAAGCGGCTCCTCCCACTCCAAGAAGAGGGCGGCGTCCGAAGACGTCGAGGAGGAGCAGCCTCCTCGGGCCTCGAAGAGGCAATGCAGGCCCAAGTTGGTCTTGCCCGACAGTTCAGACTCCGACGAGGAGTCCGGGGTGTCCGAAGAGGTCCCAGAGAGGGACCCCAGGGTCAAGCCCCCCACCATGAGGTATGAACCTTAATATTTCTTGTTTATTTCATTTTATCAGTCCCTCATTGCCAATAACCGATTGTGTGACATCGCAGTCCACCGCGCGGCCTCCCTACCGAGCCGACCTCAGAGGGGACTTCTCCGCCCGCCGAGTTAGTGGATAGCGGATCCGCGCCGCGCTCCGCACCCCCTGGTACCTCAAGAGCACGGGGAGGTGCTTTCCTGAAAGACCCCTCCCCGTCCGAACACAGGGGAGAGCGGAGACGCGATCATGGCCGAGGCCGATGCCTTGGTCAACAAAGACCGGGAGGATGTGTCCCTCCTGGCGAACACGAGAAGGGAATCCGAACCGTCCGGGCCCTCCCAATCAGCCACACCGGAGCCCCCAAGGCCCTCGGAGGAGCTGATCCCGCCTTCCAGTGAAGGCGGAGCCGAGGTCCCTCCGCCCGCGCCGAACACCAATAATCGAGCGGTGGCAGGTTGGCCAGACACGATGGAGGAGTTGGTGAACAGCTCCGTCATCGTTGTCGAACATCGCGCCCTTATGTGTGCAGTTCTATAGAGCGTTTAGTCCGTCAACACAGGACTGAGCGATGTTGTCCAAGGCATTTTAACAGGCTTTGAGGTGAGTCAAGTAATGCTTTTTCTCCGGCAATCAGATTTAGATTTTAGCTGGAGTTTGAATAGGCATTGTGCATAACAGCCCCCGAGACTCTGTGAGGATTGCAAAAACCTTACAGAGGGTACAATATCCGTAGGGAATGGCTGAGGCTTTATGATTGACTTGATATTGTAGGCATCGTCCTTGGCGGCAGCTGCTAATGCCGATGCGATTGAGGAGATGGATTGAAGCTTAAACGCTCCGATGAAGAGCTTGACCTCGTCAACAAACGGCTTGATGAGGCGCAAGGTAAGCCCCTATCGAAATGCATAGTTAACACTGCCGGACAGTTACATTCTGGATTGTGTGCCGAGCACATGGTGTTTTGGTGACTGCAGTTGCCGCCGCAGAGGCCGAGGGCCTCAAGGCTACGCTGAAGAAGGCCGAGGCCGAGGCGGCCGAAAAGGCAGTGGCCGAACTCGAGGCGGTGAAGACCGTCGGCGAGAAGCACGAGGCTCGAGTAGCCAAAGTGTAACTGGAGCTCAAGGATGCCATCACGAAATGTGAGGACCTTGAGAAGAAATAGAGAGCAGTCCTCCGAGCTATCCAAGGTGGAAAAAGAGCTCCGGGAAACTAGGACCAAAGTGCGAGGTACCCGCGAAGGGCTCCGCCAAGTGAAGCAGATCGCAGATGGTAAGCCATACTTACTGCAGAGTGTTTTTGGCGGCCATAGGTTTGCATTGCTAACGCGGGTCTCGCGCTCCGCAGGCATTTTCACCGAGCTTCCAAGGAGTGTGGCAGATGCGGCAGAGCACTACGCCAAGCGGGAGGAGAACTCCGATCAGCGGCTCTTCTGTGCGCAGTTCCAAGCGCCCGAGCATCCTCCCCTCCTCAGCAACTAGATGAAGCATGGAGCTGCATCGGATGGCTGGGCCAGCCATGAAAGATCTTTGTGTCCTGCTGTGGCCCTCAGAGCTGATTCCGAGCAGCTACTTTGGTCTGGTGCAGAAGCTGCGTGATGCCTCTCCCCAGATTGATGTCATGAAGCGCTCTGCATGCCTCGAGGGAGCTAGGCTGGCCTATGCGAAGACCATTGTTCATTGGCCTAAGATCAAGCCAATGGATATGGCCACTGGCCCCCTGTTGGCAAAGAGCATCGCTGTCCCGAACTATACTTCGCACAAGTTATGGATGGTGCTCGGGCTATAGAGGGCCAGTGTTCCAAAGATGTAATCATTGAGTGATTGTATTAAGTTGTCAACTAGACCTTTTGCTTTACAATGCAGCCCGTTTGTATGTTATATACTGTGGTGTTTTTATTTTGACTCCTGTGCAGCCGTTTATTATTCTAAAAGGTACCAGTCGTCGGCTTCAGCCCCGAGTGAATATTACGAGGGGTGTTTCGTCTCCGCACTGTTACCCTTAGCCGACGTCTCGGTGCCAGAAGGCGGTAGTGCGTGAGAGGGACTAGGCAGTGGGACTATTCGGCTTTATTACTTTCACTTAGCCATAGGAGCTTGACTGCGGGGGTTAATAACTAGCCCCCAATCACTACAAAAAAAAGACACATCCATGACATTTTGGGCCGAACGATTTTTTTCTGTCATGCTTATGACACTTTTATGACGATAATTGTGACAAAACCCGGTATCATCATAGATGTGGTGGGCTCTTACTTCTATGACAAAAAAATCATGACAGAAAAATGGGCTTTTCGTCCTGGGCGGGCTGGAGACGCAGTTGCATGACATTCTTTGGGCCGTCCATGATGGAAAAAACCGTGGTAAGCGAGGGCGAGGAAAATATCGTGGAGTTCCGGGTTACGGTGGGTGGTTGGGGGCCGAGCGATGCACGTTTCTCTCGTACACGTACGTGCGTGGGTGCGAGGCATTGGGCTCTAACTGAACCCAAGCGAGGCATTCGCCTACTGAACCCGAGCGATTGCATTGCTGGCTACGCGTTATTGAACCCGAGCGATCGATCGATTTGGCTGTTAACTGAACCCGATCGAGCGATTCCTTCACTAGTGCTGCTAACTAAAGCCGATCGAACCTGCTGCCTCTTGATGAATAGTGAGCGTTGTTGGGGGGTTGGATGAACAGTTCCCAGTGGGTGGTTGGATGAATAGGACCCCGTGGTAGTAGAGGCCGTTGCCGATGGATGAACAGGACCCCGATCGAGCCGGTTGGGGGTGGATGAACATAACCCCATGGAGGGCTGGATGAACAGGACCCCGTGGAGGGCTGGTTGAACAGTAGCCGGTGGAGGGCTGGATGAACAGTAGCCCGTGGAGGGGTGGTTGAACAAGACCCCGTGGAGAGGGCTGGTAGAACAGTAGCCGGTGGAGGAGCGGTGGAGGCTGGATGAACAGGAGCCCGTGGATGAACAGTCGCAGGTGGAGGCTGGAGGAGGTCGACGGTGGATGAACAGTAGCCCGTGGAGGCTGGAGGAGGTCGACGGTGGAGATGAACAGTAGCCCATGGAGTCCCGTTTTGCGGTACACCAGACCCCTCCCGATGAACAGGACCCCGTTTCGACTGTAGCGCTCCAACACAAGTCTGTTTCCTCTGTTTTGCGGTACGCCACACCCCTCCCGATCAACAGGACCCTGTTTCGACCGTAGGAGGTCCAACAGAAGTCTGTTTCCTCCGTTTTGTGGTATGCCATACCCCTCCCGATGAATAGGATCCCGTTTTGACCGTGGCTGGTCGAACAAAAGGCCGTTTCCTCCATTCTGCGGTATGCCAGGCCTTGTTTCGATCGGCTATTCCGTCCAAGCCGGTTGACTCTTGATGAACACGACGCATTCCGTTGCCTCCCGATGAACACGACGACGTAGTTTCTCCGTTCCGACCCAGCCATGTACACGAGCCCTGGCCGTACATATGCGCGAGTAGGTGTTCGAGACCCCGCCCGTATGTACGTACGTGGCCGTATTTACTTTCGTGCACCCTGGTTGTACGTACGTGCACATGCTATGTGCACGCCTCTACTACAACACATGCTCTTCCTTATGCAGCCACGGTTCATCGCTGCAGCCTGCAGACAGACCGATCGACTAGTATGTACGTACACGTTCGCGACCAGAATGACAACGCTATGTACGCTTCGACCAGGTGGGTCCCGACTGTCAGGCACTTCCTTGCGTGCGAAGATGTAGCATGTGGGTCCCAGCAGTCAGGGGGGAAACGTTTGTTTCATGAAATATGATGGCCCATCCGGTGGGTCCCTACTGTCAGGTGGAGGAATCATTATTTTGCGCGTAATAAGGAGGCACTTCCTTGCTGCGGCCGTGGACCCAGCTGTCAGCCTCTCCACGTACAGAACTCTTTCGATGGAAGTCGTTCCTTGACCACATTGACCACGCAGTGCCGAGAGCACCAAGGCGGTGGACGACGGCGAGGCCTAGGAAGGGGACGGCACAGAGCCGGGGAAGATGCGACAGTGGATGCCCACGCAGAGAGGAGTACGAGGGTTCACTGGTTCGACTGCGGTGTGAGGCCGCCATCGCCGCAGAATAACAGGGGGTTTGGGTGAGTAGAGGGATGGCCTGGCCAGCGGTGGGAGTAGTAGGGGGCGGTGAGGCCTCCGCGGTAGCACAGCCGGCCACGGGAGGCAAGAGCACGCAGTGGTTTGGACAGCTGGAGTAAGAAAATCAGAGGTTGAAGAAGCAGGACGACCGTTGGATGTTAACAATCCAACGGTGACTGGTGATAGAATCGTTTGTTGACTAAGTTGACAAAGCCCTCTGTCCGTGTCAACTTAGTAGGCCCACAAGTCAGCCTCCCACTATGGTGGGTCCCAGCTAGCAGGGGGAGTATTCATTTTTTGTGCGTAATAAGGAGGCACTTCCTTGCGTGCGAAGATATAGCTGGTGGGTCTGAGCAATCATCGGGAGTATTCATTCTTTTTGGCGTAATAAGTAGGTATTTGCTTGCGTGTGGCCATGGACCATGTGGGTCCCAACTGTCAGCCTCTCCATGTACATCCCTCTTCTGATGTTGTCATTTGTTGACAACATTGACCACGCCGTGTCGAGAACTGATACGTCTCCGTCGTACCTATAATTTTTGATTGTTCCATGTCAATATTATACAACTTTCATATACTTTTGGCAACTTTTTATACTGTTTTTGGGACTAACATATTGATCCAGTGCTCAGTGCCAGTTCCTGTTTATTGCATGTTTTTTGTTTCGCAGAAAATCCATATCAAACGGAGTCCAAACGGGATAAAAACTGACGGAGATTTTTTTGGAATATATGTGATTTTTGGGAAGAAGAATCAACACGAGACGATGCCCGAGGGGCCCATGAGTGTGAGGGGTGCACCCTGGGCCCTCGTGGCCACTCCGTAAGGCAGTTGGTGCCCTTCTTTCGCCGCAAGAAAGCCAATATCCGGATAGAAACCGTGTTCAAATTTCAGCCCAATCAGAGTTACGGATCTTCGGGAATATAAGAAACGGTGAAAGACGAGAATCAGGGAACGCAGAAACAGAGAGAGACAGAGAGACAGATCCAATCTCGGAGGGGCTCTCGCCCCTCCTCCGCCATGGAGGCCATGGACTAGAGGGGAAACGCTTCTCCCATCTAGGGGGAAGGTCAAGGAAGAAGAAGAAGAAGGGGGGCTCTCTCCCCCTCTCTCCCGGTGGCGCCGGAACGCCGCCGGGGCCATCATCGTGTCACGGCGATCTACACCAATACCTCCGTCATCTTCACCAACATCTTCATCACCTTCCCCCATCTATCTACAGCGGTCCACTCTCCCGCAACCCGCTGTACCCTCTACTTGAACATGGTGCTTTATGCTTCATATTATTATCCAATGATGTGTTGCCATCGTATGATGTCTGAGTAGATTTTCGTTGTCCTATCGGTAATTGGTGAATTGCTATGATTGGTTTAATTTGCTTGTGGTTATGTTGCTGTCCTTTGGTGCCCATCATATGAGCGCGCGCGTGGATCACACCATAGGGTTAGTTGTATGTTGATAGGACTATGTATTGGAGGGAAAGAGTGACAGAAGCTTCAACCTAGCATAGAAATTGATGCATACGGGATTGAAGGGGGGCCAATATATCTTAATGCTATGGTTGGGTTTTACCTTAATGAACGTTAGTAGTTGCGGATGCTTGCTAATAGTTCCAATCATAAGTGCATAGAATTCCAAGTCAGGGATGACATGCTAGCAGTGGCCTCTCCCACATAAAACTTGCTATCGATCTAGTAAAGTAGTCAATTGCTTAGGGACAATTTCGCAACTCCTACCACCACTTTTCCACACTCGCTATACTAACTTTATTGCTTCTTTACCTAAAAGCCCTTACTTTTTATTTACGCGCTCTTTATTATCTTGCAAACCTATCCAAAAACACCTACAAAGTACTTCTAGTTTCATACTTGATCTAGGTAAAGCGAACGTTAAGCGTGTGTAGAGTAGTATCGGTGGTCGATAGAACTTGAGGGAATATTTGTTCTACCTTTGGCTCCTCGTTGGGTTCGACACTCTTACTTATCGAAAGAGGCTACAATTGATCCCCTATACTTGTGGGTTATCAAGAAGAATACCAGCGCGATGGACGACGGCGAGACCCAGGAAGGGAATGACCCGAAGGTGGCGAAGCCACATCAGTGGGGGGATGTGGGTGAGTAGAGGGATGGCCTGGCCAGCGGTGGGAGTAGTAGGGGGCGGTGAGGCCTGCGCGGCAGCACAGCTGGCCATGGGAGGTGGGAGCAGGCGGTCCCGCCGGCGCTGGATTTGGCAGTTGGAGCAAGAAGATAAGAGATTGAAGAAACACAATGGCTGTAGCATTGACATCCAACGATTACGTCTGCTAGAATCGTTTGTCGACGTATATAATAAGTAAAAAAATCTTGCACACGAGTCAACTTAATAGGCCCACAAGTCCGACAATTCCCTGTTTTTTTAATAATTTATATATAGCTCATTGCAACTTCTTATGCAATTTATTGCAGTCCGTTTTTTTGTTGGCCAGGGCCAGGGTTAAAAATTTAAACGAAATTTCACATATTTCTGTGGGTTCCAAACTATTTTTAATACCGAAATGTCGAGCCAGATTTAAAGTACTTTGAAGATATATTTAAAGGTTAAAGCCCTGTGAAATTGGAATATGAAAATGTGAAAAAATTCAGAAATTATAAAGTAATTGCCAATTTGTCATCTGTTTTTATATTTATAGCCCATTTCATATTACTTTCAAGATTTGCAGGCGTCTTGAAAGAGTTGCAGCCCATCAGGGCGTAGAAAAATAAGTAGGCCTGGATTGGGTATTCTTCAGAAAAAATAAACTAGGCTCATTTTCACAAAGAAAAAATAGCTGGGCTGGTCATGTGGTGAACATAAAATATAAGCCTGGGCTAGACGGGCCACAGCCCAGTTGAAACCCTGCTCTGTCTCAACAATAACAAAAAAATACTGCTCGAGCAACTACGTCCCAGGTGTCAGCCGATCTTGTGTTGTTCTCTTATCTATTGTCTATATACTCTGACAATGTCGTGGGTCCCAGATGTCAGGAAACCACTAGGAGGAAGCATTTTTTTCCATACTCTAACAATGGAGTATATATAACAAAAAATGAGGAACTTCCTTGCGTTCGGCCATGGACATGGTGGGCCCATACTGTCATCCTCTCCACATACAGTCCTCTGCTGATTCCTCTTGTTTGCTGACCATGTTGACAACACGAGAGGGCGGCGCCGCGGCGAGCGCACCAAAGCACGCGAAGGATGACGGCGAGGCCTCAGACGTCGGCGTTAACGATTTAGGAGACGGTGGGGCGGCGATGCGTGCGTTGAGGCGCAGCCAGTCGTGGGAGGCGGAAGCAGGCGGCCCTGCCGGCGCTGGTTTGGTTTTGGCGGCTGGAGGAAGACAGGACTGAAGAATCACGACAGACTATAAAAGCAGCAGGAGTACTTAACAACCTTAACTGAAACCAGCAGGGGCACTTAACAACCATAGCTCAAAGTAGTATGAGTACTTATACAGGTTCAACCGTACAAAGCACGCCTCGAACAGTGCTACTTTGCCTACAGTTAACCAAGGGTGAGGCCGCCAAGCCCCAGGACAAGGCCCAGGCGCCAGCCCGCGCATCCACAACCTTCTGAAAGCGGCTTCATCTCGCAATGTGGTCAATAAACAGGATATTCGCTTTAGAGCCATGGAAAAGCATGAACATAATCTTCTGTCCTATTCTCCAAGATGGACGGGCCTTCATTATTTGAGACCACCCATGAATAAGTATCTTTTCACCTCCAAGGGGAATGGAGTAGGTCGACATCAACATCATGTTGTGACCAAGCGCAAGTCT
Source organism: Aegilops tauschii subsp. strangulata (assembly GCF_002575655.3). NCBI lineage: Eukaryota > Viridiplantae > Streptophyta > Magnoliopsida > Poales > Poaceae > Aegilops > Aegilops tauschii. The sequence goes on from NC_053035.3 coordinate 387,470,301, forward strand.
GACCCAACCATGGTCAGGCATCTGTATAGGAACAATAGAACTGGGCAGTTTCTGTTTCAAGAAGATCACAGCTGTAAAACTGTGTATAAGCAAGAGTTTATGAACAACATATATAACAAAAAACAACTCGTACCATAAGTTTCTTGACACAGTTGGACCTGTTCAACGAGTGTAGCAGTGGCACACATACCCCACGTGGCCTTCCACCATTGAAACGCCCCACAAGGACCTCAAGACGATCAATAAAGTGTAGGAACTTGTGGATGTCGTCCCAGTCAACTTCAGTGCCATCAGTAACAGCCGAGTTCTTATAGAATAACAAACGAGTAGCCTGCTTAACTTTGAAAAAACCTACACGTGCCACCAATTATAAGAAATATTAGTTAGAAGTAGCATCTTCGTGAGAGATTCGTTGCTACTTCTAAAGTTAAATTGTGATTAGTTAGACAGAATAGGTGGATTAAGAAGTAATCGAGGCAACACGCAAGAACTAGGTACAAAACTAACATGGATGAACAATTGTAATGACATCAGGGTGGAATCGCAGTGAAGATGAGACCAGGTTCTGCTATTTCCATCAACATTCGTGCGCCAACTTTCATTCTGTAACACTTGAGAAAGTTTATCCAAGTTCGGCCATAAAAAAAGCAGCGATCTTCTTGGTTCATGAACCCAACTCGGAACTTATATCCATGGCTTGTCTTCAATGTGACCATTAAACTGGTGTATTCAGTTATGGCAAGGCCGAGCATCTTGAGTACACGTGTTCTGGCAGAGCAAGGAATGCACTGCAGGAAAAATAATATGAGAACACAATGTATTCCCTATCCAAATCTTGAAATAATTTCCTCCTTCACGTCAGTGTTGACCATGGTACTAGTACCTTTTATCCAAATATAGCAATCCAAATTTCCAAATTAGTCGACAGCATGTTCAAAAAACCCCACCCTCCCGGATAGAAAAGAGGATTCTAGGAACATACTGTGCGCGTTTTAAAATCCCGTGTTAGGATGAGAAGGAAAAAATGTGGCGTCTCGCCGGGGGCGCAGCAACCTGTAGGGTCCTCGCACTTTGGGCACTGCAAATGAAACACACTAGATTCGGTAGGAAGAAAAATGCATCAACGACGGCAGCTCCCATCCTAGGATTACCCGCGACCAAGGGACTTGGATTTATCGGGGATGGATGAAGAATTCGTACCTAGTTCTCCATGAGAAAACCCTACGCAATCGCCGAGAGGGGGTTTTCTCTGAACAAGCAGACAAGGGAGAAGGGAATTCAGGCCCAGTGAAATATTGCCGCTTCATCCGTCCAGCTTATTGCTAAAGCTGGAAAGGTGGTTTTTTTTTGTGATTTGATGGCTCATTGGGCATTACTGCGGCGCTGCGACCGGGGTGTGTCTACAGTGCAGTTGTGCACTCTAATTTGGTGCATGGCATGTGGACCCCGTTGCTGGATGCCCCACATATCAGCGAAAGGAAGTAGAAAGACAGGAGTAACTAGTTACACATAAATATATTTTTGACACAGAGATACTCCCTCTGTAAAGAAATATAAAAATCTTTTATATGACAACTTTATACATAAGAAAAATCAAGGGGAATATATATAACATATATAATTATAAAAAATAGAGTTGGTGATGATGGTGTGCCTGCCATCCTGCAATATAGGCCGTCCGATTTATATCTGACGGATAGGAAGGAAACTATGGCAATTTTGTAAAAGGTACCCACACACCTCTCCACATTTGCAAATAAGGCCTTCCCTCGTTCATCCTTTTCTCTCACAAGATAAAATACTCATACAAATGCATCTTGATGTTACGTGCAACGCACAGGCACTATGGGGGTTGAGCTGAGAATATAATACTCAGACAGGCTCACGGTTCTGGACTTCGGGCTACAGGCCAGTGGGCCTGCATGTTTGGGGGCCCATGTGTTCTACCTCAGCGCTTTTCATATTGCAAGCGATCGGTACGGCGCTGGTTTTAGATGCTGTCGCAAGGTGAATACACACAATTGAATAAAGCACGACAACTGTTAGAATGAAATCGAATGACAGTTCCTAACCAGCAATCAGAGTTGCAATTCTATCAATGATATACCACATGATAAATAATACTGTCGTACTACTTATACACACAGGACACTTGTTTCACCATGCGAGATTATTACATCAAAATCTCTCGAAGGATAGATCAGTTCGGCAGTTGCGTGCTGCTACTGAAGAATTTCAAAGTTGATTTGGACCGGCTCTCCTTGCAGAGAAAGTTCGATTTTGACATCATCCCCTACCACAAGATATGATTTAGATTTGAACCTTGACCATCCTTTAACATCAATCATCATGCGACCATCCTTTGTACTTACGGTATATTGAGCGGGTTCATTCACCCAAGGCTGCACATGGTAAGAGAAACTTGGCCACGGTCACCTGGATTGTTGAATGGCTCCCTCGTTGCTCTAGGAATTCTCTGTTTGCAAACAAGAAGACATACACAAACAGTTAGATCAACATAGTGAATCATGTGAAACAACATGGAAAGAAAAAAGAATGAAGCACCTGGGCGGCCAATGCTTACCAAGAAGGTGGACATGTCGGTTTTTGTAAGGACTTTGGTATATGCAGTGTGAACTGCAGCCCAGTCTGTTACCGGTGCAAGTGCTGGTTCCGTTGCCGCTGCACGGGCCGGAGCAGATGCAAGTGCAAGTGTTGGTGTAGGTGTCAGAGCCGTTGCTGGTGCCCGTGCCGGTGCGACTGGTAGTGTCGCTGCTGCTGCCGGAGATGGTGCTCCTTATAGAGCTGATGCCGGTGTCGATGCCCAATCCTCCGGTAGATCAGGCTGATCCGCTGACATGGTCGGAGCCCAATACTCCGCTGGATCAGATTGAGCTGCTGCCGTTGTCAGTGCTAGAGCAAGTGCCGTCGGAGAAGGTGTCGGTGCTCGATCCGTTGCTGAAGGTGGTACCGATGTGCGAGACAGTGGCGATCGTGTCTGGTCTGCTATGATCAGCTATCTAACTTGACTAGGCTCCGTGACCATGATCCTGACTTTTTCTTCATTTCTTTTAAACGCGAGAAGGACTAATTGTGGTGTGTTGGTTAAACCAAACTACAGTTCATCATAGGGATTTAGCTTGTACTCAGACAAGAGACTGATCCAATTGTTTCCAGTAATATAAGTGATTGATAGTGCCTTCGTTACTGACACGACATAAGAAGTGAAACCTGCAAAAATAACCATCGTAGAGCAAACCAAATGGTTTATTCTGTGCTGAATGTCACATGGCAAAACCTGCATCGTAAAATTGCAGCAAAAGAAAGAAAACATGACATTAAATCAATAAGATTTAGACAGTAAATCAATAAGATTTACTTGATGTGACACGAGTGAATCCTTACTAGGAAATCACTATGTTGAAGTACTAAACAGAAGATTGATCGTCTAACTACGCGTGCCATGCAGGCCCCCCGCCTACTCCCACAAGCAGGACAGTCCAAAGGTCGTGACAAATCGTATGGACCGAACATCCATGGGACTCAAAATCCTGGTGGGTGCGATAAACCCTGCAATGCATACAGATATTGGAGTGTAACCATAGTTGATAAACTGTCCTCACAAAAAAGATGATCTGGATACTTCAAAATATACAGACTGAATTGAGTGGACATACATTAACACAGACTGTTCTCAGGACTCACCACACACCAAAAGCGACAGTACTAAACAATACAAGGTTCACAAACACAAATCAAGTACTGAACAATAGTACTTACTACAGACAAGTTGCATTAATTAAACTCTGCAGACTATTTCTTGCCACCGACCTATGAGATGAACCCCGCTAACTGACTAGGCCATGGACTTCGTGAGAGATGTCTACCTGCAGCATCACAATCTCGTCAACCTTGGAGAACCTAACAGAGTGGTCTTTCCACTCATAAACATGACTATGAAGACATGCCGCATCAGATTTGTCGGGAAGCTTTACAAGAACCACACCCTTCATAGTCGAAGGCACAACCAGGAAATTGTTGTGGTGAAGTACAGCCTCGAGAACACGCTTGACAACAATTCTGCAGGAAAACACTAGTTCAGGACACATGGTGACAAGGACACAGCAGTTGGATAGTTTAGCAATAGAACTCATCCTCGGGTCTTCCAGTTCACACGTCATGACTTTGAGAACTTCATCTCCACCGCGGACCTGGTTCTAATTCAAATAGAAACCAAATATTTTAGGGATTTTTATTTTTGTGCCCCTGGTTCCTTAGCTCTACTCATTCATCCCCACTCTGTTAACTTTTGCTCACTTTTCCCCACTCCCTTGCTCGAAACCCTCATAACTGGTTATAACGGACGTTGTCGTCGGGTCAATGCCTTTGACCGTTAGCTGACGAGTGGGGCCGCGTATACGTGGGCGCATGCAAGACCGCGGTCATGGGGTAGCACGTGTCCATGGACATGCCCGAAACGTCCCATCATATAAAGAGGGCAACCACCTCCATCGCCCTACCATTTCCCCCCAAATCCACTCGCTGCCGCATCGTCTTCCTCTGCACGCCGTCGTTGTCTCGCTCTCCTCCACTGCCTCCACCGCACCGTCTCGCTCCCCCCACCACATCCTCTTCCTCACCTTCATCGCCTCCATCTGTCTGATGGCCGACGCTCGTGGCGACGCCGGCGCAGCGGTCGGAGATGTGGTGGAGCTGCAGGGTCAGGGCACAGTGACCGCGGATGTCGGCGGCGTCCACGGCGGTGCGGGGAAGCTCGCAACCGCTGCAGATGTGGCGGGCTCCGCCTCATCACTGCAGAAGGTGACGGCGTCGAGCGGCGCAGTCCATCCCGATGCCCCCGTTGTGCCGCCTGCCGTGGAGGAGCAGGTATTCATTTGCACTTTGCTTAGCTTGTAGAGTTAGTTCGATTGTGATTCAAACAGTAGTTCAGATGGTTAGAGTAGTTGGTTTGACGGATGGGCCAGGGTTTTTTGTATGGGTTGGAGGGATGGGGGTTTTTGTACTAGGGTTTGTTGGATAAATTGGTGCAAAAATTCTAGCTAGATGTTGTGAACTATGATTTTAGGTGCTGCAATGATTGGGGTTTTCAGATTTGTTTTTAGATTTGGATAAATTTGTTGCAAAAATGCTAGATGTTGTGAACAGATTGGGTTTTTTAATGCTATGATGTTTATTAGATTTGTTTTTAGTGCTCACAGATTGGGGTTTTTAATGCTACTCAAGTTATTTGCTTGAAGTTATATTAGCTCTGTTGTTCACAATATGTAGTTATATTAGCTCTGTTGTTCAATGTGTGTGCATGACAATGGAAAATGCAAATAGGATCATAGTATATTAGCCCTATGATCAAGTGTGCATATCTAAATTTCAATATGTAGTTATATTAGCTGTTTTGTTCAATGTGTGTGCATGACAATGGAAAATGCAAATAGGATCATAGTATATTAGCGCTATGATCAATGTGTCATCTGTGCATATCTACATTTTCAATTGGCTTATGTATTTACTAGTGATGGATGTAATTGTATATTCAGGAGGATGATGGTACGGGGAAGAGGAGGAAGATAGACTATAATTTTGACGACCCGTACGATCCAGCGTATGGTGACGACGAAGAGTATGAGGTAAGCCTACTTGAAATTTAGATCGTTCATTTAGTTCGTTTGACATGGTGTATTCCCATGAATCTATAATGTACTAATGTACTTCATTCGTGTGTGCAGTATGTCTTTGGGGAAGATGTGGATGTGGACCACGGCAACTTCGCCTCCTTCAAAGAGAAGGAAGAGGAGAAGATCAGGATCAAGGGCGTGGATTACTACTATAAGAGCAAGACCAAAACTTGGCGCTGCCCCTACTGCACCACCAAGCCAAAGCCAAAGTCCGGCCGCTTCGTTCACCTTCTAGCTCATGCAGAAGATGTGGCCATCCACGGCGAGGACTACAAGATCATAGGGCAGCATGCTGCCCTAGCCAAAGTCATGTCTCCCCCCTTCCCCGATGTTATGATGTAGGTTGTTTGCTGAACTATGTGGGTGAACTATGTTTGTGAACAGGATGTGGGTTACCTTTTGGTGGTTGGATGAATTTTATATGCATGTGGCTATCTATGTTGGGTATTTTTTTGGTTTTTAAATTTATCTGCTATGATTTGTTTCAGTGTTTTGAAAGTTCAGGTGCTGCAAAGATCACACATATGCTGAAAATCTTCATAGTTCAAAACACTGAAACAAGATTTCATAGAGTGTTTTATCAAGGGTTCCCTTTTATCAAATATTCCAATAACAGAGCAAAAAACAACATTTTAATGAAGATTTATTATCAACTATCTATGTTTGTGTAGGAGATCATGTGTGCAAAATTTGAGGTGATTTAGAGGAGGTCAAAGAAATTTGAACTCTATGAAATCTTGTAGGTGATAGCTCATATGTGTGAAGATTTTCTCATGAAAATGACCATAGGACAAGTTTATGATGTTTGGTTGGTAACATGTCACATAAGACAACATTAATATTAAAAACACGTTTTGAAATATGAAAATGGAAAACTAACTTCAGATCCTTCTTATTCACTTTAAAATAAAGCTTTAGTGATTTTTTGATTTGTTTTAAATTTTTCAAAAACAGAAGGTGACACCACCTCCTCTCCTCGGACTCTATGAAATCATGTACATGATAGCTCATATGTGTGAAGGTTTTCTCATGAAAATGACCATAGAGCAAGTTTATGATTTTTGGTTGTTAACATGTCACATAAGACAACATTGTGAGCAGGTTTTATATTTTTTTTGATTTTTTAAAATTAATGGTGCTCATTTGACCTCGATCGTGCCAGCTAGGTTTTTTTCATGAATATGACCATAGACCAAGTTTAGTATTTTTCCTCGTTAGTTTGTCTTATAAAACGATGAACGGCGATGGTTTCATATTTTTCCTTTTTTTAAAATTAGTTATGCTCAGTTAAAGCCTTCGAAACCCCGTTGACCAGCTCAAAACCCCTCTAAACTCCGCGGGGTTTCGCCTAACCCTAGCTCCCAACGTCAGCCGTCCGATCATACCCTCGCGCCAAGCAACAGCCCTCAGATCTGGCCTTCTAGAAGGAACTAGGTGGGCTGGCTGTGTGTAGGCTCCGCGCCGTTGGATCACAAGGACGGCTCCGCATCATTGGATCGTGGGGCGATCCGAGAGAGGCAATCCTATTGGTTGTGCTCGGCTGCTCGCCCACCACTGACTCCATGAAAAAAACGTTGTTATTGGGCCCAAAGGGAAACCAAGCTCTGGTTGGGCCGTCGAATTGCGTCGTTTTTTTGCATCGTTTGCTTTGTTTTTTGTGAACGTGCTGGCTCTGTATTTTTGCACCTTTTTTGCATCATTTGCTCTGTTTTTTCAGCGTTCTTTTGTTCTATACAAATGTAAAATGACCAAATTTATAAGGGCCAAATTTATTTTTATCATGTAAAATGGCCACAAACTATCAAAAAATGGGACATTTTGCATTTCTATAATGGCCACAAGCCCTCTATCTCTTTTTTATCATGCAAAATGACCAAATTTTTAAGGGCCAAATTATTTTTATCATTCAAAATGGCCACAAGCTCTTCAAAAATTGTCTCCTTTTGTTCATATAATATAGGGTTTGACCACGGATTCCCACGCGTGCAATTAGCTTGTTTTTCTTCTTCTTTTCAAACCACCTTTTCCCACACGTGTACACTCCCGATGCTGCGGTGGGTTTGAAAACGGGCTACTAACTTCACATTTGACCCCGTTATTGCCACGGCCAAATAACACGTAGCACTACGGCTATTTAAGCCACCCTCTGCCTCTGCCATCCCTCATCCATCTGCCCTTCTTGCTCTTCGACCCCTTCTCCATCTTCTGCACATCCCCCAGCCATGCAGTACACCGGACCAACCTATCGCTTCCCACCCACCGTGCCAGAGAGGCTCTACCCTACCGGCGTGTACGTTGATCGCACACTACGTGTGTGGGCGATATCAAGGCTGAGGACCGCAAGGAACTTCACCGAGTTCTTCCTCGCGTCCGGCTACCAACCACCTCCCGAGGGGATCTCCAACGATGTTCCGCGTCGAGGAGGTCATCCAAAACCGGGTGGTGGTTGCTCTCCTTGCCCACTTCACCAACACATTCGACGCCTTCTACCTCCTCGGCCGGGTGTTTTGGTGTGGCTCCGAGTTCATCGCTTTCACCACCCACAACAGGTTCACGGAGTACAACAACATCTTCCCCACCGCGACGCACATGCACACTCTTCCGTACCCCATCGACAATGCCCCGGAGGAGCAGTGAAAAGGGCGCCCGAAGGAGTAGCGAGGTGGAGAAGGCGGCTAGGGTTCTAAACCCTCTATCTTTTTTTAGTCTATGTTATGTTAAGTTGTAATTGAACTATGTTGGAGTTGATTTGGGCTTGTTGGCCCTTTCCTTAAATTCTATTATTAAGTTTTCTATCTATTCTATCATTAAGTTCTTCCTAGTTTGAGCTATGTGATCGTGCTATGGGCTTGTTGGCCCTATCTACATATTGGGACTACATATTTGTTGATTATTTTCTTAGAGAGCTCGGCTTGTTAGTAGGGTTCCCTTGTTAGTAACCACCTAGTGCATGCAAGCAAGCTTTGTTAGTAGGGATGAATGAGTACAACGAAGCAAGGGAGTGGCTCTTTTTTTACACAAGCCAAAAATATGTAGCCACCTAGCTAGAAGAGAGGAACAAGTGGCAGTGACCGTCGCTGCATCTGTGGCAGCTGGCGTGCAAAAAGCTGCTCGGTCAGTGAATCGTGGCGGAAGCATCAGCGCATGCAGGCTCGGTCGGTGCATGCAGGCTCGGTCGGCGCATCGTGGGATCGTGGCATCAGCGCATGCAGGCTCGATCGACGCATGCAGGCAGGGTTTGCTGGGTGCATGCATAGCAGGCTTCTGTCCTGGCGGCGCCCACAGACGTTTAATGCAAGGGACAGCCCAACGAAACCACGGCCCAACGGTCGAACAGCGACACCACCCAATGCGGCCCCACTTGTCAGGTCGAACGGACGACACAGTCTAGCATGGCCCCACTAGTCAGAGTTAACGGTCAACCCTTTGACCCGACGACAACGTCCGTTGTGCCCAGTTATGAGGGTTTATGGCAAGGGAGTGGGGAAATTGAGCAAAAGTTAAGAGCGCGGGGATGAATGAGTAGAGCTAAGGAACCAGGGGCACAGATGTAAAAAACCCAATATTTTATTACTACCTCCGTTCAAAAATATAAGATGATTTTCGATATTTTACTCCATATATGCCTACATATACGCACAGAAATGAGTGAACAAAGACACTAGAACATGTCTTCAAAGGCATGAGAGCAGAGGGATTACTTGCAATATCCATAACACAAGTTACTGAGGGAAATATACCCTCTTCAAAGGTAGCATTGATGTTCATATAGTAGTTGAAATTAATCTATAAGAAATCAGTGTCAACCTCTCGCATGTTTTGCTCAAAAGAGGAATTTAGAACCGCCATTTGGCACACAAAAATCACATGCAAGATCACCCAGAAAGTTGGACTACTAGTACTAGTACTGCATGTTACCTGGACTTGCTTAATGAGGGATCCCAGAGAGGGGGGCTTGGACAAGGCGATGGCTTTGAGCTTGTCTGCGGTAGTCTCGGCGGGGTGCTTGCGCTTCTTCGTACCATGAGCCTCGAGGTTTTGGCCAGAGCCATAGACATCACTTCGGCCGGTGCTCCAGCGTCCATCAGGAAACTGTCAAATAGAAATAAAAGAAAAGAAACCATAATCACAAACCGAAAAGAAGAACAGAGAGGGAGTTATAGGATCGGTCTCGGGGTTGCAAGACCGGGCCTTGGTCAGAATCAACACCATTGTTGTGCTCACCTTTCCTTCTTTGGGAGAGAAGAACAATGGCAGAAGCAGGTCGGGGGTTTCTTGAAGAAATGAGGAACAAGATGAGGGAGAAGCGACTTTGGGTTTTCTTCAAGAGAGGAAGCTAAGGGAGAAGAGTGAAATGATGGTTGCTTCGTCCGTCCAACTTACTGCTGGAAAGGAGGGGGTTTTGTGATTTGACGGCTCATTGGGCAATGCTGCGGTGCTTCGATCGGGGTAGTCTACTGTGCAGTTGGGCACTCTACTACAGAGTAATTTAGTGCATGGCTAGTGGACCCCGATGCTGGCTATCCCACATGTCGGCGAAAGTGAGTAGCAAGGTTCCCGATGACCGTCGAGGAGGATCCGCACGGTAGAGCGTGTCCATTGTTTTTCTGAAGAAAAAAAATGATTACAGCAAGCATTTCCACTCTTACGATGGAGGAGTGCGAAACATGGCAACCACTTGAACTTACACAGTGCTCCTATTACTAGGAATGTGCAGTGGTTCATACGTGAGTACCACATAATCTTGTTGCTAGTGTAGTAAGATATGACGATAACAGATGATGTTCTGCGCATGTCAACTATATGAACAGTAATGTAACATAGTACCCCTTTTTTGACTGTCTGATCGAGAATGAACGGTGAGATCAATGTTAACAGAACTAGGTCTACATCGCACGGAGAGTACAGTGCTACAGTACTCCATGGAACATGAACCATATGAAGCATGAATCAGTGTTAGGCAGGGTGTATGAAGGGTGCACGGGATGGGAGCAAAAGTTCCCTTCTCGACCCACTTTTGGGTGTTTGGCAGAGTGCATGAAGGGTGCATGAGTCCACACTAGGAGGTTAACACAAATACACTAGGAGCATGCATGAAGAGGGGTGCTGAGATGAGCACGCATGAGGGGGGAACAACTATATTGAGATGAGAATGCAACCAAACACAACCACACGCTTTGTGCTAAAGTGACTAGTTTGCACCGTTTGAGTTTGATCCAACGGCCATGTTGCGCCGAGACATGGACATGCCCATGCAGAGGACACCTAAACACCACCGAAGTCCCTCTGCTTCTCGAGGAACATGACGTTGGTGATGCAGGGTGCAACCGCTCGCAGATCCCACTCCCGGTCGACGGGAGCCAGCTCGTCAAAGATGGCGTCCAATGGCACGAATGGATTCCGGTGATGGAGACCTGAGAGGGTTCGCCCGGCAACGGCGATGGCAGCCCGCAACCTCTCCTTGTCCAGCTCCGCCCCCACCATCACGCTGAGACGGCTCAGCTCCTCGGAGATATAGGTGAAGAAGGAGACCAGGTCAGGAAGCTGCGGCTCGTTGAAGTCGACGGGGTGGTCGAATGGGTTTAGCCCGACGACCGGCATGGTCGCGCTGGCACGACGGTAGGCATCGCGCAGCCGCAACACATGCTTGGCAACTTGGTCCACCAAGTGGCTGAGGCAATCCTGGACCTCGTCACGATCGGCCCGCTCGCGCTCCAGCTGGCTCCCCTGACGGCCTATCATAACTCCCGCTTTCTGCAGCAACGCTGCCGACGCCTCGAGCATCTTTGTGGTGGATGCCTGCCGCTTTTGAAGCTCCTGAACTCCCAAACATAACGGAGGAGCATGGCACTCCTCTCCTCCTTGAGCTCACGGAGCTCCACATCCTTGGCCCTGAGCTCCACATCCTTGGCCTGGAGCTCCTATGTCAGGCGCCTCACCTCAGACTCCATGATCTGCTATGCTGCCATGGCACCAGGTAGAAGCAATGGGGAGAGGAAGCAAAGGGGGCGAAACGGCTGAAAAGCAATGCAATCTATGGGAAGGCGGAGGGAGCCAGCCGAGGAGCGGGGTGAATCTTTTGGTTTTCACCATGGGAAAACACCAGTCGACGACTTTTCACATCAGGGAGCAGTGGGTTTTACAGGTGGAGTCATCGTGACTAATTGCTGTCGCGCCGGCTCCCGTCAATCAAAAAATTAAAAATCCATCCACGCCTGCTCCCATCAATCAAAAAATTAAAAATCCTGCCGCGCTTGCCGCACCCAAAGACCAGAGCAATGATGCGGTGGATACCGGCAAGGAGATAAAAAAGGGGTGAAAAAACAAATGTGGCGGCGGCCTAGCTAATCGGTTGCACTAGCCCAACTAGCTAGCCACCGTGCTTCACTGATGTACTCGGCGGGAAAGGTGGTCTTTCGTGATTTGATGACACATTTACTTGCTTCAACGCTATGACCGAGGAGGACCCAGAACACGCGGTAGGGCGTCACACGTCTCGGCAAGGAAGAATATATGCGTCCACCACCCGGGAGGACCCCGAAACCGCGCGGTAGGGTGTGCCACGTTTCGGCATGGAGGAAAAATGTGCGTGTAAAAATATACTGTATCAGATGTACTACCTATAATTTGACCTCGGGACCCAGCCAGTCGGTCGAAAACACCCCACTAGCCACACAGCTTCATCATGCTAACGTGGCACGGAGGATAGGTGTGGTTAGCTCTGTCTCGACCAGCCACAACGTCTCTCGTTCTAGGCGATTCTTCTATTTTCCAAGCTTTTTTAGTTATAATAACACCAGGGCAAGCTAGCACCACTCTTCGTGTGTGCTCGTGCGTCTAAAGGTTAGACGATGGAGAGGAGTGAGAGATCGCAGACCTGGGACCCACCAGTAAGTGATTCAACGGTCATGCACGTGTTGACGAGGCACTCCCTCTACTCTACTCAACGTAATACTGTATAAAATCAAGTTATGGGACAAAGCCAACAACCGTTGTTATTTCAGGCTATCGACTTACGCTTTGTAGTCCATGTTGCCAGTTCGAATCTCGTCTTTCAGATTTGTTAGTTTTAGGTCCAAATTTGATCAATGACAAGTGGGACCCCCGTGTGTTGTTTCGATATTTCAGTGTAGGGTGGTTTTTTTGAACAAACACTTTGCACGGTTAGACAAGTAATGGCATGAGTTACATGTATTTTGTAAGTTTAGGAACAAAAATGACAGGTGGCATAGAATATCACATCCACCCCGCAGCTTAGATGCTATGGTGATACGAGTTTTTACGTCGTTGGAACTGAGATCCAATGGCTTGGGAGTAGTCTTTGTAATTATGCACAATTTCCAAACTCTCCAAGGGTTATTTTGCAAATAAAACATTCATGCCTCGTGTGTGCCGCTGCATCTTGGATCCAACGTCTCCCCATTTCTCATATTAGGTGCTCCCCGTAGCTTAATTAGCCGCTACGGTGATACGAGCATCTAGGTCGTATGATCTGTGATCAGATGCCACATGCGTAGTACTTGTACTTTCTGCGCAATTCCCAAGCTCTCTCAGGCGTATATTGCAAAAACATTCAAACCTCCTACTATGAGCCGTTAGATCTCTGGGAACTCGTATCACCATAGAATCTACAGTTCGGGAGCACCTCATATTCTCCCGTGCGAGAAAACATCAAGTGCTCTCGCAGCTTGGATGCTATGGTGATACGAGCTTCGAGGTTGTTCGATCTGAGATCCAATGGCATCTGAGCAGTCTTTGTGCTTGTAAGCAGTGGCCGAACTCTTTGGGGGCTTTTCTGCAAAAAAAACATTCGAACCACCGAGGAGTTGTTGGATCACAAATCCATCGACTCTGAAGAGCTTGTATCACCAAAGCATCTAAGGTGTGGTAGCACATGATATTCTTACATACAGGAGAATATGAGGTCCTCCTTCATCTTAGATGCTACGGTGATACGAGCTTCGAGGTCGTTGGATATGCGATCCAAGAGCATCTTAGTAGTTTTTGTACAAATTGTGTGCAATTCTCAAACTCATTAAGGTTTCATGTAAAAATATTAAGACATCATGTGAGCTGCTATATCTCAGATCTACAAGCTCCAAGCAACTCGTATCAGCATATAGCATCTAAGGTGTGGGGGTACATGATATTCTCTCGAGGAGGAGGGGGTGCACAACCAATGGGTGTTTGGGAGGGTGGGGACAAATATAATGTTCAAATAATACAATCTAAACAATCCTAAACAGAGCTTCAAAATTTTATCTAAGGTCGAGGGGTTAACCCCCGACAATCTACATAGCTCCCCCTAAACACAACATTTGCATGTACTCCCTCTGGTCCTTTTTAGTTCGCATATAAGGTTTGTCTGAAGTCAAACCTCGTAAACTTTGACCAAATTTATAGAGAAAAATACCAACATTCAAAATGTGAAAATCAACAACATTAGATGCGTCATGACTTTAGTTTTCATATTGTATAAATTTAGTATTGTAGATATTAATATTTTTTCATATAAATATGGTCAAACTTTATGAAGTTTGAGTTCAGACAATTCTTATACGCGGAGTAAAAAGGACCGGAGGGAGTATGTAGTACTAGACTTAATATTCATGTTTCAGTTTCTTGTTCATTTCAAATATTGAATTGAGGACCATGCATGTCTTACATTTTCCTCCCTTCGTTCCTAGATATTAGTCTTTTTAGAGATTTCAAATGGACCGCCACATACGAATGTATATAGACATATTTTGGAGTGTAGATTCACTCATTTTGCTCCATATGTAGTCACTTGTTGAAATCTCTAAAAGACAAATATTTAGGAAATGAGGGAGTATTTTTGAATTCGTGTCATACATGCATGGTTTGGAAAAATAGATACACTATACTTACTGGATTTTTGTTGTATTCATGTGTGTGTGTGTGTGGTCATATGCTTGATACATACAAAGTTTTCTCACCACCATACCGTTCATATTTTAAATTTGAATTTGCAATGAAAACTTACTAGGGATACCATGAAATGTGAAATCCACGTTGAGATCACTATATCACAAACTCACTCTAATTCAAGAACTCGTCATAAATCAATTACCATGTTGAGGTTATTATTTGCAAGGAAAATACGGGCATTGTAATACACATAGATTCGTTCGACAATTTAAAATATTCCTTTCGTATTCTCGAATGGTAGGACCCAACGGCGTACCAGCCAGACCCTGGCTCGTGTTGATCCTAAAAAAGGGCTCATGTCCTTCTGGTGGCGTGCATGGTCCGCACATTAGCCAACCCCAACCAGTCGAGCCTCCGAGTTTCGAGTCAAAATATCTGGCGGCCAGAATACTAGCCCTAGAAAATTCCCCTCATGTCCCCGCTCCATGGAGGGATGCTTTAGTAACTAGACAATGTTAGCTACCATGCCGAGCATGGTTCAATTCCCTCGATCGCCGCTACACAAGGCCACCCGTCAACTCCATTGTCTAGTACTAATAGGAGTACTACACCAGGATGAGCACAAAATTGAGCCTGTTTGTTCGTGCCTAGTACTTGAGTTAATATATCAGGCAATGCACTGGTACAGAGGGATTATCCTCTTACTCTGCATATATAACTTGTCTAAAGTCTAACTAAGCAAAATGTTTGACCAAATCCTTTCTTAAGAAATACAACAGGAAAGATGTATCGCTTGAAAATTAATTGCATGATGCGGGTTATGATATTGTTTCGAATCCTAGATTTTAAATTTCAGAAAATCCAAAAGTGACCAGAAATTCATGAAATTGAGCATGGTCTCGTGGTATGGCACAAATATTCCTACGTAAATTTTTTTCTTCAATTTGAGACAAGCTGCTTATGAGAAGTTGCACAAATGAAGAGCCAAGGTATATTGGAACAAAGACCTGTCACATTCAGGCGAACACTTTCACTATTGAAACCGTGGGTGTTTACGTGCCACCACGAGTCCCGCTTCTCATCGGCAGGTGTCGTCCGAGCAAGCGTGTGAGTCGACAGGAGACGTGCGAGCAGACCGCTGTGCCGGCTGACCGGGAGGCGTGCGAGCAGACCGCTGCGCAGGCTCACCGGGAGGCGAGCCCTTTGACCAGGCTCCGCCGCCCACCTTCGTCCCAACTGCCCCCACTTTTAATGGCGCCGGCGCCGCAGTTTAAAATCAACCCCGCACTACCCGGTATCGCTACAATCTTCTCTCTTCCTCTCCGATTCTCCTATCGTCTACCTCCAACCAGCCTGCCCTAACTGTACGCCATGCCGCATCATGATGGTATGCCCTTAGTCTTGCAATTTCCTGAGGAAGACACCCAGCTGGAGTCTCAAGAACATAGGGCGCTTTGGGACGAGCTTTAACCGGCCTTGCGAGAAGACGCCGCGCCTGTCCCCGCTCCGGTTCCGGCTCCAGTCGCCCCGACTGCGCCAGTGCCCATCCCCATGGCATTGATGGGCTGGGAGCCGCACATTGTCGCCGAGCTTGATGCCACGGGGTTCCACGAGGTCCCCGCCGACTTTCACGCACCCGTGCACCTGCTAGCGCATGCGCCCGCACGTGCACTGACGCGCGCGCCCGTGCTGGTGCCCGTGCACCTGCCAGCGCATGCACCTGGGCGTGCACTGACGCGCGCCCGTGCCGGTGCCCGTGCACACGAATGTCTCCGCCGCGCCTGTTCCTGCGCGGGTGCCAGTGCCCCCTCAGCGGCATGGATGGCTGCCGTGACCGCTTCCTTGCACCAGCGCCAGTCGCCTCCTCCCTCCAGAACATTGTGGCCTTCCTTGAAGCTAAGGCCAACGTCCAGGATTACGCCAACAACGGCGCAAGACGCCGCCGTCGCCGTTGCGGTCGGTCAGTGGCCCGACGACACACAGAGCAGGGCAGAGGAGCCGCTTCCCACCGCAAGACGCCCCCGCCGCCTCCGCGTAATCTAAATTTGCCTTAAAAACCGTTCGGATTGCCATGCTTAAAATCTGAACGTTTATCATTTCCGTTTATTTTAGATCAATCGTCGTATGAATGTAAAGTCGGAGTCAGACTGAATGAAATCTATGGTTTGATCGATTGAATGTTTTACTAGAGCCGTATCAAATTAAATATAAAACATCATCAAGCCACATGTATTCCTTCTCATCCAACGACCTAGACTGCTTCAATGTCGAGCGCTCAACATGTTTAGCGTGCAGTTAATTTCATGCCAAAAGTAGTGCTAATCACATAATAACACGCAAATAATACCCTACTTAATATCCGCATGCACTTAATATACTTCCAAATTAACGTGCATTGCACCTACACATTGACTAGTACTACTAGTACGTGAAACTGGTGCCGTAACTTGTGAACGCGTCCAGATATGGTCAACGACAACATCGCCCGCGAGTTTTTCGTGTTTGCCCGTGCGTTTAAATGTAGAAGGGAGGAGAGAGAGAGAGCAGACATGGAACGCACCAGTAAGTGAAGGCGAATAGTACGTTCTAACGAGCCGGTCCCACTAATGTACTAAAAATAATATTACATGTTATCCATTAAATAGGTTGTGGTAATATAAACACATTATATGAACAAGGGGGGGGGGTACAATAAACATTGTTGTACTACGTATGTTGCCTATTGACGTGCGGCTTGAAGGCCCTGGTCGCATGTTCGATCCTCATCCTTTTTAATTTTTAATTTATATATGTGTCCAAATTTGTTTCATGATAGGTGGGCCCCTCGGTGTGTAGTTTGTAGCACTTTAATTTGTGGGTCGAAATTTGTTCCATTACAGGTGGACTATCGTGTGTAGTTTTGTAGCTTATTTGTAATAATTAAAGAGAACAATAGAGTTTTTTGCAATAATACCATGGTGCGACGTTGAATGCGAGAAACACGTGCGAGAGAGCGATGATCGAGCTAGAGGGAAATCAATTGGGGGAGGTGCGGGGGTTGCAACGGTGTTTGGAGTAGTCGTGGGAGGAATGCTACGAAAATATAATCTAAACCCACCGGAATAAATGCCTACACAAATTAATCCAAGGTTGGAGTCCCCCTCGCAATGTAAATAGCTCCGTCTTTGCGAGGGATGGAGAGGTAGCTTCAATGTGTGGAAGATACAGCGTGAGAAAGCGAGGTCAATCGAGACACACACACACACATATATATATATATATATATATATATATATATATATATATATATATATATATATAGACAAAGTGAGTGTGGTCTGACATTCATTGAAAAAATATATATGCTCTGGCGAGATATTGTCCCATTGAGCTTCTGGGAAGGGTGAGGGCTGTAAGATAGAGCTTGAGAGATAATCCAATCACAGACATGTAGATATATTTTGTGCGTGGGAGGAAGCAAGATCAATCGATTACATATATAAAGGGAGAGAGATTGAGCGAGTGTGGGTCGTTGTGCGATCGAAAGAGTGAGACGGGTTGGAGAGAGTGACCTAGATAGACAATGTGCGTGAGAGAGTATACAATATGAATATGTCGAATTGGGATCAAACATGGAGATATATCGTTTGTGTCCGAGAAAGAGCGAGGTCAATCGAGACATACTGAGAGAGAGAGAGAGAGAGAGATTGAGCGAGCGTGGCCCGCCATGAGATCGAAAGAGTGGGGGCGGCTTGGATGGACTGACCTAGATAGACAATCTGCGTGAGAGAGTATAGAGTGTGTCGATCGAGGCCCGAACAGGGAGATATATCATTTGTATGTGAAAGAAAGCGAGGTTAATCGAGACTCGGATAAAGAGAGCGAGTGTGGCTCACCGTGCGGAAGAAAGACTGAGACAGTCTTGAGGGAGTGACCTAGATAGACAACGTGCGTGCGTGTGCACGAGAGGTTGGGGGGATAGATAGGCAATGCATGTATCTAGCGAGAGAGGGTGGGAGAGAGAGAGAGAGAGCTCGCATGGGGTGCAGTGGCGGGTGTGTGAGGTAGATACATTTGGTAACAGAGTGGAAAAAGGGGGTTGTGTAGTTGAGAGAGTTAGAGATCGAAACATGGAGAGAAAGAATGAACGTGTGTCGGAAACCGATAGCTTCCTAAGGTGGTTAGGAGAGGAAGGTTGACTGATATAGGAAGTATGTAGCGTGTGTGTCGAGGGGGGTGGGGCTAAAAACAACATTTGAATGTAGATAGTACGAGACTTAATATCGATGTTTCAATTCGGTGTACATTGTAAGATTTGAACTGAGGACCATCCATATGGGTAATTATTTCGAATTCATGCCATACTAGGTTTGGAAAAGTTGACATTGACTCGATTGTTGTGCTATTTTGTAGGTCATATGTTTGAATCCATCCAAAGTTTTCTCACTACCATGGTGTTCATCATATACATATGAATTTGTATTAAAAAAGTAGCGTGGATACCGTGAAATGCGAAATCCACGTTAGAATTGGAGATCGCTATGTGACACACACTCTAATTCAAATAACTAATTATGTGACACACACTCTAATCCACGTTAGCGTGGATAGCATGGATACCGTTTTGATTTTTTTAAATAACTCCTCATTAATTAATTTATAGAATCTCGTTTCGAGTGACTAATTATTTGCAAGGAAAACACGGGCATGGTAATACATACAGATTCATTTGCAAATGAAAGAAGATTCGCTTGCATTCTCAAATGTAGGCGCACCAGGCAGACCAGGGCCGTGTCGTGGTGGTCGCGTGTGTCGTACGGACGCTTAGCACCCATCCACCACCCCTCCCTCCCTCCCCCCCAAAAAAGAACGACAACCAAATAAGTTCGCGCTTCCACGTTTCGGATTGAAATATCTGACCGGCCCAATTCCAGACCTGCAACATCTCCCTTCTCCACCGTCCCCTTCCGCGCCCAGATTGCTCAAATCCCTAATTCGCCGCCAACCCAAGCAAAGTTCGAATCGCCCCTCATCTCGTCTCTTTCCCCACCTCTGTGCCAGACGATGACGACGAAGACGACGGTCACGCTTCACCACAGCACCGGAGCTACCTCATCTATGCCCTCGCCCACCACACCGGGTGGTCCACCGACAACGTCGGCTGCCGCAACCGACGTGCCTCACAGACACCGACTTCCATAGCATCAGGTGCGCTTCGCCGACACCGTCTCCCACCTCACCGGGGCTACTTCACCGAGCACATCATTGCACCTCCGCCCCCCGAGGCTGTTGGGGCTTCACCAACGGTCTCGTCCACCGCATCGTAGTGCTCCGCTGCCACTCAAGATCTGCATCCGTGCGCGGCCAGCCAACGCCAGTGCATCACCCTCAACGGCTCTGAAGTGACCCGCACTCCAGCTAGGCGAGCATGCCCAAATGCCGGCCCGAACTAGGAATCCACACATCACTCCCTTGTGCACTGTTCCGCGATGTTTGGATATCCTTTCACCGCTGTCTTAGCTTACACGCCTATGCAACTCTGACTTTAACTCTTATTTCTTCTGGAGATATCATCTGAAACAAGCAAAACCATTTTTCAGCGAAGCATGACGGCGCTACGGGATCTGGTACACATCCTGCACACCCGTATAACCTTGTAAGTATCTGTCCTCCGGTACAACAGCAAGGTCGATTCCTCTTATTTGATCAACCATTCGCCGTGTCAAATATGCAGAGGGGGTGCAAGGAGCACAAGGCCTGCACATCCAAGCAAGTGGTAACATGGACTTGTACATGGAACATCCCAAGCACAAGCAGAGCTGCAGTGAGCATGTACAACGAGCTAGCATAAGTCCCTGCATTTCATTTAATTCATACTGGCCTGCGTGTATGATTTGTGTGCAGTGGCGGATCCACGAATTCAAGTTACCAGGGGCGAACATTTAACTTAAAAAATACAAAGGCACTTGCACTCTGGAAATCAACATAACTTGAGAAATGTGAAGCTACACGCACTTTGAAAACCAGCTAATGATTCAAAGTAGTTTAGATTATAAAACACTAAATGATGTAAGCACCAAAAAACACAAAATGCAACATGGTGTACAAGGACTACTAACATGGTTTGTACCTGCTTGAATTATTCGTTCTCTGGCTGAAAATATCGAAGTGTAATTGCACCTATAACTAGTGCGCATACTGCATATCAATATATCTATCCTGCACAAGTATGCCAATAGTTTCAAACAACAGATTAGAAAAGTATTTATGCTACGTTGTCATGATATGGGGACTTTCTGGTAGATGGCCTCGACGTTTCCTCAAGCCATGAAAATGTACTATAATTTGCTTGTCATCAATGCCTGCAAATCTCTATGTCTCTCTCAACATAGCAGATCATCATTAGACACTAAATCCTTCAATGGGAGCTTGCAAAATGCTTGCATTAAATCCCTCATTAGGCACTATATGTTCATCACCAGGAGCATGGAAAATGTTTGCATCAAATCCTTCATTAGCAGTCTGTTCGTTAGACACTCCAGGCTCAAGAACAACATGAGCTTGTATGTTTGCACCGGAAACTTGATTAGATACATCAGGTTCAGTCAGTTCAGAGTATGATTGGGGGAGTTATAAAATAAGCAGAAATTGGTTTCGTTTTCTCATAGATTCCCTACATACAAGCAGTTTTACAACACCGTCAGGTTTAACTATTGGCTAGAAATTGAAAAGTTGAATTAGATATAATCAGGGATGTGATGTACCTGCTCGTTACGCATGCTGCTCTTGCAAGTTGCGACTGTCCATTTGCGCAAGCTCGATGCCATGCCCGTGCTACCGCCGCTGCCTCCCACGCAGGCTACACCCATGGTTGGATCTTCCTCTTCTTGTCCTTCCATTCGCTTGAAGCCCGGCGACCGCCCTCCAACGAGGGCGTGAGGAAGCGTTGTGTCAGCCTGTCCAGCGGCGGCTAGGTTAGGAGCAAACCAGACTGGAGGCTGGAGCGAACAAATTGGGATTTTTCCTGTTGTCGATCGATATGGGAGGCGCTCGTTTGGGCCGCGAGCCTGCTATAGGGCCTGCCTTGCACTTACGTTATTGGCCCATCCAAATTGAAACATTTTTCTTCATTTTTACATTGCCTGCTCGTGCGTTGGGATGAAAAAAACTAGCCTGGGCCAACCTGGATGACTCAAACTAGGTGCACACTTTCCAGCCACCCGAGGCGGCCGCCCATACTAGCCCCTACGGTGGCGTCGCCCCTTTTTGCGTGTATTATTGGGATAGTAAAAAATATTCTAGTGGCGCTTTTGATTTACCCACAGAACGGTTGAATTGCTTGTTTCTATGAACTGAGTTTGCCAATAATGTGAAGGATGCCAGTCTTTTCATCCTATTGTAGATTGCTTAGATCTCGATATGCCAAATGTAAGCGCATGAAATATACAGTAAAAGCTAGTGTGATGTGTGTGGCTACAACTAGTCTGACAATCCGTCCTCATATAACATATCAAGGATGCACCATCCTACCAGATTAACCATTTGACTTACCAATGCGGTGTGGGAAGAAAGAAGTATTGGGACTGTATATCCAAGCAATTGATGCCGTGGACTCCTTCGTAGAACCTTGTAGGCGAAAAATAAGTTGCAGTGTGCCTGTACAAAGAGCTAGCGTAAGTTCAATTATCTGCTTCTCGGAATTTTAGTTAGCCATTTATTTCAAAATTGTTCAATTACATTGCTTGGCTTAATTTAGTTTGCTACTGATTACATAATGCCATAGCCTGTTAATCCTATTATAGACTGAACCTATCTATGTGTTTGATACTTACTGTTAAGAATTACTTGTTTGCCTGAACTTAAATAGCTACTTAAGCACGTAGATAGCTGGTCATATGTACTTCGAGGGTGCATCAGAATTCACGTGCAATTTACGTTATGATACCCTGTTTGTTTAAATGGTTTGCTTTTATCACTTGTAGCATTACTAAATGTTTGCATGTTCATAGATAGACAACTGTCAGGTTTATATGAGGGACACCGTCTTTTTAACTTATATATGTGTTGGAATCATTTTGCTTACATCAAAGAAATTTACAGATGTCTGTGTTGCTGGTAAACGGTATCGACTTGTTACTTTAATACGTTGCCAAGAACTTGTTAGATTTACTAGTTCATGTGTAATTAAATACGTTGCAAAAACTGGTTAGTTTTACTAGTTTGATGTTAGTTTTTTATGGCTCTTCTAACACTTTATTTATGATTGCTAACATTCAAGTTTGCAGGATCCAACTGAAACTCTGTTGGCACAACAGGTATGTTTTCAGAAACTTCCTTGTTTACCTGGTTTGCTGCTGTAACTTGTTGTTGTAATCATCTTTCTAACTTCAAGTTTTCAGGATCCAATTGGAAGTCCAATTGCACAACAGGTACATTTTCAAAAATATATTTGTGTAATAGGTTTGCTGCTGTAACTTGTTGCTCTAATCAAGTTACTGACTACTCAACTTTTCAGGATCCAAGACAAACTCCAATGCCACAACAGGTTCCTTTTGCAAAACTTGTTTGTTTAACTGCTTTGCTGCTGCAACCGGTTGCTCTAATCATCTTACAGGCTACTCAACTTTTCAGGATCCAAGACAAACTCCAATGCCACAACAAGTACCTTTTGCAAAACTTGTTTGTTTAACTACTTTGCTGCTGCAACCGGTTACAATGATGTTAATAACTACTTTTCAGCATCCAATTGGAACTCTTTAATTCCTTGTTTGTTTAACTGGTTTGATGTTATAACTCCCAGTTGAGATGTTTTGCTAACTTCAAATTTTCGGAATCCAATCGGAACTTTAATGGCAAAATAGGTTAGCCCAAGATCAAAGAGCGAGGTCCCCATGGACGTTGTATCATCCCACAACAGTGGCACCGGCCCAATCGTGCATCACGAATTGCCAACTACTGATGCTCTAGAGGCTAAACTATTGGAAGAAACAGAGTCTGCTTCTGCACTTAGAGATGAAGTTAACATGTTGAGGAAGCAAACAACACAATCACAAGCAGTACTCAAGACAACCATTAAATATTTGGTAGATTTCAAAATGAAGCAAGTTGAGACTGACCGCGTTGTTAAGGTCCTGAAGGAAAAAAAGGAAATTAAATTCCCACTTGGTAAATCATAGGTGAAATGTCCTTTCCATCGTTGAATAACCTTTGTGTTGTTTGTTCATGTAATCGATCAAACCATTTGTTTTAGAGATCATGTAATAATTGTTTTTTGTTTTTTGGTTTGTATTTTTTAGCACAAGTCTGTATTAATTGATAAGACTCTGAGACATTTCATTTTGATTGCTCTGCCAGACCTACAAATATGCCAATCGGGCTGAATGTGTATTCAACAATAATAGTAGTATAGACGAAGCTTAAGTGGCACGCATCGGAAAGGGCCAAGATGTTGTACTAGCTTCGCTAAAAAAAGGATGCTCTTCTAGCAAAAAAAGTACAACGGCCTGGCTTATGTATGTTAGTTGATATTATTGATCCATATACTCTATAAGTGTTTATATGTCTGTTAGTTTTGTACATTATTGGTTGATTGACTCGGTATTTGAATCTTGATACATCGCTTGTGTACATATCTAAATGGGAGTACACATTATGCTGCGTGTGACGCTTGAGTTGGACATAAAGTGGTTTCAAATATTCAAATTCACCTTAAAATGGATTCTAGCTTCTGAATTCGAGTATTGGCATTTGTAAATCATATTCATATATGACAGTGGAATACATCTTTGTCGTGCTTTTGAAGATATATAAAATCACATAGAATGATTTATAAAGATTCGTATAGGAATACAAAATGGACTCGAATGTAGTTGCCAGGGTAAACGTGGATGCTTATTTTCCCAAAATTCGAAAGAAGCGGCAAAATGTCCACTCCCACGTCGGCTGCCCAAAGCCAAGTGTTTGGGAGATGGAAATTACTGTCTACCCCTTACATGGACAATCCATCGGCCCGATTTCTGCTACTCTCAATATGGGTAGGTTAGTAACTTCAATTAGACGCGACACGACCGCATCTGAGCCCATTCCGACACGGTGGGCGCCAAAGATGGGCGGCAAAACACATTTGATTCAAGCTCGTCAGAAAGACCTCTGTCTCTCCCTCCATTTCCCCATTCATACACAGTGGGCGGCAAAACAAAATCGACTCGGCCGAAATCGATGTAGGCAAATATTTTCAATAGGGGCAGGTTTGTAACTTCACTCAGACGTGACACAACCGCCCGACCTATTAGCCCCGTTCATAAACCATGGGCGCCAACCGTGGGCGCCAAAACACCCTCTCCTCGCCCGAAATCGCTCTGGGCAAATATTGGCGAAATGCGAGATTACCGTCCTATCCCCAACCGACGAGACGTGAAAATTTTAAATGGGGGCTAAGTTTGTAACTTTCCCATTTTTCAGACAGGCGCGTCCCAAAAACATGGTTCCCCATACCTCTCCCTCCATTTTCCCATTCATACATTGTCCGCGCTAGAACACCATCCCCACACCAGCCTCCTCCGTCCGCCACCCCATCCATCGCCGCCGTCCTCCACCCCATCCATCGCCACCGTCCTCCACCATGCCGGAGCGCCTACCAAGACCGCGTCGTCCACTACTAGAGATGGACATTACTCATCCACGGCGACGGACCAAGAGCCTTGCATCGCATCCTCTCGCTTCATCGGTGTTGTCGTCCTCTTTGCTAGGGCCGCTCACACGACCTTCTCTACCACCGCAAGGCGACTTATCCCCCAATGCACCCATCTACCGTCGCAGATCTGCTTCAACACCACCGATAGCCATCGCACCCCCGATGCCTACACTCCGCCGCAAGACAGGTGGTACTTCATATCTCCTCAACTTTTTTACCTCAACCAGAAAATAGATCGTAACTTGGTTACTGTACTTTCTTTTCAGCTCTTAGAATTTAGGTCTTAGTTCGAAGCATGCTAAATAGCATTTCTCCGGTTTGCAGCTTTAAATCTGCCATGGCACAATCATAATAGGGTTTAATTGATCATGCTTAGGGTTTAATTGACCATGTTGGTTCCGTGGTGGTTTCTTTAATAGAAATCGGAGGGGAAACCCTCTTTTGCTAAAAAAAATGCTTAGGGTTTCCCCCTTTTATGATCACTATATGATCAACATACGTGCTTCGTGTCATAATAGCACTACTCCACCAATCAAGCTAAACAAGCTTAGTTGTTCAAATACGAATATGATATTATTAAACAGAGTCTTTTAATTGGTCAGCTAAATGTTCCTAATTTAGCTTCGAAAATGCATGTTCGCCGCTCGAGTGTGTATCTCTACAGGGTGCCCACGGTGGGCCGCGGCTCACCCTAGGATTTTGGGTCGGCCCAGGCCCCGATTCCCCTCTGTTCTGCTGCACTATCGACCTCTACTCGCCCCCAGCCGCCTGCCTCGCCGGCTACTTGCCGTCCCCGGACGGCATGACTCTAGGAGGAGATGCCGGACTAACAGGAGGTCAGGAGCCGCTCGCCCAACAGCGTCACCGCTGCCCGGGCACGCCGCCGTGCCTACCTTCCTAGTCCGTTCAGGGCTCACGCGTGTAGAGCCACTAAGCCAACCCAATTTATCCTGAGATACGTCCTAAACACTCAGCAGCCACTCCTCATCACCCATTTTCTAATTGATTCATTACTCATTAGGCAGGACTATCATTAGGGTTTGTTGTGTGCTGAGTGCTACCTACACTTGATGGTACAAATCTATTTCAGTAATCTTTAGTACCTGTAAAGTTCACAGGGTTTCAAAATTCCGGCCCTAGGAAAAGACACTAGTCATTTTGGATTGTTGGTCGTAGTGACATTGACCCAGATTACTACTGCAGGCTAGGTTTGTTGACAATTTTACTTGTCTTTCTTACTCATTCGATATGATATCCAATTATTCACGTCGATTAGTTGCAAACAATAAGTGCTAGACAGACTTCTTGATTCATATTTTGGACCGTGTCTTACTGCAGTTACAATTCTGCATACTTGTCCTAGTGAGCTCACAAGTAAATGATTGATCCACTACATCTATGGTTGCCTTGTCATATTTGTTGTCAATATTCTTTTAGGGTGGACCACCCTGTTTCAAAATACTGGAACCGCAGACATTAGTGAATAGTATTTCTTTGTGTGATCTCTTCCATCATGTGTGGGCAACGAACACTGCATTGTATAGAAAGAAAGTGTCATTTCCACCTTTTACATAGACTACAATCTTTTACATGGAATACAATCTGCCTATTTGCTTTGTGTCACACTACCAGCACTCCACCCTTGAAGCCAAACATTATGCCACTCATAATTCCTTAGTTTATTTGTTCAAATACGAATTTGATATGATTCTAATGTTCCTACTTCAGTTTTGAAATGTGTGTATGCCTGTTATAGAGACATAAGAGGTTTGTATTTCTGTGTGTGGTCTGGTCAGCACGGTTGGGGGGTGAACTTTGCATATGCAGCAGTTTATAGGGAGACACTCTTCGAGTTGAATCCGCAATGCATTCCATAGATAATCTGACTACTTTTATGTCATCATGAATCTCAGATTCTGAACAACATCATAATGATTATGAGCTTGCGCGCATGAAAAGAATAAAGCAGAACAATGCCATGGCTATCAACCTTGGCATTAAGGGACTGAAATCAAGTCTGGATGCAATGCCATGCAAACGCTCTCCACCTACAGATTCATGCTCAGAATATGATCCTAGCAGTGATTCTGAGCTAGAGGGAGACCTAAGTCAATGTAGCTCCCTAGTGGAGGAGTCAGAGGTAGATGCCCGATCTTATTCACCCATCAAGGTGCTTGGTCTAACTTTCCAAGGTTATATTGGTTGCATATATCTTGCAACTGATGCTTTGCATTGCCGTTGCACTGCCATTAGCTTAGTTTACACATCGTGTATGTGAATACGCCCTGCCTATCCATTTCAGTACATATTCCATCTGTCATCATACCATATTTATCCATTCAAATGTTGTTCTTGTGTATCAGACGTTCAAAAGGAAGAGGTGATACGTCTCCAATGTATCTACTTTTCCTAACGCTTTTCCTCTTGTTTTGGACTCTAATTTGCATGATTTGAATGAAACTAACGTCGGACTGACGTTGTTTTCAGCAGAACTACCATGGTGTTGTTTTTGTGCAGAAATAAAAGTTCTCGGGATGAAACGAAACTTTGTGAGGAATTTTTATACAATAAAAGAGAATTTCTGGAGCCAAGACCTGCCAGAGAGGGGCACCTGGGTGGGCACAACCCACCAGGGCGCGCCCCCCTCACCAGGCGCACCCAAGTGGGTTGTCCCCACCTGGTGGCCCTGCAGACCCTGAAACCGATGCTATAAATTCCTATTTTTCCAGAAAAATCAGGGAGAAAGAATTATCATGATCCACGATACGGAGCCGCCGTCACCTCCTATTCTTCATCGGGAGGCCAGGTCTAGAGTTCGTTTGGGGCTCCGGAGAGGGTGGGTCTTCGTTCTTCGTCATCACCAACCCTTCTCCATCGCCAATTCCATGATGCTCCCCACCGGGAGTGAGTAATTCCTTCGTATGCTTGCTGGTCGGTGAGGAGTTGGATGAGATTCATCATGTAATCAAGTTTTTGTTAGGGCTTGATCCCTACTATCCATTATGTTCTAAGATTGATGTTGCTATGACTTTGCTATGCTTAATGCTTGTCACTTTGGGGCTGAGTGCCATGAACTCAGATCTGAACTGTTTATGTTATTATCATTATATCCATGTTTTAGATCCAATCTTGCAAGTTATAGTCACCTACTACGTGTTATGATCCGGCAACCCCGGAGTGACAATAGTCAGGACCACTCCCGGTGATGACCGTAGTTTGAGGAGTTTGTGTATTCACTATGTGTTAATGCTTTGTTCCGGTTCTCTATTAAAAGGAGGCCTTAATATCCCTTAGTTTCCAATATGGACCCCCCTGCCACGGGAGGGTAGGACAAAAGATGTCATGCAAGTTCTTTCCATAAGCACGTATGACTATTTACGGAATACATGCCTACATTATATTGATGAACTGGAGCTAGTGCCGTATCGCCCTAGGTTATAACTATCTCATGATGAATATCATCCAACAAGTCACCGATCCAATGCCTACGAATTGATCTTATATTGTTCTTGCTAAGTTACTACAGTTATCATCACTATTACACTTGCTACAAAATTACTGCTATCACTGTTACTGTTACCGTTACTACTGTCACTACTATCAAAACTACCATATAACTTTGCTACTGATTACTTGCTGCAGATAATTAATCTCCAGGTGTGGTTGAATTGACAACTCAGCTGCTAATACCTTCAAATATTCTTTGGCTCCCCTTGTGTAGAATCTATAAATTTGGGTTGAATACTCTACCCTCGAAAACTGTTGCGATCCCCTATACTTGTGGGTTATCAAGACCTTTTTCTGGCGCCGTTGCCGGGGAGTATAGCTATATTTGTTGAGTCACTTGGGATTATTATCAATTTATCACTATGAAGAATCTGAAGGATCCTAAGACCAAGATTTATCCCTCTCAGGCGAGGGGAGGTAAGGAACTGCCATCCAGTTCTGTTTTAGATTCACCTTCTATTATGAGTAAACTTGCAACACCACAACATGCTACCAATTCTAATATGTCGCAAGTTATTGATGATGCTACTTCTACTCTGAATAATGCTTATGATGATGCTAGTACCTTGCTTGATAATGATGATGTGCCACTTGGTGAATTTCTTGATGAAAAAATTGCTAGAGTAATTCAACATGATGTTGTTGAATCTGATGATGAGCTTGAAAATGAAACTCCTGAAACACCTGCTAGAACTAGCCTTCCTAGATATCAATTGCCTAAGGTACCGGAAGGTTATGTTATGAATGAGGAGACAACTAGAGATATTCTTGCTTGTAAGGATAGAGATGATCTAGAGAAATTACGATGCAAGTATAAGGAAAAATCTCTGAATGCTAGAATGAAATGTGATCCTAAGTTTTCTACTTCACCTATTTTTATTGATGATAAGGATTACGAATTCTCTGTCGACCCAGAGTTGATTACTTTGGTTGAATCTGATCCTTTCCATGGTTATGAAACTGAAACTGTTGTGGCACACCTTACTAAGTTGAATGATATAGCCACCCTTTTTACTGATGATGAGAAAACTCGCTATTACTTTATTCTCAAATTATTTCCTTTCTCATTAAAGGGTGATGCTAAATCTTGGTACAATACTCTTACTCCTGGTTGTGTGCGTAGTCCCCATGATATGATTTATTACTTTTCTGAAAAATATTTTCCTGCTCATAAGAAACAAGCTACCTTACAGGAAATATTTGACTTTGTGCAAACTAAAGAAGAGAGTCTCCAACAAGCTTGGGGGAGGCTTTGCCAGTTACTTAATGCTTTGCCTGATCATCCTCTTAAGAAAAATGAAATACTTGATATCTTCTATAATGGACTAACCGATGCTTCTAGGGACTTCGTAGACAGTTGTGCTGGTTGTGTTTTCAGGGAACAAACTGTTGGACAAGCCGAAGAATTATTGAATAACATATTGAAAAATTATGATGATTGGACTCTTCCCGAACCACTGGCTAAACC
This sequence comes from Aegilops tauschii subsp. strangulata, assembly GCF_002575655.3. Classification (NCBI taxonomy): domain Eukaryota; kingdom Viridiplantae; phylum Streptophyta; class Magnoliopsida; order Poales; family Poaceae; genus Aegilops; species Aegilops tauschii. The sequence continues at coordinate 387,500,530 of NC_053035.3, forward strand.
CACTCCGAAGAAGAGGAGTATAGTATATCTCAGTCCTGAAGATATGCAAGAGGCAAAGAAATCTATGAAGAAAAAAGGTATTAAAGCCGAGGATGTTAAAAATGTACCTCCTATTGAAGAAATACATGGTCTTAATACACCACCACTGCCTAAGGTGGTAGAGGTAAATTCTCTAATGAAGTTCAATGATAATGATAATCCTCACAATATGCATCCTAGTCAATGCCTTTATGAGTTTGAAAACTACATTAGAAAACAAGATCACTTCAATGCAAATGTTATGAAACAATTGAAATATAATTCTGATATGATTGCTCGCTTGAGTGACTTGTTATTTAGAATCTCAAATGATGTTAGAGGTGTTGGAAAACATGCTTCTATGGTTCAAACCCAGTTAGAACAAGTTGCTAAATCTCAAAGAGAATTGCTTGATGAAATGAATAATAATATGCATGACTTTACTATTAGAGTTGCAACTAGAGGAGGTAAAATGGCTCAGGAACCACTTTATCCTGAGGGACACCCAAAAAGAATTGAACAAGACTCACAAAGAAATAACACTAGTGCACCTAGTCCTCCTAAAAAGAAAAAGAAGAAGAAAAATAATAGGACTTTGCATGCTTCTAGTGAACCTGAAATAGAAAAACCTCCTGATAATGAAAATGAAACTTCTATCTCAGATGCTGAAACTCAATCTGGTAATGAACAAACACCTAGTGATAATGAAAAAGATAATGCTGATGTTCATGAAGACACTCAACCAAACAATGAAAAAGAACCAGATAATGATGTTGAGATAGAACCACCTGCTGATCTCGATAACCCACAACCTAAGAATAAAAGGTATGATAAAAGAAACTTCGTTGCTAGAAAACACGGTAAAGAAAGAGAACCGTGGGTTCAAAAACCTATGCCTTTTCCACCCAAGTCAAGTAAAAAGAAAGATGATGAAGAATTTGAACGCTTTGCGGAAATGCTAAGGCCAGTCTTTTTGCGTACTCACTTGACTGATATCTTGAAAATGCCTCCTTATGCAAAGTATATGAAAGACATCATCACTAATAAGAGAAAAATACCGGAAGCTGAAATCTCCACTATGGTTGCTAATTATACTTTCAAAGATAGAGTACCTAAATAACTTGGAGATCCGGGAATACCAACTATACCTTGCTCTATCAAAACGAATTATGTGAAAACTGCTTTGTGTGATTTAGGAGCTGGTGTTAGTGTTATGCCTTTCTCTTTATATAAAAGACTTGACTTGAATAAACTCACACCTACTGAAATATCTTTGCAAATGGATGACAAATCAACTGCCATACCTATCGGTATCTTTGAGGATGTGCCCGTTGTTGTTGCTAATGTTACCAATTTGACTGACTTTGTTATACTTGAGATGCCCGAGGACGACAACATGTCGATTATCCTTGGTAGACCCTTCTTGAATACTGCAGGGGCTGTTATTGATTGCAATAAAAGTGAGGTCACTTTTCATATTAATGGTAATGAGCATACGGTGCACTTTCCGAAGAAACAATTCCAAGTGAATGGTATTAATGTTATTGAAAAATCTCCGACAATCACTATTGGAAGTTTTCAAATACCTCTACCTACTGTCAAAAAGAAATATGAAATGCTTATTGTTGGGGACATTCATATCCCCATTGAGGCAATAATAAAGTTATTATTTATTTCCTTATATCATGATAAATGTTTATTATTCATGCTAGAATTGTATTAACCGGAAACGTAATACTTGTGTGAATACATAGACAAACAGAGTGTCACTAATATGCCTCTACTTGACTAGCTCGTTGATCAAAGATGGTTATGTTTCCTAGCCATTGACATGGGTTGTCATTTGATTAACGGGATCACATCATTAGGAGAATGATGTGATTGACTTGACCCATTCCATTAGCTTAGCACTCGATCGTATAATATGTTGCTATTGCTTTCTTCATGACTTATACATGTTCCTATGACTATGAGATTATGCAACTCCTGTTTACCGGAGGAACACTTTGTGTGCTACCAAACGTCACAACGTAACTAGGTGATTATAAAGGTGCTCTACAGGTGTCTCCGAAGGTACTTGTTGGGTTGGCGTATTTCGAGATTAGGATTTGTCACTCCGATTGTCGGAGAGGTATCTCTGGGCCCACTTGGTAATGCACATCACTTAAGCCTTGCAAGCATTGCAACTAATGAGTTCATTGCGGGATGATGTATTACGGAACGAGTAAAGAGACTTGCCGGTAACGAGATTGAACTAGGTATTGAGATACCGACGATCGAATCTCGGGTAAGTAACATACCGATGACAAAGGGAACAACGTATGTTGTTATGCGGTCTGACCGATAAAGATCTTCGTAGAATATGTGGGAGCCAATATGAGCATCCAGGTTCCGCTATTGGTTATTGACCGGAGACGTGTCTCGGTCATGTCTACATAGTTCTCGAACCCGTAGGGTCCGCACGCTTAACGTTTCGATGACAGTTATATTATGAGTTTATATGTTTTGATGTACTGAAGATTGTTCGGAGTCCCGGATGTGATCACGGACATGACGAGGAGTCTCGAAATGGTCGAGACATGAAGATTGATATATTGGAAGCCTATATTTGGATATCGGAAGTGTTCCGGGTGAAATCGGGATTTTACCGGAGTACCGGAGGGGTTACCGGAACCCCCCGGGGGGTTAATGGGCCATAGTGGGCCTTAGTGGAGAAGAGGAGAGGCGGCCAGGGCAGGGGGGGCGGCGCCCCCCTTTCCTTCTTCTCCTCCACCTCTTTCCCCCTCTTCTCCTAATCCAACAAGGAAAAGGGAGGGAGTCCTACTCCCGGTGAGAGTAGGACTCCTCCTGGCGCGCCCCCTCCTAGCCGGCCGCACCTCCCCCTTTCTCCTTTATATACGGGGTATGGGGGCACCCTAGAGACACAACAATTGATCTTTTGATCTTTTAGCCGTGTGCGGTGCCCCCCTCCACCATAGTCCACCTCGATAATACTGTAGCGGTGCTTAGGCGAAGCCCTACGTCGGTAGAACATCATCATCGTCACCACGCCGTCGCGCTGACGAAACTCTCCCTCAACACTCGGCTGGATCGGAGTTCGAGGGACGTCATCGGCCTGAACGTGTGCTGAACTCGGAGGTGCCGTGCGTTCGGTACTTGATCGGTCGGATCGTGAAGACGTACGACCACATCAACCGCGTGTGCTAACGCTTCTGCTTTCGGTCTACGAGGGTACCTGGACAACACTCTCCCCTCTTGTTGCTATGCATCACCATGATCTTGCGTGTGCGTAGGAATTTTTTTGAAATTACTACGTTCCCCAACAGTGGCATCAGAGCCTGGTTTTATGCATAGATGTCATATGCACGAGTAGAACACAAGTGAGTTGTGGGCGATATAAGCCATACTGCTTACCTGCATGTCATACTTTGGTTCGGCGGTATTGCTGGATGAAGCGACCCGGACCGACATTATGCGTACGCTTACGCGAGACTGGTTCTACCGACATGCTTTGCACATAGGTGGCTGGCGGGTGTCAGTTTCTCCAACTTTAGTTTAACCGAGTGTGGCTACGCCCGGTTCTTGCGAAAGTTAAAACAGCACCAACTTGACAAACTATCGTTGTGGTTTTGATGCGTAGGTAAGAACGGTTCTTGCTAAGGCCGTAGCAGCCACGTAAATTTGCAACAACAAAGTAAAGGACGTCTAACTTGTTTTTGCAGGGCATGTTGTGATGTGATATGGTCAAGACATGATACTAAATTGTATTGTATGAGATGATCATGTTTTGTAACCGAGTTATCGGCAACTGGCAGGAGCCATATGGTTGTCGCTTTATTGTATGCAATGCAATCGCCCTGTAATGCTTTACTTTATCACTAAGCGGTAGCGATAGTCGTAGAAGCATAAGATTGGCGAGACGACAACGATGCTACGATGGAGATCAAGGTGTCGCGCCGGTGACGATGGTGATCATGACGGTGCTTCAGAGATGGAGATCACAAGCACAAGATGATGATGGCCATATCATATCACTTATATTGATTGCATGTGATGTTTATCTTTTATGCATCTTATCTTGCTTTGATTGACGGTAGCATTATAAGATGATCTCTCACTAAATTTCAAGATAAAAGTGTTCTCCCTGAGTATGCACCGTTGCCAAAGTTCGTCGTGCCCAGACACCACGTGATGATCGGGTGTGATAAGCTCTACGTCCATCTACAATGGGTGCAAGCCAGTTTTGCACACGCGGAATACTCAGGTTAAACTTGACGAGCCTAGCATATGCAGATATGGCCTCGGAACACTGAGATCGAAAGGTCGAGCGTGAATCATATAGTAGATATGATCAACATAGTGATGTTCACCATTGAAAGCTACTCCATTTCACGTGATGATCGGTTATGGTTTAGCTGATTTGGATCACGTGATCACTTAGAGGATTAGAGAGATGTCTATCTAAGTGGCATTCTTAAGTAATATGATTAATTGAACTTAAATTTATCATGAACTTAGTACCTGATAGTATCTTGCTTGTCTATGTTGATTGTAGATAGATGGCCCGTGCTGTTGTTCCGTTGAATTTTAATGCGTTCCTTGAGAAAGCAAAGTTGAAAGATGATGGTAGCAATTACACGGACTGGGTCTGTAACTTGAAGATTATCCTCATTGCTGCACAGAAGAATTACGTCCTGGAAGCACCGCTAGGTGCCAAACCTGCTGCGGGAGCAACACCAGATGTTATGAACGTCTGGCAGAGCAAAGCTGATGACTACTCGATAGTTCAGTGTGCCATGCTTTACGGCCTAGAACCGTGACTTCAACGATGTTTTGAACGTCATGGAGCATATGAGATGTTCCAGGAGTTGAAGTTAATATTTCAAGCAAATGCCCGGATTGAGAGATATGAAGTCTCCAATAAATTCAACAGTTGTAAGATGGAGGAGAATAGTTCTGTCAGTGAGCATATACTCAAAATGTCTGGGTATAACAATCACTTGATTCAACTGGGAGTTAATCTTCCGGATGATAGCGTCATTGACAGAATTCTTCAATCACTGCCACCAAGCTACAAGAGCTTCGTGATGAACTATAACATGCAAGGGATGGATAAGACGATTCCCGAGCTCTTCGCAATGCTAAAGGCTGCGGAGGTAGAAATCAAGAAGGAGCATCAAGTGTTGATGGTCAATAAGACCACCAGTTTAAAGAAAAAGGGCAAAGGGAAGAAGAAGGGGAACTTCAAGAAGAACAGCAAGCAAGTTGCTGCTCAAGAGAAGAAACCCAAGTCTGGACCTAAGCCTGAGACTGAGTGCTTCTACTGCAAGCAGACTAGTCACTGGAAGCGGAACTGCCCCAAGTATTTGGCGGATAAAAAGGATGGCAAGGTGAACAAAGGTATATGTGATATACATGTTATTGATGTGTACCTTACCAGAGCTCGCAGTAGCACCTGGGTATTTGATATTGGTTCTGTTGCTAATATTTGCAACTCAAAACAGGGACTACGGATTAAGCGCACACTGGCCCAGGACGAGGTGACGATGCGCGTGGGAAACGGTTCCTGTCAGGACCCCGATTCCAAGTCACATCGATCTAGCCGGTAACACCTCATATCACCTTGCGGCCTCACGCACGGTATTCCCACAGGTGTCGCCTTACCATGGCCCGGGACCGTTTGCGTCTTTTGGCTCATGTATATGATAGTGTCGCTAGCATCCATATGACAGAGAACCTGGGCCGACATGACTAGTCATGAACCCAAAGTGGCACTAACTTACGGGGACAGGCATACATGAATCAACATCGAGCATGTCGGTCAGCAGCGTGCGAATCCGGGCTATAGCACTGGGCTAACAGGACTCCGATGAACCGGGCTGTAGCAGGCTAGGCAGGACTCCGGATGTCACCGCATGACATTTCCCCGAAGGGACAGACACATGAACGAAGTGAATCACATGCCGGCCAGTCAGGTGTTCCGGAGCAGTAGTGCTGGGCTAGCAGGACTCCGGTGAACCGGGCTGTAGCGGACTACTATGGCTCATGGAAGCACAAGACTACATTTCCCCATAAGAGAGGCTACCAAAGATAAACAACTAGGTTGTCGGATCCCACACATACCAAGCATTTCAATCATACACACAATATGCTCGATATGTGCAAATACAACATGGCATCACAACAAGACTCTACGACTCAGAGTATTTATTCATTATGCTCCGAAGAGCCAGATATTACAAACATGGGTCTCATGACCCAACATTCAGAGCATACAAGTCAAAGCACATGCGGAAGCTTAACATGTCTGAGTACAGACATCTACAAATGAAAAAGGCTGAGAAGCCTGACTATCTACCAGATCCTGCCGAGGGCACAAGATCGTAGCTGAGGTATCAAGCTAAACGTCGAAGTCCACACGGAACTACTAGCGAGACTGACGTCTCTCTGCAAAACATAAAATAAGCAAACGTGAGTACAAATGTACCCAGCAAGACTTACATCAGAACTATCTACATATGCATCGGTATCAACAAAGGGGGTGGTGGAGTTTAACTGCAGCAAGCTAGCTTTGACTCGGTGGCTATCCTGAACTACGACTGCAAGTAACTCCTTTGAGGTGGCGCACACGAGTCCACATATCCACCATATCAATACTCCACTATGGATCCGCTCCCGTCTCCCTACGAGAATGCCATCCATAGCACTCACGCTTATCTTGCGCATTTTAGAGTATCCACTTTCACTTGTCTATGAACTGTACAGGCAACCCAGAAGTCCTTTACCGCGGACATGGCTATTCGAATAGATGATCTTAACCCTGCAGGGGTGTACTTCTTCACACACGCTCTCGCCACTTACCACCATGTACACGTCGTGTACCTCGGCAACCTTCAAGCGGAAGCCTGGCGAGGGAGTCGGCCACGACCTGACTAACCACACAAGTCTCTCGTCCAGGTTTGTCGCCTATTCGGGTTCCATCCGCAAGGAGATCCGGCCGGGGTGTCGCTCACGGCCCCAAACGATGTGTGCAGGGTTCCCAAGCCCACCTCGACGGATGGATCTACGCTTGGTATACCCGGCCACGGTGCCTAGTCTGTCCCAAGCCCACCTGTACCAGGTGCCACTTGGTAGACTACTAACACTACCTACAAACACCAGAAACTAGTTGCAACTCCTGGACAGAGATCGGGTTGATTAATAAGTCGAGAGGGGCACTTAAGCATTCCAATGCGTGGTAGTAGCTGTTCATGGATCACAAACACAGAACTCAGTTCCTGAGGACGGTTTCAATAAGACAACCCACCATGTACTCCTACATGGCCTCTCACCGCTACCTTTACCAAATCATGTTCACACACTTAGCTCTCAACAGTAGGACATGTTCACCACATTACAATTCATCCCCGATGAATCAGACCTGACACAACTCTAAGCAATAGCAGGCATGACAAACAGGCATGAATGAGTAGGCACATCAGGGCTCAAACAACTCCTACTCATGCTAGTGGGTTTCATCTATTTACTGTGGCAATGACAGGTCATGCAGAGGAAAGGGGTTCAACTACCGCAGCATGTAACAGTTGAATCGTTGTTGTCCTAATGCAGTAAAAGAGAGCAGGAGCGAGAGAGTGGGATTGTATCGGAATGAACAAGGGGGTTTTGCTTGCCTGGCACTTCTGAAGATAGCATTGAGTCTTCATTAGTGTCAACGATCACAACGCCGGAACATCGTCTACCGAGAGGGGACAAATACCGGCAACAGAGAAGAAATACAATCAATGCAATGCACAATATGATGCATGATCATGACATGGCAATATGAATGTGTTTTGGGCTAATGCAAGCTAGAACAGATTGAGATGAGTCCATTTGAACCAAAGATTCAAATGCAAACCCATTTTATAGAGTCATATAAGTGCATTATCTTGTTTCATCTAAACAGCAAGGTTAGGTTGCTCTAACATGCATGAAACCAGTACAGATGGATAGATTGGATTTTTCTGATCATTTTTCATATATAAATTATTCCATTTGGAGTTATGGTTGAATTTCTATGAATTTTTGAAGTTTGTAGCATTTTCTGGACTTTCCTGGCTATTTAAAATTAAACTACTTCCAGAAATTGTAATACTGCGTCTGCAAGGCGTCAGGCTGACGTCAGCAGGGTCAACAGGGTCAACCCTGACAGCTGGGACCCACATGTCATTGGCTCAGAGTTAACTGGAAGTTAATCCCGTGTTGACTGGGATTTGACCCACCGCGGGGCCCACTGTCAGTGACTGCGTTGTGTAATTAGCAGTGTGGTTAGGCCCTAATGGCGTGGTTAGCCAGCGGCTTAACGACGGCGACCACACCGTGCAGCGGCGGCTCGACGGAGTGGCGCTAGGGCAGCGGCAGAGCGCGCTGAGGGCACTAGGGGGAAGCCCAGGCCCGTGCGCATCTAGGGAGGCTGCGTGGCTGGCGGGGATGGACTGTTGCGGCGGCGGCAGCGAGGTTAGCGGCGGCCAGAGCTCGGCCGTGTACGGGCAGGGTGCTGTGGTGCACTAGCAATCCAAAGGAGAGGCTGGCCAGCGTCGCTGGGCTACCCGGAGCTCGACGGGCAGCAGTGAAAGGTGGAACGAGCTCCGCAGCAAGCAGAGCATCAGCCATGGCGGTGGCCGGAGCTACGGCGTCAGCGGGATAGGCTAGCAGACAGGAACGGAGGGGGAAATGCAGAGGGGGAAGATCAGGAGCTCACAGGGAACACGCAGGGCTGATCAGTGGGCTCGGGGGTGCGATGGAGGCGGCGAATCGGCGATGGCGACCGGCGGTGTAGAGAGAGACGATGTCGAGCTCGATGGCGTCTCTTCAGGGCGCCCGGGCTCACGATCTGCGTCGAGGTGACTTCCCGATCGATGGCGGAGCTCCTAGATACAGAATCGCGGCGTCTCATCGATGGTGGCCACGTGAACGACGTACGGTGTCCATGGCTGCTCTCGGTTGATGCTCAAGGAAGAAGCTAGAGGAGAGGGAGAGAGTTCCAGGGCAAGGGGAGAGGCAGAGGGGGCTGCGGGGCATCTCCCAGGCGACGTGGATGGGCACGGGGCGCTCGGGAGGTGGCAAGCAGGAGGTGGCCCTCGCCTCCTGTGCGTGCGCCACGCACAGTGCACACTGGCGGGAGGAAGGGGATGGCTGGCATGTTGCCTGGTGGGCTGGGCCGCCAGCAACAGTGCCAGGCCGCAGGTGAGTGGGCTCTGGGTAGGCCTCTGCTCTCTTTTATGTTCTGTTTTGTTTTGTTTTTATTTATTCATTTTGCCACTGATTCAGGGCAAAACCTTCTGAATATTTGTATGTTGCCATTATGGACTTTTCCAAAGGCACATAAATAATTTCAGGGCCTTTTGAAATATATTCTATATAAAATGAATATAATCCAAAAGTCAAATACTTATTGATTTAATTTCAAAGGCCCAAAATAAATATCCCTGAGACTCCACAAATATTGGTTTGAATTTTTCCTCTTGCCAATATTTTTATAGCTTAACAGCAACATTTTCTTGGGCTTATTTGAAGCAATTTTTAATGTTGATCATTTTTAGAAATGATCTCTGAGGCTTTTCACATTCCCCAATTCACATTTAAATGGAATTTTAAACATGATGCATGGATGCCACTCACTGATGCAACTAGTTACAAAGCAGAATTCTAGGGTTGTGACAGTTCCAAAGTCGATGTGATCGCCGTCGGCACGCTACCTCTACATCTACCTTCGGGATTAGTATTAGACCTAAATAATTGTTATTTGGTGCCAGCGTTGAGCATGAACATTATATCTGGATCTTGTTTGATGCGAGACGGTTATTCATTTAAATCAGAGAATAATGGTTGTTCTATTTATATGAGTAATATCTTTTATGGTCATGCACCCTTGAAGAATGGTCTATTTTTTATGAATCTCGATAGTAGTGATACACATATTCATAATGTTGAAGCCAAAAGATGCAGAGTTGATAATGATAGTGCAACTTATTTGTGGCACTGCCGTTTAGGTCATATCGGTGTAAAGCACATAAAGAAACTCCATACTGATGGACTTTTGGAACCACTTGATTATGAATCACTTGGTACTTGCGAACCGTGCCTCATGGGCAAGATGACTGAAACGCCGTTCTCCGGAACTATGGAGAGAGCAACAGATTTGTTGGAAATCATACATACAGATGTATGTGGTCCGATGAATATTGAGGCTCGTGGCGGATATTGTTATTTTCTCACCTTCACAGATGATTTAAGCAGATATGGGTATATCTACTTAATGAAACATAAGTCTGAAACATTTGAAAAGTTCAAAGAATTTCAGAGTGAAGTTGAAAATCATCGTAACAAGAAAATAAAGTTTCTACGATCTGATCGTGGAGGAGAATATTTGAGTTACGAGTTTGGTCTACATTTGAAACAATGTGGAATAGTTTCACAACTCACGCCACCCGGAACACCACAGCGTAATGGTGTGTCCGAACGTCGTAATCGTACTTTATTAGATATGGTGCGATCTATGATGTCTCTTACTGATTTACCGCTATCGTTTTGGGGTTATGCTTTAGAGACGGCTGCATTCACATTAAATAGGGCACCATCGAAATCCGTTGAGACGACGCCTTATGAACTGTGGTTCGGCAAGAAACCAAAGTTGTCATTTCTTAAAGTTTGGGGCTGCGATGCTTATGTGAAAAAGCTTCAACCTGATAAGCTCGAACCCAAATCGGAGAAATGTGTCTTCATAGGATACCCAAAGGAGACTGTTGGGTACACCTTCTATCACAGATCCGAAGGCAAGACATTCGTTGCTAAGAATGGATCCTTTCTAGAGAAGGAGTTTCTCTCGAAAGAAGTGAGTGGGAGGAAAGTAAAACTTGATGAGGTAACTGTACCTGCTCCCTTATTGGAAAATAGTTCATCACAGAAACCGGTTCCTGCGACGCCTACACCAATTAGTGAGGAAGTTAATGATGATGATCATGGAACTTTAGATCAAGTTCTTACTGAACCTCGTAGGTCAACCAAAGTAAGATTCGCACCAGAGTGGTATGGTAATCCTGTTCTGGAGGTTATGTTACTAGACCATGACGAACCTACGAACTATGAAGAAGCGATGGTGAGCCTAGATTCCGCAAAATGGCTTGAGGCCATGAAATCTGAGATGGGATCCATGTATGAGAACAAAGTGTGGACTTTGGTTGACTTGCCCAATGATCAGCAAGCCATTGAAAATAAATGTATCTTCAAGAAGAAGACTGACGCAGATGGTAATGTTACTGTCTATAAAGCTCGACTTGTTGTGAAAGGTTTTCGACAAATTCAAGGGGTTGACTACGATGAGACCTTCTCACCCGTAGCGATGCTTAAGTCTGTCCGAATCATGTTAGCAATTGCCGCATTTTATGATTATGAAATTTGGCAAATGGATTTCAAAACTGCATTCCTGAATGGATTTCCGGAAGAAGAGTTGTATATGATGCAACCGTAAGGTTTTGTCGATCCAAAGGGAGCTAACAAAGTGTGCAAGCTCCAGCGATCCATTTATGGACTGGTGCAAGCCTCTCGGAGTTGGAATAAACGCTTTGATAGTGTGACCAAAGCATTTGGTTTTGTACAGACTTTTGGAGAAGCCTGTATTTACAAGAAAGTGAGTGGGAGCACTGTAGCATTTCTGATATTATATGTGGATGACATATTGCTGATTGGAAATGATATAGAATTTCTAGATAGCATAAAGGGATACTTGAATAAGAGATTTTCAATGAAAGACCTCGGTGAAGCTGCTTATATATTGGGCATCAAGATCTATAGAGATAGATCAAGACGCTTAATTGGACTTTCACAAAGCACATACCTTGACAAAGTTTTGAAGAAGTTCAAAATGGATCAAGCAAAGAAAGGGTTCTTGCCTGTGTTACAAGGTGTGAAGTTGAGTAAGACTCAATGCCCGACCACTGCAGAAGATAGAGAGAAATGAAAGATGTTCCCTATGCTTCAGCCATAGGCTCTATCATGTATGCAATGCTCTGTACCAGATCTGATGTGTGCCTTGCTATAAGTCTAGCAGGGAGGTACCAAAGTAATCTAGGAGTGGATCACTGGACATCGGTCAAGAACATCCTGAAATACTAGAAAAGGACTAAGGATATGTTTCTCATTTATGGAGGTGACAAAGAGCTCATCGTAAATGGTTACGTTGATGCAAGCTTTGACACTGATCCGGACGATTCTAAATCGCAAACTGGATACGTGCTTACATTGAACGGTGGAGCTTTCAGTTGGTGCAGTTCTAAACAAAGCGTCGTGGTGGGATCTACGTGTGAAGCGGAGTACATAGCTGCTTCGGAAGCAGCAAATGAAGGAGTCTGGATGAAGGAGTTCATATCCGATCTAGGTGTCATACCTAGTGCATCGGGTCCAATGAAAATCTTTTGTGACAATACTGGTGCAATTGCCTTGGCGAAGGAATCCAGATTTCACAAGAGAACCAAGCACATCAAGAGACGCTTCAATTCCATCCGGGATCTAGTCTAGGTGGGAGACATAGAAATTTGCAAGATACATACGGATCTGAATGTTGCAGACCCGTTGACTAAGCCTCTTCCACGAGCAAAACATGATCATCACCAAGGCTCCATGGGTGTTAGAATCATTACTGTGTAATCTAGATTATTGACTCTAGTGCAAGTGGGAGACTAAAGGAAATATGCCCTAGAGGCAATAATAAAGTTATTATTTATTTCCTTATATCATGATAAATGTTTATTATTCATGCTAGAATTGTATTAACTGGAAACGTAATACTTGTGTGAATACATAGACAAACAGAGTGTCACTAGTATGCCTCTACTTGACTAGCTCATTGATCAAAGATGGTTATGTTTCCTAGCCATTGACATGGGTTGTCATCTGATTAACAGGATCACATCATTAGGAGTATGATGTGATTGACTTGACCCATTCCGTTAGCTTAGCACTCGATCGTATAGTATGTTGCTATTGCTTTCTTCATGACTTATACATGTTCCTATGACTATGAGATTATGCAACTCCCGTTTACCGGAGGAACACTTTGTGTGCTACCAAACGTCACAACGTAACTAGGTGATTATAAAGGTGCTCTACAGGTGTCTCCAAAGGTACTTGTTGGGTTGGCGTATTTCGAGATTAGGATTTGTCACTCCGATTGTCGGAGAGGTATCTCTGGGCCCACTCGGTAATGCACATCACTTAAGCCTTGCAAGCATTGCAACTAATGAGTTAGTTGCGGGATGATGTATTACGGAACGAGTAAAGAGACTTGCCGGTAACGAGATTGAACTAGGTATTGAGATACCGACGATCGAATCTCGGGCAAGTAACATACCGATGACAAAGGGAACAACGTATGTTGTTATGCGGTCTGGCCGATAAAGATCTTCGTAGAATATGTTTGAGCCAATATGAGCATCCAGGTTCCTCTATTGGTTATTGATCGGAGATGTGTCTCGGTCATGTCTACATAGTTCTCGAACCCGTAGGGTCCGCATGCTTAACGTTTCGATGACAGTTATATTATGAGTTTATATGTTTTGATGTACCGAAGGTTGTTCGGAGTCCCGGATGTGATCACGGACATGACGAGGAGTCTCGAAATGGTCGAGCCATGAAGATTGATATATTGGAAGCCTATATTTGGATATCGGAAGTGTTCCGGGTGAAATCGGGATTTTACCGGAGTACCGGAGGGGTTACCGAAACCCCCCGGGGGTTAATGGGCGTGGGGCTTAGTGGAGAAGAGGAGAGGCGGCCAGGGCAGGGCCGCGCGCCCCTCCCCCCCCCCTAGTCCGAATAGGACAAGGAGAGGGGGGCGGTGCCCCCCCTTTCCTTCTTCTCCTCCACCTCTTTCCCCCTCTTCTCCTAATCCAACAAGGAAAAGGGAGGGAGCCTACTCCCGGTGGGAGTAGGACTCCTCCTGGCGCGCCCCCTCCTGGCCGGCCGCACCTTCCCCTTGCTCCTTTATATACGGGGGCCGGGGGGCACCCTAGAGACACAATAATTGATCGTTTGATCTTTTAGGCGTGTGCGGTGCCCCCCTCCACCATAGTCCACCTCGATAATACTGTAGCGGTGCTTAGGCGAAGCCCTGCGTCGGTAGAACATCATCATCGTCACCACGCCGTCGTGCTGATGAAACTCTCCCTCAACACTCGGCTGGATCGGTGTTCAAGGGACGTCATCAGGCTGAACGTGTGCTAAACTCAGAGGTGTCGTGCGTTCGGTACTTGATCGGTCGGATCGTGAAGACGTGCGACTACATCAACCCGTTGTGCTAACGCTTCCGTTTTCGGTCTACGAGGGTACGTGGACAACACTCTCCCCTCTCGTTGCTATGCATCACCATGATCTTGCGTGTGCGTAGGAAATTTTTTGAAATTACTACGTTCCCCAACAGTGGGCCCCCTCACTTATCTCATTCAACATCATCACTTACCTCCAGAAAAAAAATCTCGATCGCTCTCTCTCCCGTGTTCTTGTCCTCAAACCCGCGGATTTCGATCTCTTTGCTCGAAGCTCCGTTTCTGAAACTATTTTGGGGGATTGTTGCTTGGTACGTGACTCCACCGTTTGTCCAATTAGTTTTTGTTTTAGTGGTTTATATTTTGAATAATTAGCTACTCTTGGTGCTTCTATAGATGAGCTTGCATGTTGAATTCTTAGTGTTCTAAGTAGTTTGAATGCTTGCTATGGCCTCTATGTATCCCTATGAGTAGTTGCTATCAATTTAATAAAGTTTTGTTGACAAATTTTTGTCACCCAAAAAATTTCAGAAAATTGTACGCGGACATGAATATCTTTAGGAAGTTTGGCTCTAAGAAGAACTCCAAGGGTGTTATTGGGGAGTCATCTGATAGTGATCTCCATCCTCGGAGGTTGGCGGAAGTACGGCCGTGTGAATGGCCGCACACCCCGTTCCTAGAAGAGGCTGGAATTCTTCAGGAGTTCACACAATACGCTGCTAATGCCAGCCTCACCGACTTCATCGCAGATGAGTGTGACCAGCACCAAATCCTCACAAACATCTTTGTTCAGAGTTTTACTTTCCTGCTTAGAAATAATCCTCCTGAAGTGAGCTTTGATTTATATGCTGAAAACCATCAGATACCACATACTGAATTTTGTGACATATGCATGCTCCCTTCTGATGGGAGCTTAGCTGAGCCTAGGCTGGCTGGGTTTGAGGACTTTTATCGCACTTTGACAGTGGGAGATGAGAGCGGGGTGTCTGCCACCACGGCTGCTAGCATACACTTTCCTGCCGTACATTATTTTGCTTTATTTGTTGCTAAGTGCTTGCTTGCTAGAAAGAAAGTAGGTGCGCTCAGCGCACCAGACTTTGTTGTTTTACGCCGAGCACTAGAGGGCGACAACACTCATAGCTTGGGAGCTATTGTGGCTCGTCGCCTCCATCTTAATAAATCCCAGGGTGAAATACATGGTGGGATTTTTTCTACTCGTTTGGCGGCTCGCTTGAATGTTGAGATACGCCCTCATGATTACCCCCTGACCAAGGTTTAATTAGACCATGCAGCCATGCAACACCATCATTTTCTTGCACGAGATTATCCTAACATCCCCATTCCTTACAACCTAGTATTTAGCGTTAAAACTCATGATATTATTCCTTTGCCTGCACCTTCTTTGTTTGATTCTGTTGCGAGGGGCAGATATAGGATTATGCCTGCGGACATAATCGCCTACCGGAACGCTCAGGCTGCTGCAGAGGCAGAGGAGGAGCCTCAGCAGTGGGATGAGTGGATGCATGCTCCTCAGGATCCCTACTACCATCCAGGCTACTAACTGACTAGCAATTTAGGCCAAAAGCCTAAGCTTGGGGGAGTACGTGTTCTCACCGACATTATATTCATGTTCACACACATCATTCTATTTGTCGGTGTTCACACTTTTTCATTGTATCATCCATGCTTAGATTTATTTTCTTGCTTTCTTATTGTGTGTTTGAAAAACTTTAGAAAAATCAAAAAAATTAGTTGTAGTAGTTTACTTTCTATGCATGCTTAGTAGTAGCACTAAAAAGAAAACCCAAAAAGATTTCCTTGTTCTTCTTTTGCTTGTTGGGAGCTTTCCCGTGTAAATAGTTTTTCTCGTTTTTGCTTTTCCCTTTTATTTGCTTGTTCAAGAAAACCAAAAACTCTAAAAATATATCAGTGTGTTTCTCTGAATTTCTTTTCTTTTTATTCGAGTCTTACCGAGGAGAAGACCACGATAAAAATGTTGAGTGGCTCTCATATGAATAAATGTTAATCTAATGAAGAGCACATTTTACCTTGTCTTCTCCTGTTGAATAAAATATTTTGCAGATTCCAGCTTAGTCCATGGCACTCTTGCACTATTATTATTTTCATATCATTTGGTCGTGCAAGTGAAAGGCAATAATGACGATATTCGATGAACCAACCGTGGCAGAGAGAAACTGGTATGAACTCGACTTGTTCTGTTTGTGTAAATATGTTTAACCTAGTATCCATGATTCAGCCCGTTATGATTAAGCATGTTTGCAATGACAATTAGATATTATAGTTTCTCATGCCATGCATAAGTAGCTAGGAGTGGATAATGATTTATCTTGCATATCAACATAGCATTAAAATGATTGTGATGTAGTACGATGATATGGTATCCTCCTCTGAATGTCCGAGTGGCTTGACTTGGCACATGTTCATGCTTGTAGTTGAATCAAAACCAACATAGCCTCTATGATATTTATGTTCATGGTGTTCATATCCTACTCATGCTAGTGTCCAATGTTACTTATGCATAATGCATGTTTATGACCGTTGTTGCTCTCTAGCTAGCCGCTTCTCAATCTAATTGCTAGCCTTCGCCTGTACTAAGTGGGAACTCTGCTTGTACATCAAAAACCTTGAACCCAAAGTTATCCCAGATGAGTCCACCATACCTACCTATATGCGGTATTACCTGTCGGTGTCAAAACCGGCCGATCTCAGGTAGGGGTCCCGAACTGTGCGTCTGAGGATCGAAGGTAACAAGAGACGGGGGACACGATGTTTACCCAGGTTCGGGCCCTCTTAATGGAGGTAATACCCTACTTCATGCTTGATTGACTTTGATGAGTATAGGGGTTACAAGAGTTGATCTACCTCGAGATCGTAATGGCTAAACCCTAGATGTCTAGCCTGTATGATTGTGATTGTCTCTATGGGCTAAACCCTCCATTTTATGTAGACACTGGAGGGACCTAGGGTTGTATAGAGTCAGTTTATGAAGAAAGGAAACTACATATCTGGACGCCAAGTTTGCCATCCACGCAAAGGAGAGTCCCATCCGGACATGGGGGAAGGCCTTCTATCTTGTATCTTCACGGCCCATCAGTCCGGCCCATGCTATATAGCCCGGACGCCCGAGGACCCCATAATCCAGGACTCCCTCAGTAGCCCCCGAAATTACCTTCAATGACGATGTAATATTCGGCTCATGTCTTCGGCTTTGCAAGGCAGGTTCTTCATTATAATCCATACTGATGACAATCTGGTGATAATCTTGATGCCTTTTACGATTCCCCCTGCCAACGCTTCAATCTCTGCGCGCTGAGCGAATATGAACGATCCATGATCTTTTGCAAATAAGTCCTTTACCACGCTCGGATGGCATCTATATAAGGTGATACAGCTCTCCAAATGGCATCCCACATCACGCAGAAAGAAAATCGCCAAGTCTAGCCACGAGCAAAGCCTTCCACCATGACCAGCGCCCCAGGCTCTTCTTCACGCCCTCATGGCCCTCAAGAGGGTGATTGGCAGAGTTGCTCCGTGCCTCATCTTCAGTTAAGCCGGCTCCAGACGCAAGGCTACCTCCCGCCCCACGGATCTAGTCTCCGTTTGAGCGGGATTGTATTCAGTAGGCAATGACGCGATAGCTGAGAATTTCCCCAACCCCAATAAGGAGGAGAGGGTGTGCTTCGTTCCATTCTTGTTGCGGGGCCTAGGATTTCCAATCCATCCCTTTCTCAGAGGGTTATTGGAATTTTACGGCATCCAACTACACAACCTTACCCCAGGTTCGATTTTGCACATCTCAGGCTTTGTCGCCCTCTGCGAGCTATTTTTGGGTATTGGGGACCATTTTGAATTATGGAGGAAGTTCTTTTGTCTCGTTACCCGCCACCGAGGAGGTTCCATATTTGAGGTGGGCGGTGCCGAAGTATGGCGTATAGCCGGATCTAGATACCTCGTGGGAACACCTAAAGAGGTTTACCCGCAGTGGTCTTCGGAATGGTTTTATGTCGATGACGTCCCACTGCCGGACCCAGTTGGTAACGGCCTCCCAGAATTTTCCAGTGCTCCTTTAAAGAAGCGCCTCAACTGGCGTCCCCGCAGTCCCGATGAAGAGGACGGTGCGAAGATAAAGAGGTTGGTCAACAAGGTCAGGTTGCTAGCGCATACCGAGCTCTCGATAGTCGTGGTCATGGCTATTGCAATAAAGAGGTGTGTTCAGCCTCTTCAATAGAGACTGACTCCCTTATGGTGCTACAACGGAGAAGACGACACGTCCCATTGCAGTCGGAAGGGTCCGGATACCCCAGCTGAACTGGCTTCAATTTTGGCTGATCTGTATAAGGGCGAGAAAGAAGAATTTCTCTGGTTGAACTATCGGGAGGCTTATTCTATGTACACCCCTATTGAATGGGTAAGATCTTGATTGTCTGTGCCTATTTTATTGTATTGCAGACACTAATCAAATCTGCTCGTTGTTGCCATCAACAGCCATGGAGAAAGATGACCGAAGACATCCACTGCCCCGCTCCCCAGCCAGAGGATCATAATCGCGATGAAGATCCTGGATTTTGCGAGGATCCAGACATATATATAGAATTCGATGACGGGGTATTCTATCAATCGAGCCTTGATGGTTCGGAAGTGGCCATCACCGCCGATTACCCTCGCCTTTATCCCTTCTGCATCATGAGTATCCGGAGGCTTCTTAAAAGAAGATCCTTATCTGCATCTCTACCCGTTGTACTGATCCAGATTTTAACAGGATCAGCGCTCTAGGGACCATATCTCCTCAAGGGCGGCCCCTACACAAGGCCGTCGTTTGAAACGAAAAAGGGCCGGGAATACTACAGAGAACTCACAGGCTTCCAAGAGGTACATATGCCTTAATGCACGCCTAGACATGAGTCTGGATTATTAAAAGTCTCCCTCTTTATCCTTGTCATTAGGAGGAGTACGCGGCAGACTGTGGGAAAATGCCCGATTAGCCAAATGTTCGCTAATCCGGCGCCGGATTTGTCAACTACGACGCGAGCTGACGCAATGCCCGTTCCGCCTCCTCAAGAGGATTCGGATGATGTATCAGTCACGAATTCCTAAGTGGAGAGCGTGATGAATCACCGTCGATTAAAGGAGGCTATGTGTGCTCTGACTTTTTCCGAACAAGAGTTTGCCGCACTGAGTTCGGTGGATGCATATTTCCGAGCCGCTCGAGATGGACTTGCTGGAGTCATTCAGCTGTTTTCGAAGGATATACAGGTAAAATTTGACGCAAATTGTATTGTCATATGCCAGTAGCCCCCGAGACTTGAAACGGTGAAGCAAACCGATTTAAGGATTGATAATTTTTGCAGGTTCTGAAAGAAAAGAACACTATGCTACCCCAGGAGCTGAACACAAACCAGTCGCAACTGAATGCGGTCACCGCCGAACTAGAAAATTTGAAGAAATCCAAGAAGGCACCTGATGGTGAGCACAACAGTGTCCGGAAATTATGATACTGCGCCAACTATGATTTTTAAATATGCATTGTTTTGTTTACAATGGCAGGATCGACAGATCAGTTGGAGGAGAGGCTAAGGGCTGCTCAGGTGGACAAGCACCATGCTGAAGGGCAAGAAGCCGCTGGTCAACGTATATTAACATGGACCATTGATGAGAAGAACAAACTACAGGATGTAAACATCAAGAAAGCCGAAGAGCTAAAGGACGTACGAGCCCAACTGTCAGATGCCTTGAAGGAGAATAGAAAGCTAAAAGGCGGCATATTCAGTATGTCCTTTAACCTGTCTTTCATATGGTCCTCTGATGGAAGGTTTTACGAAATTGTTCCTATAGGTTTGTTAACTGGGCGGCCCGAGGGAGAAGTGTCCGGATTTCAAGGCGACTTGCTGCAAGAGCTATCAAAAGTGCATGAGCGAGCTCGGAAAGCCAAGAGGAACATGGCTAAGGCTTTGTGGCCATCCGATTCTCCTCCAGAAATTATGGAGGAGCTCGTGAATTTATTCAAGGGAGCTCGACGCTGCTTTGAACTATGGAAGGCATCAGCATGTCGAGAAGGTGCACGAGAAGCCTGGGCCATAGTGAAAACGCGGTATACCGGACTTGATCCGGATCATATGGCATGGGTCGGACCTCGGGGACCAGACGGACAAGAAATTCCTGTTAGCTTGGTGTATGACCAAGTAAAGACAGCCGCCAAATTTTCACAACAAGATTGTAAACTAGACAACCTTATAGATGGTGTGAATGAAGAGTAGGCGTTTGATTCCATGTAACAATACACTCTATCATCAAACTTATCTCCGGCCGAGGTTTAAAAGATTGTCATGTCAGACCTTCCGCTCCGACCTCCGAAACCCAAGGGTTGGAGTGTTTCCAAATCCCATACCTGTGGTAAACACCAAGTATGTTCGGAAACCAGGCAATCCGGTCATAGTTGCTTGAACAGACAAGCTGTATTCGGGGAGTTATGTTATATTACTTTTTAACGTAAGAAACATCTTCCAGAGAGAATAGTTCCGTTAAGGGTTCCTTTCCCTGGGTCAGCATGCTAATTTGTGCATGCCTAAGCTTTGATTAAAAAAGCATAGGAAACTTTGTCCTTTGGGGGTTTATATTGGCACGAAGGCAATTCATCGTCTGTCTGCCGGCCAATTATTCTCTTAAGAATGCTAGTTTTCGGCTTCACCCGTCTGAGGTACATGCCCGATAACCCGGTTGTAGCAATCGCAGGGGTGCACACTTTATGCCCTAGCCGAACAATCGGGAACGTAGGGCATAAGCACAGGAGTCAGGCAACCCAGCTTTGTCGGCGTTCTGGGAACGGGGGTCCCCAGATTTGCCTGCCTGCGGCCCATGGCATGGCTAAGCCAGCAGGCCGTACAGTGTGAGTATCAAAACCGGCGGATCTCGGGTAGGGGGTCCCGAACTGTGCGTCTAAGGCGGATGGTAACAGGAGGCGGGGGACACAATGTTTACCCAGGTTTGGGCCCTCTCGATGGAGGTAATACCCTATTTCCTGCTTGATTGATCTTGATGATATGAATATTACAAGAGTTGATCTACCACGAGATCATAGAGGCTAAACCCTAGAAGCTAGCCTATGGTATGATTGTTGTTGTCCTATGGACTAAACCCTCCGGTTTATATAGACACCGGAGGGGGCTAGGGTTACACAGAGTCGGTTACAAGGGAGGAGATCTACATATCCGTATTGCCAAGCTTGCCTTCCACGCCAAGGAAAGTCCCATCCGGAGACGGGACGAAGTCTTCAGTCTTGTATCTTCATAGTCCAACAGTCCGGCCAAAGGATATAGTCCGGCTGTCCGAGGACCCCCTAATCCAGGACTCCCTCAGTAGCCCCTGAACCAGGCTTCAATGACGATGAGTCCGGCGCGCAGATTGTCTTCGGCATTGCAAGGCGGGTTCCTCCTTTGAATACTCCATAGAAGATTTTGAACACAAGGACAGTGTCCGGCTCTGCAAAACAAATTCCACATACCACCGTAGAGAGAATAATATTTCCACAAATCTAATCTGCTGACGCATTTTGCAGCATGACATCACACCATGGCCCGGTCATTATTCGAACTGTTTTTCACAACCATCCACTGCACATATCGCGAGGCAGTTTCCTTGGCACGTCTTGTCGAAGCAGAGATCGTGTCCCCTTATCACGGGATTCTCATCAATACGGGTATGGGTAACCCAACCGCGCCATCAATTACGGCGCTTGGGGAATAAGGGATTTTACTAGGTGAGTGGGGAGGCGCATCGCCTCTTCCGCCCTTATAAAGGGACAAGTATTCACCCTTTTCACCTAAGCCTTCTTCCTCCTAGCTCGTCCGTTCTTGTGCACTCGAGCTCCAGCGCCCAAGTTTGCGTTTTTCTCCTCAAACCACTCCAAGCATGTCCGGAGCGGGAGGCAAGTGGATGGTCTCCTCCGTTACGGAGGAGAACATCACAAAGCTGTGGGGAGCCGGATACCTGGCCGCGGATATCGCGCACCGGCTGCCAGATGCGGGGCAAATCATCCCTACTCCAGAACCCCATGAGAGGGTGATTTTCCTTACCCACTTCGTCTGCGGACTGGGATTTCCCCTCCACCCGTTTGTCCGCGGGCTCATGTTCTACTACGGGCTGGACTTTCACGATCTGGCCCCAAATTTCATCCTCAACATCTCGGCGTTTATCGTCGTGTGCGAGGCCTTCCTCCGCATCCAACCATATTTCGGCCTGTGGCTGAAGACCTTCAATGTTAAACCGAAGGTGGTGGTCGGCCAAGAAGCGGAGTGCGGAGGCGCCATGGTGGGCAAAATGCCTAACGTCACCTGGCTCGAAGGCTCCTATGTGGAGACCATAAAGGGGTGGCAATCGGGGTGGTTCTACATCACCGAGCCGCACGACACCAACTGGGTGGCGGCCCCCAAATTTCGATCTGGAATCCCCATGCGGCTCACCTCCTGGAAAGAGAAGGGCCTGTCCTGGGGTTCCCTGGTAGAGCTGACCGGACTCCAGACATGCATCAGAAACATGACGAGCAAGAAAATCAAGCTCGTCAACGTGGTCCAAGTCATGCTCTTCCGCCAGATTCTCCCGTGTCAAAGACGGGCGTTCACCTTGTGGGAGTTCGACCCGGCCGAGCACCAGACGCTGCGAGAGCTCTTCGACACGACGCACAAGGACGTCTGGAAGGTGTTGTTCAAGGGCGCAGAGGTACCACCTTCCCTTACCGAGGACCGCGGACTCAGCGCAAAGCGCCCTGCGAATCCGGTAAGTCTTTTATATCTTATAAGATGTTCATTTTCCCTAGTTTGATCATGCGCGGGATCTAAGCCCCCATGCCATTTTCCAGGACTGGGTCGAGACAGCGGAGCAGATCGATTGTCCAGCCCCCCTACCCGAGGATCCAGCAGATGCTCTCCTAATGGAGATGCTGGTTCCGGCACCTTATGAGGTGCCGGAGAAGAAGGCCCGGGGACCAGGAAGGGTCTCCGGCGCAGGGTGATATCGGACTCATCGTCCGAGAGCACCGAGGCGCACTCCTCCCACGAAAACAAGGAGGAGGAAGAGGAAAGTTCTCCCCCCCCCCCCCCAGCCGGGGGAGGCAAGAAAAGGAAGGCCGCCCCGTCCGGGGCGGCTGAAGGGTCCAAGCAGGGAAGAACCCTTCTTCCGGACAACTCCACCACCGCTGCCTTCAGCGAAGAGGAGTGGTTGCCCAGGGACAAGCCCCTGGCGAAGTCGTAATTATCCGGATATCATAATAATTCTTGGTATGTTTTATTGAACTGCTTCTCATCACGCCGAACATGATTATGCAGTCCGTCCTGAGCCCATATCGACGTATCTTCATCGGATGGTTCTTTGGACCCATCGGATCTGAACAATGATTCACTTCCGACCACCTCCTCCCCTCGCCCTACGGACAACGTCGAAGTGTTATCTCAAAGGGCACCGAGCCGAGGGGAGGTAGTCCTGGAGGCGCCTCATGGCGACCTTTCGGATGCTGGGCACAAGGGGAGCAAGACTCCCAAGGGCTCTGATGATGGGGGCAGCAAATTCGGCCCCCAGCCGAATACTGCGCCGGAACCTCCAGTGATTCCGGACTCTGTTAGGCAACCCCTCGCTAAGAGGGGCAAGCCGCCTGTGCCGATGGCCTCTGTCCATCCAGAGGCATCGGACAACTTGCTGGAAGCGCTTCGCAGCGCTTCCATCGACGAAGAAGACCGCACTATCATGAGTGCGGTGGTCAAGAAAGTTCGGTCCGCCAAGAGCGGACTGACTGAAGCCTGTGCCAGCCTCCTAACAGGCTTTGAGGTAAGTAACCAGATTATAAGAGAACGTTACCGCATAGACACTAGCCCCTGATGCTCTGTTTGGCGTTTGCGAAGAAAGGCCGAATAGAGGATCAAATAATAACCGCAGGAGTCTAATCGAAATATGTCTATGTGTATATGCAGGCTTCACTGCTAGCCGCTGTCGCACGTACTGCGGAGGTCGCCGCACTGAAGCGGGACCTTGAGCAGTCCAAGAATGAGCTCGGCCTTGCCAAAAGGCAGCTCGAAGAGAACAAAGGTAAGTTATACCCCGTCTGTACATTGATAAGAAAAAACAAGGGTGGTTGCTTAGATCATAGGATCGTCATGAATTTTGCTAGGGGCCACGACCAAAGTGGCGACCCTGAAGAAGGAGCTATCCGAGGCCGAGGACAAGGCGGCCAAGGAGCGGATTGAGCGAGAAAAACAAGAGGCCCGGGTGGGCGAGGTGCAGCAAGAGCTCCAGGCTCTCGTCAAAAAATACGAGTCCTTGGAGCTTGACTCCAAGACGCGAGAGTCCGAGCTTGCGAAGGCCCTCGAAAGCGCACAACACGCCAAGGCCGAAGCCCAAAAGGCCCTCCAGGAAATTGAGGCAGTTAAGAAGATAGCGGCGGGTAAGGCATTCATTATGCAAAGCAAGCATGTGAAAGAAAATTTCCTTTTACTTACCCGAGTTCGGAGCTCTCCAGGAGCGTTCGCAGATCTGCCCCGCAGTGTGTCAGATGCCACGGAGTTCTGCCGGGCCGAGGAGGGGAGCTCGACGGAGAAGTTGTTCTGGTCTCAGTATACTAGGACCGAACACCCCATGCCATTGAGCGACCAGCTGAAGCAACTGGTCGAGCTGCACAAGGCAGCCGAACAGGCC
Source organism: Aegilops tauschii subsp. strangulata (assembly GCF_002575655.3). Lineage (NCBI taxonomy): Eukaryota > Viridiplantae > Streptophyta > Magnoliopsida > Poales > Poaceae > Aegilops > Aegilops tauschii. The sequence goes on from NC_053035.3 coordinate 387,525,546, forward strand.
ATGAAGGGTCTTATAGTCCGGATGTGGCCTGGCGATCCCCTGCCCGATAGCTACTTCGGCCTGGTGAGGCGGCTTGTGAATGCCTGCCCACGGCTTGAAGTAATAAAGCGGTCCGTCTGCATCGAGGGCGCGCGCAGGGCTTTTGCCCGAGCAAAGGTGCACTGGGCGAAGCTGGACGCCGAGAAACTGGTGAAGGAGGGGGCGCCAGAAGGCAAGGAGCATCGCCACCCTGAGATGTATTATAACAGTGTCCTAAAGGGTTCTCGCCTTGTGGTGGAGGAATGTACTAAGGATGTAATATTCGAATGAATGTACTCATGCGATCCTGTAATATGAAACGAGTTCATTTGTGCTATGCAACGCTTGTGAATTTAAAATATTACCTTCTGTGCGGCCGTTTATAAAATCTGAGAGTTGGCCAGTCGTCGGCTTCTGCCCCCATGTAACTAGTACTGAGGTGTTCGGCATAGACCTGAGCACTCTTTATCCCAATTTTGGGTCCTTCGAGGGAGGTGTTCAGCACAACGAACTAGGCAATCGGACTATAAGGCTTTATCACTCTCACTTAGCCATAGAAGTCTACAATTTTAAATTTTGGCGAAGCCCCTAGTATTCGGAAGGCCGAATTTGGGGCGCTATATACGCCTAAGTCGGGCAAGGCCGACTCCTCGCCCGAAGCGGAAAAAGTCTTTAAGGACTTGAGACCCCTCGAACAGCGACCAGCTCTCGCCTTATCATGACAGTCAGTTTTCGGCTTTCTCTACTGAGGTGCTCGTCTGGAAGAACCAGGACACAATCGCAGTAGTTCTCCCAGTGCTACCTTAGCCGATATTGCGGAACGTAAGGTACCAAAACATGGGAGCTGGGCAAACCCAACTATTGACCCAAGACATGATTCGGAGCTGATGCATATAATGCTATAAGTTCGGGGTGCCGCACTGTCGAAAGTGTTCGGACTTCTCACGCCGTATTATGGGGTATACTGAAGCCCCTGGCGTACTTGTCGTACCAGAATGTACGGGTGCAAGTTGTCGTGAATAAACAGACAAGAAAATGAAGGGTAATGCAATAATAGACTAATGCTATGCATTGTTATTGAAATAATACGTCGAAGCATACTGATACAAGTAGTGCAATAAGCAAAAAAATAGGACTATTTGACATATCCTATCCAAGGGCAAGTTGCGTATGGGTATTTAAAACGGGTACTTCGATCGTTATTAGAGACCACCTGGGGATTCCCTTGTACGTCTTAGCTTCTTGCCTCCTTGGCGTTTCCTTCCCGTAATGCGTCCAGCAGTGAGACTACCGGAAAGGGCTTCCAGAGAGGAAGGTCCTGAAAGAGAGAAAATGATAAAGGTATACAGCCCCTAGGGCGGTTGAACCGCATTGTGGGACATGTCCTGGCCGTGCCTCCGCCTATGCCCATGGTATTTTTAGTGCGTAATTATGTACGCGCGGCACAGGTTTCGTCGCTTGACCGGGACTAGGACGGAGGCCGAATTGCTAGGCGAGCTTTGAACGTGCCAGGCGATCCTGCTGCAGGTTACTCCGGACTCGCTTGAAGGTGTCCGGGGGCTTTATCGCCGAATTGGCGGTTTGCCTTAAAAGGCTGCTTTGTGCCTCAGCTGCGAGGACCGCAGTGTGCTCCTCCGTTCAGAGCGAGCGTTCTGTGTTTCCATTGACTGTTATAACCCCACGAGGTCCTGGCATTTTGAGCTTGAGGTATGCATAGTGCGGTACCGCATTGAATCTGGCAAATGCGGTTCGCCCGAGCAGTGCGTGATAGCCACTGCGGAACGGGACGATATCGAAGATTAACTCCTCGCTTCGGAAGTTGTCCGGAGATCCGAAGACCACTTCCAGTGTGATTGAGCCTGTGCAATGGGCCTCTACACCTGGGATGACACCTTTAAAGGTGGTTTTAGTGGGTTTCATCCTCGAGGGGTCTATGCCCATTTTGCGCACTATATCCTGATAGAGCAGGTTCAGGCTGCTGCCGCCGTCCATAAGGACTCAGGTGAGGTGAAATCCGTCAATGATGGGGTCCAGGACCAATGCGGCAGATCCGCCATGACGGATACTAGTGGGGTGGTCCCTGCGATCGAAGGTGATCGGACAAGAGGACCATGGGTTGAACTTTGGGGCGACTGGCTCCATCGCATAGACGTCCCTTAGTGCACGTTTCCGTTCCCTCTTGGGAATGTGGGTTGCGTATATCATGTTCACCGTTTTCACTCGTGGAGGGAACCTCTTCTGTCCTCCTGTGTTCGGCGGCCGGGGCTCCTCCTCGTCGTCACTATGCAGCCCCTTGTCCCTGTTTTCGGCATTCAACTTGCCGGCCTTCTTGAACAACCAGCATTCTCTGTTAGTGTGATTGGTTGGCTTATCGGGGGTGCCGTGAATTTGACACGAGCGATCGAGTATGCGGTCCAAACTGGACGGGCCCGGATTGCTTCTTTTGAACGGTTTCTTCCGCTCACCGGATTTAGAGCCGCTGAATCCGGCATTGATTGTCATGTCCTCGGTGTTGTCGCCGTTGTTGCGGTGCTTGTGTCTATTACGACGCGGTCTGCCGTTAGTATCCTTTGTATCTGAAGTGCCATGACTTCTTGATGTGTTGTTGCTGCGAGCCAGCCAGCTGTCTTCGCCCGCGCAAAAGCGGGTCATGAGTGTCGTGAGGGCTGCCATAGACTTCGGCTTCTCCTGGCCGAGGTGCCGGGCGAGCCACTCGTCACGGATGTTATGCTTAAATGCCGCTAAGGCCTCTGCATACGGACAGTTGAGAATTTGCTTTTTCTTAGTTAGGAACCAGGTCCAGAATTGCCTGGCCGATTCCCCTGGCTGCTGAGTTATATGGCTCAAGTCATCGGCATCTGGTGGTCGCACATAAGTGCCCTGGAAGTTGTCAAGGAATGCATCTTCCAAATCCTCCCAACTGCCAACGGAGTCTGCTGGCAAGCTATCCAGCCAATGCCGAGCTGGTCCTTTGAGTTTTAGTGGGAGGTACTTGATGGCATGTAAATCATCACGGCGAGCCATGTGGATGTGGAGGAGGAAATCCTCGATCCATACCGCGGGGTCTGTTGTACCATCATATGATTCAATATTTACGGGTTTAAAACCCTCTGGGAATTCGTGATCCATTACTTCATCAGTGAAGCATAGGGGGTGTGCGGCGCCTCTGTGCCGGGCTATATCATGACGCAGTTCATATGAGTCTTGTCTCCTGTATTCGGCCCGGCCGGATTTGCTTTTAGTGTATCCGGTGTTACGGTCATCGTCCCGCGTTGGTGCGCGCCCCCGTGATCCGTAGATCGATCTTGCATGTTTTGCCTTGTTTTCCAATACGTCTCGCAGGTCCCGCGTGTTCCCCCGGGCCTTGGTATTTTTGTTTGATTGGCGGCGGGGTGCGGGCTGGACTTCGGGCTGAAATGCCTCACTGTCTCGGCCACGAGGTGGCCGATCAGCCGCATCATACGCTGGTGATGTAGGTTTCAATGCTTCCTCCTCGAGTTGAGGTAGCAACCTGCGCTTTGGATAACTCTTGGTTGGGCGCTCGAGTTCGTATTCCTCGGATGCCAGGACTTCAGTCCATCTATCCGCTAGCAGATCTTGATCAGCTCGAAGCTGTTGTTGCTTTTTCTTCAGGCTGTTTGCTGTGGCTATAAGCCGGCGCTTGAAGCGCTCCTGCTCGACGGGATCCTCAGGCACGACAAATTCTTCGTCGCGGAGGCTCACTTCGTCTTCGGAGAGAGGCATGTAATTGTCATCCTCTGATTCTCTGTTTGCTGCCTGTTCCGGAGGGCTAGCTTGTTCATCCTCCCGCTCAAGGTCTGGCTGGAGGGTATTATCGTCGTCTTCGGCACTATCCGGAGCGTTATTGTCTCTTGTGCCGGTATCGCTACTTTTGCTATGGCGAGACTTAGAGCGGCACCGCTGACGTCGGTGCTTGGGTTGCTTCTTGGAGGGATTATCCTCTGTTGTCTTGTCGCCATCCCCTTCTTTGGGGGTGTCCACCATGTATATGTCATACGATGAGGTGGCAGTCCAGCGCCCTGTGGGCGGTGGTTCTTGTTCGTCTCCAGCATCGTCATCCATATCGTCGATGTCTTCGGAGCCGAAGTCGAGCATGTCGGTTAAATCGTCGACAGTGGCTACTAAGTGGGTGGTGGGTGGGGCGCGAATTTCTTCGTCGTCTGCATCCCATTCTAGCCGGACATAGTTCGGCCAAGGGTCTCCCGACAGGGAGAAAGACTTCAACGAGTTTAGTACATCGCCAAAAGGCGAGTGTTGAAAGATATCCGCGGAGGTAAACTCCATGAGCGGTGCCCAATCGGATTTGATGGGCAAGGACACAAGCGGCTCGGAGCCCGTGGCCGGGGACGAATCCAATGATTCGGCAACACGGGTCTCATGGGAGGTGAAGTCAGTATTCGACTCTATCGCCAATGAGTGTGCGGCCTCCATGGTGGGGTCCATCCACCCGTCCACAGATGGCGCAATTTGTTCCGGATTGAGGGTCGGAGTAGTTGCAGGTGTGATCTCCCGAACACAGTCCGACGGCAGAGCTAAATCATGCTCGCCGTGATTGTGCGGCACACCTGACATGGGCTCGAATCCGTCGAAGATCAAGTCTCCGTGGATGTCGGCAGTATAGTTCAAGTTTCCAAACCTGACCTGATGGCCAGGGGCGTAGCTATCAATCTGCTCCAGATGGCCAAGCGAGTTAGCCCGCAGTACGAAGCCGCCGAATACGAAGATCTGTCCGGGGAGGAAAACCTCACCCTGGATTGCATCGTTGCCGATGATCGAAGGAGCCATCAAGCCTTACGGTGATGGCATAGTGGAACTCTCAATGAAAGCACCAATGTCGGTGTCAAAACCGGCGAATCTCGGGTAGGGGGTCCCGAACTGTGCGTCTAAGGCGGATGGTAACAGGAGGCGGGGGACACAATGTTTACCTAGGTTCGGGACCTCTCGATGGAGGTAATACCCTACTTCCTGCTTGATTGATCTTGATGATATGAATATTACAAGAGTTGATCTACCACGAGATCGTAGAGGCTAAACCCTAGAAGCTAGCCTATGGTATGATTGTTGTTGTCCTACGGACTAAACCCTCCGGTTTATATAGACACCGGAGGGGGCTAGGGTTACACAGAGTCGGTTACAAGGGAGGAGATCTACATATCCGTATTGCTAAGCTTGCCTTCCACGCCAAGGAAAGTCCCATCCGGACACGGGACGAAGTCTTCAGTCTTGTATCTTCATAGTCCAACAGTCCGGCCAAAGGATATAGTCCGGCTGGCCGAGGACCCCCTTATCCAGGACTCACTCATACGGCCCATCTTCATCAACAAGGCATCCAAGACCCTCGTGAGAGGCCAAGCCTCGCGAGGCGGACGACACAAGACCTCCTCAAGAGTGGCCTAGTCAGGCAGGCTCACAAGGAGCGGAGATATCGAGGCGGGGCAAACCTCACGAGGCTCTCGTGACGTGAGCCATGACGATCGGCGCCAGGCGAGTGCCAGCGCGCGCAGCGTCCTCGTTTCCTCTTTGGTGCTAAGGAAGCAGGCGCAGGCAAGGAGTACCGAGGCATCAGGCAAAGGTTGCTATATCGGTGCAACGAGACCAAGACCAGGAGGACGGCAAGACAGAGGTCATCGTGGAGCCCAAGACGCCGTCACCACCAGAGCCTTTCGCAGGCGAAGACCACTTTTGTCAGGATAGCTTGTACTAGCTGTCCCCCTTCAAATTTGCCTGCCGTTGTTGGCTCCCTTCCCGCTCAACATTTGGGAAGAGGACCAGGCCTATATAAGTAGAGGTAGCCACCACAGTAGAGGGATCATCTGAGCTTGATCCGATCTGATCGAGAGCCTACCCTAGCCACAAGAACACCTCAACCTCAGGAGGCTGTTCTCACCTCTGTACTGTTCATCATCAACCCAAGAGGCAATCACCACCACCAAACTGGAGTAGGGTATTACACCACAACGGTGGCCCGAACCAGTATAAATCTCGTGTCTTTCTGTGTTGCGAGTTCGTCGAGTTCGTCCGCGAGATCTTAGCGAGCTAGGAAATAGATCGGTAGGAGGGAAAGACTTCACACACACCCCAGTGTTCGAACCTTAAGGGTTTGCCGGAGCCCCACATCCGACATTTGGCGCGCCAGATAGGGGTGCGCCGGAGCTTCTTCTCCGCTAATCGACTTGCCGACGCTCCGCGGCCACAATGTCCGACGACCCAAGAGCGAACTCCAACCGCTGGGCAACCTGGACAGCCCGGTCGGCGCCGCCCGCCCATGAAGACCTCAACCCCGCGCTCCAGGCGGCACGAGCGCCGTCCAATCCTGCGGGGCGCGGGCGACGCGGCCAGGCATCGTCTACCCTCACTCCACGGTAAGTGCGAGCCGCTGCCAGAGCGGCAAGCCACGCCACGGCGATGGCGCCACACTCGCGGCAGGAACAGGCAAACATGCGGGAAGCACTCACAGTGGCAAGGGAGCTGCTGCGGTGCCGGCTGATGGAGAGCGGCCGGGACGCACTGCTGGAATGCGGCGGCTGAGCTGCTGGACGCGGCGGCCTCGGGAGCGCCGCCTTTCTGTCATCAGCTCCCTCCTCAGGCCGCTACAGGGATTCAGGGCGGGCCACGCCGCCACCACGCGCCGTCAGGTGCGCCAGGGGGCTTCGTCAACACCAGCATGGCCGGCAGCGCCGGGGGCTCTGCCGCCCCCATACCGCCCGCAATGAGCATGAGCACAAGCGTCGCCTCCCATGGCCCAAGTGGGATGTCGCGCTATCACCCTCAGGACGCCGCCCTGGGCCGAGCAACATGGAGTGTGGGGCACTACGGCGAGGTGTTTGGGGTAACAGCCCCAGAAGCCTATGTGCCCCGCATGACGGACCAGGAGTACACACCGGAGGACAACCCCGGCTCGTTCATTGGATAAGATTGGGAAGAAGGGACGCTAGGAGTCGAAGCCTTCCAGGAGCCGTCGGGGAACCACCACGACCACATGTGCGACGACCACTACAGGGTACCCCTAATCCCTCAGGAGCAAGCTTACGCTAACCATGAGTCGCAGGAGGAACAGATCACCGCAACGGCCGGCGGCCCCAGCTCGACGGCCTCCCTGCCGACAGGAGGGTCGCGTTGGGGGCTGCAGGAGAGGGGCCGGGAGCCAGGCCCCTCCCCACGGCGCGCGAAGCCAAGGGACACCCGGAGGTAGGCCCTCTGCTGGGGAGGCTTCGACGACCCTTCCCCCGACAGAGGACCTGTGGCCGCCGAGGGCACCGCTGGCGTCCCCTTTCCCTCTTTTGTGTCATCCTGGTAACCGGTCGCCTCAAAGGAGGTCAAGGGTGGCGCAAGGCGGGGCCCTCGTCAGGCGATATGAAGCAAGGCCGATACCTGTGAAGAAGGCCCAGTGCCTGTGAAGCTCGCCGCCCGTGACACTCTCACGTAATAATGAGTTGGGGTTGTACACGCCCCGGAGTCTCAGGAGCGCCGGCCTCAGGCCCTGGGCTCCCTCCCACGCCTAGTGGCAGCACTTACCTCCACGCTGGTGAGAAGACTTGAAGACCGGAAGACTAGACTAGGTGCCGGACGTGGCCTTTTGCTTTGGATCTCTCTTTTTGTAGCTTTGCTTTCTGGATCTGGATTTAAGTTGAAGCCGAATTTTTATTGATGCGCGCGGGGGGTGCCTTTTCTCGTTCGAGCAATTTCTTGCCTTCTGGATCTCGTTTTGTTGGGGACTCATGTCCGTCGCCTTCCCCTCACGAGCTCCTCGCGAGCTGGACCGCACGAAGCGCACGCTCGCCGAGCACGCGCCAGCGCTGCGGCTCGTGCTCACCTCTTATGGGGCCCCTTCAGACGGGGCGATAAGCTCCGCAGGATTCTCGGAAACTCGTCGCTCCACGACCCAGCTCGAAGCTGGCGCTGACTAAGGTAAACCAAGACAGAAAACTCGCCCCCGGATTCACGAGTTCACGAGGACACATACTCACATCGCATAGGAAAAGTAAAAACTGCAATTTGCTTACATGAGGGGCTCCCCCTCTCAAAATGCTCTTACAAGTCTTCCAAGGGCCACGCCCGAGTTTTGTGTGCAAGATGAAATAACAGGAGAACATGGGATCAGCCAGAAATGTCACTCGCTACATCACCCACGGACGCGTCACTCGCGTCGTCATCGTCCTCTTCGGCATCGTCGCTGCCATCGGCGACGCCCCCATCGCCGTCGTCAACCACGTCGCCTTCGTCTGCGACGACCACCACTGCGTCATCTTGTGAAGCGAAGGCCCTGACCAACGCGTCCACATTGTCCTCAACACAGTGCGCCAGGTCGCCCCGGACGGCCGTGGGTACGGGGGCAATGGCGGCGTCGAAATCAAAGTTGGGTTCGGCATTCAGAAGGTGGCTGAAGACACGGGAGAAAGTGCGCTCAAGCAGGCCACGACCCCTTTCCTCCACAAGCTGGCGAGCTCTGGCAGATCGAGCCTCCAGGCGCGTCACCACCTCGGTGAAGAATGTCAGGTGGCTGGCATAGTCATTCGAGTGAGGGGCTGATGCATCCTCGTCGCAAATATGGCCCAGGGCGGTATTGGCCCTGTTCCGGAGATCCTGAAGCATAGGGGCATGCACGCGCTCTAGCGTTCGTCGTTGGAGCACTTCCTCCGTGTTTTGCCGTGCGACGGCCTCAGCGTCATCAACCCGCCTCCGAAGGGAAAGCAGCTCGGTGTGGGCGGAGGCCAAGTCCGCCTGTGTCGTAACCAGGGCGGCGGCCGTGGCTTCTGCACGCCTCTCGGCCTAATCCAACCTGGGCCTGAGGGCAGCGGCCCTGCCCGCATCCTCCGTACCCGCGAGCTTCAGCTTCAGGTCGTACCTACCCTCCAGGTCTGCGCGAACCTCGGCCACCCGGCGCTCGACCTCTTCCTCAACTCTAGCCTCGCGAGCTCCGACGGCATCTTCTGCTTGGGCAACTAGATGCTCCCTCGTCTCCAGTCGCTCGAGCTCGAGGCTGCGCTCCACGGCTTCCAGGGCCAGCGCCTCCTCGCGCTTCCGGACCTCCTCTTCCTCCGTGGGCGTCCCCCTCAGCGATGCAAGAGCGACCCTGCGCGCCTCCACCTGCTGCTCAAGAGACGCGCTCCGGGCCTGGAGCTCCCACGCGCGCTTCTCCGCAGCCTCGCAACGGCGGTCAGCCTCGCTAGCCTCTTTCAAGGCCCGCGAGCGGGCCTCATAGGAAACCTTGAGTGACGCCTCGGCCTTCGTGCTCTCAAGGTCACGCCGATAGCGGCCGAGGTTGATGGCCGCCCTCAGCTTGCACCGCTCCTCCACTAGCCGGAGACCTTCAGCCTTAAGGCGCGACTCGTCACCCGCGAGCTCTTCACCAAGTCGACTCATCGCGCCCATCGCCTCCTAGAAGAGCTCGTGACGAACTACGCTCTGCCCGCGCTCGAGCTCGAATGCTCGGCCCACCTCGTCCTCCACCTCGGGGGCTGCAGGCGGGGCGCCAAGTGGCACGCCACCTCCCGGCAGGGGGCTGGGGGCTGACGCCGCACCTCACGTCAGCCAGTCCTCGCGAGGAGCCCAAGCCGATCGGGGCTCGCTGCTTGAAGAGGAGTCGAAGATCGAAGCCAACCAACTGCTGTCCATGAGCAAAGGAGGAGTCTTGGGCACGCCCACCAAGCTCCACGCCAGACCGTGGGGGAGGGGTGGCCAAGCCGCGGGCTCAGCGCGCCACGAAGGCGGAGACGCTCCCCCAACCGACCCTGCTCCAGGGGCAGCAGGCAGACCAGGAACGCTCAAGGGCGATGGGGGAGTTGATGAAGGAGGAGGCCGCTTCACAGAAGGCGCAACAGCTTCAACGGAAGGAGCCCAAAAGGATAGACGTCAGGATAAGAAGACCATGCGCAAGAAGCCATGGTAATAAGATACTTAAGCGTCAATGGCGATGTACTTTCGTCGCTTCAACGGCCCGAAGATATTGTTGCTGCTGGGGGATCCCTTCCTCTTACGGAGCTCCTCGAAGTCCACACAAAGACGACCAAAGCGTTGGACATGACGGCCGGTGTGCGGCGGGGCCGAAGAAGAGCTGAGAGGGATGGCTTCAGGGGTGCCCGGTTGCGGCGGACAGTCGAGCGCCATCTCACCACAACCTCCCGAGGCTCCTAGAGCCTTGGCCTCGGGAGCCGCATGCCGCGCCTCCTCAGTGACTGACGCCTCAGGAGGGGGTCGCAGGCCCCCGAGGACGACGCCCCAGGATCACCACTCGGCATGTGCTCCTCAGCACTCGAGCCACCGGCCCCCGTCGGAGCTCGCCCTCCCGCACCGTCACCTGGGGCGAGCTCGGCACTGGCGGCGAGGAAGGGAACCACGACGACGGGGTTGTCGCGGGATCCCACCAGGCCGATTGGGCGCAGCCCCCACTCATCAAAGGAAGGCATGCTCGCGGCAAATGCGGCTTTGTTCTCGTAGCGGTACAACAGGCAGCTATTCCTGGGCATCTCATCCGGCAGAGGGACACCCGATAGGACCATGAGCACCGTTTGCCACGTCGCAAGAGGAAGCCCCTTCTCCTGAAACCTCATGTGGTCCTGGCTGCGGAGCAAGTCCCACATCGGGCGGGAGTGGCGCTGAAGTGGAGCGACTCGACGCTTGACGAACTCCTTCACCACCATGGGCGCGGTCACACCGAGGTCCTTCAACCACCTCAGCCTGGCCCAGACGGGGGCAAGGCGGGGGCTCGTGAGCTTTTGATGGCCCCAGCCGGAGTTTGGAACAGCAGGCCCCGCCGGAACTTGGAGCAGAGGGCTGAGCACGCCGGCGTCAACAAACACCCATCGTATGCGGAACTCGCTCGTGGATGAAGGAAGCTCGAAGTCAATCCCCGCGCCCGCAGTCGCGGCCACGGCCTGGAAGCCCACGCACCCCGAGCTCTGCTAGGGACCGGTCAGATGCAATGAGAAGAAATGGCGGAGGAGGGCCACGGAAGGAGTGATGCCCACCATGGCCTCGCACAAGAAGGCGGAGATGGCAAGAAGGGTCACAGATTGAGGGTCGAGATGAAGCATGTGGATCTGATAATGCTCGAGCACCGCATTGAAGAAGGCGGAGAAGGGAGGAATCAGACCAGCCCAGAGGGCATCAATGAAGATCGGGACCTCAGTGGCTGCCCGAACCATGCGAGTGTGAGACGCGGGCCAAGCCACCGTCTCTCCCCACTCGTTGAAGCTGGAGGCAAGCATGGGGCGCACCTTGTCCATGGCCTCGTGTTTAGCACCCAAGACCGGCTGAGCGCAGGCTCAAAGGGCGGAGGCGCAGTTGGCGAAGACTGAGGTTTCTTCCCCTTTTCAGCCTGTTTCGGTGCCATGGCGATGAAGCAGGCGGAGCGCAAGTCAGATTGGAAGGGCAAAGCAGGGCCTCGAGGAAGCAGGGAGATTGGAGGAGCCAGGGGTGGGCGAAGAAAGAATAACTGTGTGAGAGGCGGGGGCCGCATAGCCAGGCGGATTCAAGGGCAGCGTGGGGAAGCAGAGACGCCCACGTCCAATCAACCGCCACGCGTCAACCAAGGCCGCAGGCTTTTGGGGCCCGCGGTGCTCCGTACTTGACCCTTGGCTTCGTCGCGAAGCCAAGCCCGAGCGCACCTTGGGCCCGGGGGCTACTGTCAGCGTTCTGGGAAAGGGGGTCCCCGGACTTGCCTGCCTGCGGCCCACGGCGTGGGTAAGCCAGCAGGCCGTACGGCCCATCTTCATCAACAAGGCATCCAAGACCCTCGCGAGGGGCCAAGCCTCGCGAAGCGGACGACACAAGACCTCCTCAGGAGTGGCCTAGTCAGGCAGGCTCACGAGGAGCGGAGATATCAAGGCGGGGCAAACCTCACGAGGCTCTCGTGACGTGAGCCATGACGATCGGCACCAGGCAGGCGCCAGCGCACGCAGCGTCCTTGTTTCCTCTTTGGTGCTAAGGAAGCAGGCGCAGGCGAGGAGTACTGAGGCATCAGGCAAAGGTTGCTATATCGGTGCAACGAGACCAAGACCAGGAGGACGGCAAGACGGAGGTCATCGTGGAGCCCAAGACGGCGTCACCACCAGAGCCTTTCGCAGGCGAAGACCACTTTTGTCAGGATAGCTTGTACTAGCTGTCCCCTTCAAATTTGCCCGCCATTGTTGGCTCCCTTCCTGCTCAACATTTGGGAAGAGGACCAGGGCCTATATAAGTAGAGCTAGCCACCACAGTAGAGGGATCATCTGATCTTGATCCGATCTGATCGAGAGCCTACCCTAGCCACAAGAACACCTCAACCTCAGGAGGTTGTTCTCCCCTCTGTACTGTTCATCATCAGCCCAAGAGGAAATCACCACCACCAAACTGGAGTAGGGTATTACACCACAATGGTGGTCCGAACCAGTATAAATCTCATGTCTTTTTGTGTTGCGAGTTCGTCGAGTTCGTCCACGAGATCTTAGCGAGCTAGGGCATAGATCGGTAGGAGGGAAAGACTTCGCGCGCACCCCGGTGTTCGAACCTTAAGGGTTTGCCGGAGCCCCACATCCGACAAGCTTGGCGAAAACTTAAGTCATAGAGGTGCATATAATGGCAAAGAAAGATGTATACGAGCAAGCAGCACATATATATGGTGGGCTCTAGGCTCAGTAGAATAATGAGCTTCTATTTGGAGAAGCCCCCAGTCATAGTGGGGTGTATACATTTAAAGATGTGTACCCCTTAAGTGGTCGGCTGACCCGAACATATACGGGAAACCGTATAAAAACGAGAAAAGAAAAAACTGAAAAGGAGAAAAAGGAACAAAAAAAGGGGTATGTCTGGACTTATGCGTAGAATCTTCGGAGCTGGGCAGCATTCCAAGGATTCGGCTCAAGGCGATTATCCGATGCATTACGAAGGCAGTAGGCTCCTCCAGTGAGAACTTCATCTATAATGAAGGGACCTTCCCATTTAGGTTTGAGCTTGTCCTTTTTCTTCTCTGGGAGGCGTAAAACGAGCTCACCAACATTGTACGTCTTTGCCCGCACTTATCTGCTTTGGTATCTCTGAGCCTGTTGCTGGTAGAATGCGGAACGGGCTTGTGCGACATCGTGCTCCTCCTCCAGGCCGTCTAGATCGTCCTGCCGATCGAGCTCGGCTTCTCTCTCTTCATACATGCGCACTCGAGGTGAGTCATGAATAATGTCACAGGGCAAGACAGCCTCTGCGCCATACACCATAAAGAACGGTGTGTATCCGGTCGTGCGATTGGGCGTGGTCCGCAGCCCCCAGAGTTCGGAGTCGAGCTCCTTGACCCAGTGTTTATCCGACTCCTTTAGGGATCACACTAGTCTGGGTTTGATGCCGCTCATTATTAGGCCGTTAGCCCGTTCGACCTGGCCGTTTGTTTGAGGGTGATATATGGAGGCGTAGTCGAGCTTAATGCCCAGATTAGCACACCAATTTTTCACCTCATCGGCTGTAAAGTTAGAGCCATTAGTAATAATGCTATGTGGGACACCATAGCGTTGTACAACACCGGAGCTAAAATCAATCACCGGTCCGACTTCAGCCGTTTTTACTGGTTTGGCCTCTATCCACTTAGTGAATTTATCCACCATAACCAGTAAATATTTCTTCTTATGGCTTCCCCCTTTAAGGGGTCCGACCATGTATAGCCCCCAGACCGTGAAAGGCTAGGTAATGGGGATTGTTCTTAGGGCTGTGGGCGGCATATGGCTTTGATTGGCAAATAGCTGGCACCCGACACAACGCTGTACAAGGGCCTGTGCATCTGCTCGGGCTGTGGGCCAGAAGAAACCTGTACAGAAGGCCTTGCTTACGAGGGCCCGAGCTGCGGCGTGATGGCCGCAGAGGCCAGCATGTATTTCGGCCAAGAGCTGCCGCCCCTCCTCCTCGGAGACACACCTTTGGAGAACTCCAGTAGTGCTTTTCTTGTACAGTTCTCCTTCATGAACTTTGTAGGCTTTCGAATGTCGAACTATGCGACGGGCCTCGTTTTGGTCATCAGGGTTCGGTCCATGGAGCAATGGCGGCCATAATTACATAGGCGGAAGGTGTCACTTCGGTTTTCGAGCCCCCAATGTCATTAGAATTGTGTTCGGCATCTGAGGGTATGATCGGCGCCGGACTAGTTTTGTCGTTCTCGTCTTGCCATACCACGGATGGCTTGAAAAGCCTTTCAAAAAAAGTGTTGGGTGGGACAGGATCGCGCTTAGCACCCATTCGAGCAAGGATGTCCGCTGCCTGATTACTGTCTCGAGCTGCGTGATGGAACTCGAGCCCCTCAAAGCGAGCTGATATTTTGAGTACGACATTACGGTAGGCCGCCATCTTTGGATCTTTCGCATCGAATTCTCCATTTATTTGGGATATTGTGAGGTTTGAGTCCCCAAGCACCTCGAGGCGTTGTATGCCCATAGAAATAGCCATCTGGAGACCATGCAGTAGTGCTTCATATTCGGCTGCGTTGTTGGAGTCCGTGTACATGATTTGCAATACATATCGGACTGTGTCCTCTGTAGGGAATGTTAGGATGACACCAGCCCCCAATCCGGCTAACATTTTGGAGTTGTCAAAGTACATCACCCAGTTGGAGTATGTGCTGTACTCTTTAGGGAGTTCGGCTTCTTTCCATTCGGCGACAAAGTCGGCCAACACCTGAGATTTAATAGCTTGGCGTGGCTTGTATGTTATTTCAAATGGTAAGAGCTTGATAGCCCATTTGTCAATGCGGCCGGTGGCGTCTCGATTGTTTATGATGTCATTGAGTGGTACTTCGGAGGCCACCATGATCGAGCACTCTTGAAAGTAGTGTCGTAGCTTCCGAGATGCCATGAAGACTGCATACGCTATCTTTTGATAGTGCGGGTATCGGGATTTGCATGGTGTGAGGACCACCGATACACAGTATACTGGTTTTTGGAGTGGGAACTTGTGTCCCTCTTCCTCTCGTTCTACGACGAGCACAGCGCTCACCACCTGGTGAGTTGCAGATATGTACAGCAACATAGGTTCGCCGATGTTTGGTGCGGCAAGGATTGGGTTGTTTGCTAACAAAGTTTTTATTTCTTCTAACCCGGCTATTGCTGCGTCCATCCACTCAAACTGGTCGGTATGTCGGAGCAGGCGATAGAGCGGCAGTGCCTTCTCTCCCAATCTAGAGATAAAGCGGCTCAAGGTTGCCACGCACCCAACTAGTTTTTGGACCTGCTTTAGGTCTGTTGGCATTGCCAATTGTGACAGGGCTCAGATTTTTGCCGGATTTGCTTTGATTCCTCTATTGGAAACAATGAACCCGAGCAGCTTTCCGGCCGGAGCACCGAAAACGCATTTTTCCGGATTGAGCCGTATGCCCTTTGTTCGGAGGTTGTCGAATGTAAGGCGTAAGTCGTCCACCAATGATTCGACATGTTTAGTTTTGATGACTACATCATCTACATATGCCTCCACCATCTTGCCAATTTGTTTTTCCAGGCATGTTTGAATCATGCGTTGGTAAGTGGCACCAGCGTTTTTGAGTCCGAAAGGCATAGTGTTGAAGCAGAAAGGCCCATACAGAGTAATGAATGCCGTTGCGGCCTGATCGGATTCCTTCATCTTAATTTGATGGTATCCGGAGTATGCATCGAGGAAGCACATTGAATCATGTCCTGCGATTGCATCGATGATTTGGTCAATGAGGGGTAATGGGAAGGGGTCCTTAGGGTAGACCTTGTTGAGGTCTTTGAAATCGACACAAAGGCGCCAGGATTTGTCCTTCTTTGGCACCATGACCAGGTTTGCTAGCCAGTCCGGGTGTTTGATCTCTCTTATGAACCCGGATTCGTAGTTTGGCTAGCTCCTCCCCCATAGCTTGTCGCTTGGGTTCGGAAAATTGCCGCAGCGTTTGCTTGACTGGCTTGAACCCCTTTATTATGTTGAGGTTGTGTTCGGCCAGTCTGGGTGGGATTCCTGGCATATCCGAAGGATGCCAAGCAAAGATGTCCCAATTCTCGTGCAGGAATGCTCTTAGAGCGGCATCGACCGTCGGATCCAGCTGTGCTCCAATGGCTGTTGTTTTATTAGGATCCGTCGAGTGAACTTGAAATTTGACTATTCCATCAGCTGGCTTGAAAGAAGTGGACTTAGGCCTCTTATCGAGGATTACGTCGTCTCTATCCACTGTGGAACGCAGAGCGGTGAGCTCCTCGGCCGCAAGGGCATCGGATAATGCCTCGAGGGCCAAGGATGCGGTTTTATTTTCAGCGTGGAGTGCTATATCCGGATCATTGGTGATAGTGATGACTCTGTTGGGCCTGGGCATTTTGAGCTTCATGTACCCGTAATGGGGTATGGCTTGAAAGCGTGTGAATGCGTCTCGCCCCAATAGGGCGTGATGTCTGTTGTTGAAAGGTGCCACGTGGAAGAGCAACTCTTCTAACCTGTAGTTCTTCGGCATGCCGAATACCACATCAAGTTTAATTTTCCCCGAGTATCGCGCTTCTCGACTAGGGATGATGCCTCGAAAGGTTGTACTGGTTTGCTCGATGCGGCTCTTGTCCATTTGCATTTTATCGAGTATGTCCTCGTAGATCAGGTTCAGTCCACTGTCGTCGTCCACGAGCACTTTGGTGAGCCGAAAGCCGTCCACGATTGGGTTTAAGACCAAAGCGGCTGGTGCACGGACTGATCGAGCCCTTGGTTTGTCGTTGGCGGTGAAAGTTACCGCCGTATCGTTCCAAGGATTTATTGCGGCTACTCGGTTGACTTCGGTGAGGTCGCAGAGCGCCCTTTTACGCCGATTATTTGAAGAAAAGGTCTCGAAGACCGTAAAGACATTGAGATCGTCGTCCTCTGAAGAGTATTTCTCTGAGGTCGTATTGGTGAGCATAGCCTCACCGCTCTTAGCCACCTGCCGGAGTACCCAACATGCCCGAAGGCTGTGTGTTGGTTCGGAATTTGGCGTCGTGTGTATCTGACAGGGCTTGTTGAGCCATTCATCAAGGACAGTTCTGTGTCCCGTTAAGGGCTTAATTTTCTTGTCTGTGGGATGATGATCAAGTGCCCCGTGAGGGTGCATCCTTTTTGCCCGTCCAGTGGGTGGCTTAAAGGCAGGTGGTTCCCACCGGGCTGTCTGGGCTTTCCAAGCGCTTTCCATTGCTCAATACTTCTGTACTATGTGTGCCAAATCTGCAAAGTGTAGTATGCGGTGTCGGTTGAGGGCATTAAGGATCCCCTCGTCCGTACAGTTGTGGCAAAATACTGAAACCGCATCGTCGTCGCAACAATCTTTGATCTTGTTTTTAACAAGGAGGAATCTGGCCCAAAAGTGATGGACTGTTTCCTGAGGTTGCTGCCGCACATACATTAGGTCGCATATGTCCAGAGGACCGGAATTGCTTGGGGAGTATTGCTTGTGGTGGGTGGGCGGGCTTAAATCTGAATGCTGACCCACTGTGGGATCCGGAGTTTGAAGAATTTCTGAGGTCATTGGCCCAGGATCCGGAGTGTCCTAGGGATTTTCAGGATCAACGTCTAGTTCTATGTTCGGAGGACAGAGGGTCTCTTCCCGAAGATGGGTATCCGGCTCACAGGCCTCGGAGATCCGAACATAGCTTGTTCTCAGCATAGGGGGAGAGGTATCCTCGGCTTGTTCCTCCACAACCGCTACCAGATTGGTGATCGGCGGGGACCTGATTTCCCTCTGATTGGGTTTAAGCCCGATACGATCATAGTCTGCTGCGATCCCTAGGGTGGCAATGCGATCTAGCAGTTCGTTCAAAGACGAGACATCTGCCAGATCCATCTTATCAGAGTGTTCGAGGCCGATGCGGAGATGATTTTTGGCAATTTGGGGGATCGCCTTTGGCTTAACGGCTGAGCGGGCACCCATGGTAAAACTGCCGAGCTGGAGGATCTGCCCAGGAACTAGGGCCCTTGTAGAGGTGATTGTGTCATTGATGGCAAGGCGAGCCATCGATCCTTCTATCGACGACACAGAGGAACTCTCAATGAAAGCACCAATGTCGGTGTCAAAACCGGCCGATCTCGGGTAGGGGGTCCCGAACTGTGTGTCTGAGAATCAAAGGTAACAGGAGACGGGGGACACGATGTTTACCCAGCTTCGGGCCCTCTTAATGGAGGTAATACCCTACTTCCTGCTTGATTGACTTTGAAGAGCATAGGGGTTACAAGAGTTCATCTACCTCGAGATCGTAATGGCTAAACCCTAAATGTCTAGCATGTATGATTATGATTGCCTCTACGGGCTAAACCCTCCAGTTTATATAGACACCGGAGGGGCCTAGGGTTGTACAGAGTCGGTTTACAAAGAAAGGAAACTACGCATCCGGACGCCAAGCTTGCCATCCATGCAAAGGAGAATCCCATCCGTACACGGGGGAAGGCCTTCTATCTTGTATCTTCACGGCGCATCAGTCCGGCCCATGCTATATAGCCCGGGCGCCCGAGGACCCCATAATCCAGGACTCCCTCATTACCCTGCCGTCCTAAGTAAATTTGCATGTGCCACCTCTCAAAACTTCGAATAAACATCCTTTTTGTGTGCTTGGATCGTTCATGGAACGATAGGAGGTGGTCGGTATCTTCCATGCTAAGCGGGTTATTCTCAGGTTGAGTGTTTATTCACTCACCATCGCACGAAAATAGGGTGGTAATAGGGATGCCCAGTCCCAAACTGCAAACATGAAAAAGAGTTAATCTCTCAAATAATCAAACAAAAACTCCCAATGGAGTCAAAACCCTTACTTTTATCGCTTGGGAACCTCCACTAGCATGCTTAGCATGGAAGATGTTGATAACTGATGGTCGTGAAGTAAATGAGAAGGGTGCATGTCTCAAAATATCATTTACCTCTGTCTTAAAACTTGAGCTCTGGCACCTCGGCAAATCACTGCTTCCCTCTGCGAAGGGACTATCTATTTACTTTTATGTTGTGCGCTAGAACCTGAGAGCACAACTATCATGACTTATGCATTGTGTGTAGCTAATGTTGGGTGCATCATGACTGGATCTTTTCTACCATGAATTACAATGTTTAGTCGCTGCTTGAACTTTGGAGGTGCTCTGCATTTATGTTTTGCGGTCTCAGAAAGGGCTAGCGAGGTACCACTATTGTCATATTATATCATGGTTGTTTTGACAACGTGTTACTATTTGAGGTATCTTATTATTGCTCGCTAGCTGATTATGTCATTGATATGAGTTAATATAATCTTTAAGAGTTATTGTCAACATGGTTAGTTATAATGTTGGCTGAAAACCTGGGTGTTGTTTAAGCTTATTTATGCAAACAAGAGCAAAAGAGTTCATAAAAGTTTCTCTTTTTCACTTTCAGTTTATCAACTAAATTGCTTGAGGACAAGCAAAGGTTAAAGCTTGGGGGAGTTGATACGTCTCCACCGTATCTACTTTTCCTAATGCTTTTCCTCTTGTTTTGGACTCTAATTTGCATGATTTGAATGAAACTAACCCCGGACTGATGTTGTTTTCAGCAGAACTACCATGGTGTTGTTTTTGTGCAAAAATAAAAGTTCTCAGAATGGAATGAAACTTTGCGAGGAATTTTTATACAATAGAAGAGAATTTCTGGAGCCAAGACCTACCAAAGAGGGGCACCTGGGTGGGCACAACCCACCAGGGCGCGCCCCCTCACCAGGCGCACCCAGGTGGGTTGTCCCCACCTGGTGGCCCCGCAGACCCTGAAACCGATGCTATAAATTCCTATTTTTGCAAAAAAAAATCTGGGAGAAAGAATTATCGCGATCCACGAGACGGAGCCGCCGTCACCTCCTGTTCTTCATCGGGAGGCCAGATCTGCAGTCCGTTTGGGGCTTCGAAGAGGGGGATCTTCGTTCGTCGTCATCACCAACCCTTCTCCATCGCCAATTCCATGATGATCCCCACCGGGTGTGAGTAATTCCTTCGTAGGCTCGCTGGTCGGTGAGGAGTTGGATGAGATTCATCATGTAATCGAGTTAGTTTTGTTAGGGCTTGATCCCTAGTATCCACTATGTTCTAAGATTGATGTTGCTATGACTTTGCTATGCTTAATGCTTGTCACTTTGGGCCCGGGTGCCATGAACTCAGATCTGAACCGTTTATGTTATCATCATTATATCCATGTTTTAGATCCGATCTTGCAATTTATAGTCACCTACTGCATGTTATGATCCGGCAACCCCGGAGTGACAATAGTCGGGACCACTCCCGGTGATGACCGTAGTTTGAGTTCATGTATTCACTATGTGTTAATGCTTTGTTTCGGTTCTCTATTAAAAGGAGGCCTTAATATCCCTTAGTTTCCAATATGGACCCCGCTGCCACGGGAGGGTAGGACAAAAGATGTCATGCAAGTTCTTTCCATAAGCACGTATGACTATTTACGGAATACATGCCTACATTATATTGATGAACTGGAGCTAGTGCCGTATCGCCCTAAGTTATAACTGTCTCATGATGAATATCATCCAACAAGTCACCGATCCAATGCCTACGAATTTATCTTATATTGTTCTTGCTAAGTTACTACTGCTATCATCACTGTCACACTTGCTACAAAATTACTGCTATCACTGTTACTGTTACCGTTACTGCTGTCACTACTATCAAAACTACCATATTACTTTGCTATTGATTACTTGCTGCAGATAATTAATCTTTAGGTGTGGTTGAATTGACAACTCAGCTGCTAATACCTTCAAATATTCTTTGGCTCCCCTTGTGTCGACTCTATAAATTTGGGTTGAATACTCTACCCTGAAAAACTGTTGTGATCCCCTATACTTGTGGGTTATCAGAGGGCGATTGCTGATCACGGAGGAGCATGAGCAAAGTATTTGGAAAAGGTAGTGACACCTGATAAATCAAATAGCCCATTAGGTGTAGTTGCAATATCACCTGACCCACAAAACACAGCCCCAACTCTAGCAGACTCTTGCCCTACTACACTGGTCATTTCTGATGCCCCCACTCAACAGACCCCAACTGCAGCAAACAGTATGATGATGCCAGTTGACATAGCACCAGCTCTACGACGCAAAACCCCGATTCCAGCAAAGAGTACACCAAATCCAGTTGCCAAATCCCTTTTCGAACCAGAGAGAGCCCCAATTGCAGCAAATAGGACCCCTGTTCCATTTCTTCCCGGTTTAGAAGACGAAGCTTATATTGTTGTCAGGAACTTTGTGCGCATCTTTCCTTCATGGAAAGATTATACCGCAGACACAGAACAATTTCCAGTCTTCATCTGCAACTTACGCGTAACTAATGTACTAATGTTATTCATGGTAATTACTGCATATGTTTCTGCTGATAGAAGACACAAGATTTCATTCTTTTAAATAGGCGAGGACCAAACTGGATTGTCAAGACAAGCAAGGGTTGGTTGCGCTTTTCAAGCACTCATTGATGAAGTATCGTTCCTACCTGAGGCAAGCGCACTTCGATGGCAAGCCTCTAAACAAAATTTATGTAAAGTCTCCGGTGCTACATTTATCAGACAGTGACTGGAATAATCTTGTTACACATTGGTCTCGTCTGCAGCGTAAGGTACTGTCTATGATATCACATCACAATTTGAACTACATTTCTGCATTTGCCTTAACGTCTCACTTGTACGAAAACTGTTAGCAGAAGAACATTCATTCTCAAGGGACCACAGAATCTCGCAACTATACTGCACACTACATTGCTCTTGTGAGTACCTCTTGCCCTGTATGACCATACTTACTTTCATAGCCGGTTGATTATGTAGCATCACTGCACATGTTAGCCTTGTTATCGTCCATTTGGTGGACATTATAAGATCCGTATGGACTCTTACATAAATTTAGAATCAACCCAATGCTTTTGAAGAGGTTTAGCTCTGCAGTCCTCTTGTAAGGACTGAACGTCGTCTATCACTGTACTTACATTAACAGCTGCTCCCTCCATCCCATAATATAAGAACCTTTTGTACAGTACACCAGTGTTCAAAACACTCTTGTATTATGGGAAGAGGGGTTGGTTCATTGTGTAGCATTCTGCATCTTATCTTCCTCGCCCACCATTTACTAAAAAATATCAGATCTATATTTAATCTTACCAAAAAGTTGAATACATAGACAATGCCAGTGCAGAAGTATAGCCCATTGCTCTTGTCAGTACATTTTGTCCTGTAACGCTTGTACTTCCAGGGATTGGTAGTTGATTATGTAGCATCAATCTGCATCTTATCTTCATTATCCTCTATCCCTTCCAGTATTATCATATCTATAATTACTCTCTACAAAATGTAGAGTATAGCCAATGCTTATGAAGAAGATTCTGTGCTAAAATTCTTGAGTTATCCTTCCCTTGACATGGAGAAGGGCATTATAAATCTGGTGTTAACTGTCAATGTAAGTCAGTCCTTCTTAAGCCTTTATCCTCAACTGCTGTTTAATTTGCTCATACTCCCTGTCGTTAACTGCTGTTTAGTTTGCTGTTTCTATCAAAATGCACGTTCGCAACAACCGTAAGTTCCAAGTTTTACTTGTAAAACCAAATTCCTTATTCATACCATGCACATTACTCAATACTCCCTATATGTATGCTTGTTTTTGTGGATCTATAATCCAGTGTGTGGTGAAGCAGCCCACGTTTGCACCTTGTCATCTCATGTTTTATCTTACTGATGTGGCTGATGATATGAACAACATGCCATGCACATTAACCAAAATAGATGCAATGATTGTCTTTGCCCTTCATCTATGCTTGTTATGTTGACATGGTAATCCAGTAGTGTGGTGAAGCTCCTCACATTATGAACAATGCCAAATTATGCTACTAATATTTTGAACTTACTCTTTATTTTCTAATTTGAATTGGATGGAATTGACAACACAGTTATCATCTTTGTTTTTACATGTGCAAAGCCTGTCATCTCTCTGCTTGTTTCAGGGTGATATGCCTGATGGCATGCACAAGTCTACTGAAGGCTGTGTGACAAACCCAACATATATTGCAGCAAAGAAGGCAAAACATCTTGAAGATAGCGAGATAACCCCAAAGTCTTGTCTTGATGCAGTGTTCAAGTTACTTGAGACTAGCAGTCAGACAAGCTCACAGAATTCGCTGTCTGAATCAGTTCGACTTCTTCAGTCCCAAGTTCTAGGAGAAAGGCATTCTGCAACTCAACTTTGACTTGAAGTCCTATCTCTAAGAAAGAATGCGGAGAACACCAATGAGAACCTCCTTGCTAAACAGCTACACCTGGAAGCTATGACCGACATGCTAGGCCGGTCTCACAGCCTTGCTCAGCAGCTTGCACAGCAGTTCCCGCGCAAGGCTAACCTTTCTTGAACTATCTTGGAAGTGGTCTCGGTTCAGTATTATTTTGTTACGCTGCAATGGTGCCCAGTTTTTGTAATCTGCTTCTTCGTCGCGCTTTATGATCACTGGTAGTGAACTTTGATGCCCAGTGGATGTAATATACCATAAATCCTTTATTTTATAGTGTAGGTTTATTCTAAGTTACTATGCCATAATTTATTTATTGTATAGAGCAGGTTTGTTCTTAATTCCTACTAGTTACTGCCATCATTTGCTATCTGAGAAAAAGTCTGATGTAGTCGACCGGGCCGAAACATTCGCCTCTAACGGGCCCGGTTTTTAGCGGGCCATAAGTGGGCCGGCCTGCAACTTTCTTGGGGCCGAATGGCCATTGGGGCCTTCACACTTTGCGCCAAGCCCACAACTTACTCCGGCCTATATTCAGCCCAAATTTTAGTTGGGCCTTTAGTGGACCCAGCGCTTAGTTGGGCCCATGTAGCTTTGGGCCATTAACAGGCTGAATATTCTGCTGGCCTGTTATGGCCCAGAAGAAACCATGGGCCTTTAGCACGCCGAAATGCATGTTGGGCCTCAATTTTCACTAGTCGTCGATGGGCCTTCAGCAGGCTAAAATGTAGACTGGGCCTTTTTGGCCCAGTTATATGATGGGCCGTTACCAGGCCGAAACATATGTCGGGCCTTAGTTGGCCCACTGATATCATGGGCCTTTAAGAGGCCGAAAGCTTAGTACAGGCATCAACGGGCCGAATTATATGACAGGCCTTTAATAGGCCCAAAGTCACATTGGGCTGAACTGTTGCCACCTTTACCACAGGCCGTTAGTGGGCCGGTTGTCATGTCTAACCATATATGGCCCATGGGCAGCACGGGCCATTCCTAGGCCGAAAGACACACCGGGCTTAAATGGGCCCATGTCTACATCGGGCCTCTAACAGGCCGAAAGTCACTGGGCCATAATTGGGCCCAAATATTCGGCGAACAATTAACGGGCCAGATCTGGCTTCTGGCCATAAATGGGCCATGTTTAAACAGGCCATTATTGGGCTAGCCCACTAGTACCTGAGTAAGTACTATGGGCCTTTGACTGGGCCAGCCTTTTTAACCTATATGGGCCTCTGTTGGGCCCTGCCATGTGTCGACGTATCATAGGCATGTCTCCTCCATTGGACGGACGACATCTAGCCCACCGAGGAGCAGACACGTGTTTCCTCCAGCCAACGATGATTTTACACGTGGAAAATCCTCATTGGTCCAGGCTGTTAACAGCTTATCGGATCCAAACTGGAACCCGATAGCTTAACGGCGACCCGTTACGGTGGATGCCACGTGTTAGGCACCCTTGACGAAAGCACTTCTATGACGCGCGATTTATAGTCATGGAAGTGGACACTTTCGTGATGATAATTTTGGTAATGTCATGGAACACTTCTACGACAGCACAGGTATGATTATCTTGATTCTGTCATAAAATCGTCATGGATGTACATGCATGACAAAAAACGTGACCTACTGTCACAAACACGTATCATCACGGAAGTGTATTTTTTTGTAGTGAATGCTTTGTGATGTACGGGGAAGCCGAGGCATGACTTTTGTGATCACATGGTTTGTGCTAGGACAAACCCTTCGTGTGACACAGATAAATCGCCAATGAATTTTTAAGTTTAACACATGTCATCTGATCGACGACTAGTTCACGCTTACTATGACGGTCAATGTTCGGTTTTCTCCCCTGAGGTGCTTGACTGAGTTAGCCAGAAGCACAATCGCAAGGGTTCTCCCTTTACCTTCTTAGCCGAACATGCGGAATGTAAGAGAGCAAACACAGGAGCCGGGCAACCCAACTATTGACACAAGACATAGTTCGGAACTAGTGCATATAATGCAATATCTGAGACGTCGAACACACAACGGAAAGTGGTGTCGGACTTAGTACATAGAGCTGATGAAAACATCAAGCCCTTGGTTAATTAACCAATTTGTATTTGCTACACAATGTGTGCATGCCAAGCTGTTCGAAGAGCGGAAAAAGGAGAAGAAAGACCGACAATACAAATGCCCGAACACCGTAAAAGGTGTTTTTATTTTCCATAAACTCGGGACGTCTATCCATACAATTGAACTGTCGAGGCATTTATTATGGGTGAAAAAGAAAATTTTACAGAGAAAGGTTTACACATGGCCTTGATTCATGGGTCGAAGCCCCAATTGTGCCCTGCTGCACGTCATGCCTTTGCTTCAGCTAGGTGGGTGGGCGTCCGTGTGGAAGAACGCATGCTAGCGAGGGGGGCCTTGAATAGGAACCTTGAAAGGTAGCCATGTTGTCATAGCTTTTGCTGGGCGAGTCCGGGGCCGTACCCGTTGCCTGTCCAAAGACGTGGTGATGCCATAGTTTGGTTGAGCCAAACACATGGTGTTTGTTGTTTGATATAAGCCCCCATGGAAGCCCCATGGTATCTTGAGCGTGAAGTTGTGCTGACGAGGCACGTAGAGCGCAATGACAGTGGGTGTGTCGTGGGGAGCGTATCCCTATTTGCGTCTTGCGCAAGCAGGCTCCCATGACGGGGACCGGGTTCAAGCCCGTTTAGCTGTATCTTTGGCCTTTACGGCAGGCTGATACCTAGGTCCGTTGGCGACAGCTTGGTCTTCGGCTGCCAGGGCCGCAGTATGTTCCTCGGTCTGGAGTGAGCGCTTCGTGTTACCGTTGATCGCTATGACTTTCGAAGGACCGGGCATCTTCAGTTTGAGGTATGCGTAATGCGGGACGGCCTTGAATTTGGCAAACGCCGTTCGTCCGAGGAGGGCATGGTAACCGCTGCGGAACGGAGCGATATCGAAGATCAAGTCTTCGCTGTGAAAGTTGTCTCGCGAGCCGAATACCACTTCCAGAGTCACCGTGCCTGAGCAGTGGGCCTCTATGCCCGGAATAACCCCCTTAAAGGTGGTGTTACTGGGTTTGATCCTTGATGGATCGATCCCCATTTTCCTCACTGTGTCTGCGTAGATCAGATTGAGGCTACTGCCTCCGTCCATAAAGACTCTCGTGAGGTGGTACCCATCAATGATGGGGTCGACTACCAGGGCCGCTGATCCTCCATGCCGGATATTGGTTGGGTGGTCCCTGCGATCGAAGGTGATCAGGCAAGCCAACCATGGGTTAAATTTTGGCGCTACGGGCTCGACGGCGTAAACATCTCGTAGCACGCACTTCCTCTCCTTTCTTGGTATGTGGGTGGCGTAGATCATGTTCACCGTCTCGACCTCAGGAGGGAAGGATTTTTGGCCTCCACTGTTCACCCTGCGGGGCTCCTTATCGTCCTTGCTTCGGGGGCTTTTGCCAGAGTCTTCGGTTGTGATCTTGCCGGCCTATTTTATCACCCAACAGCTACAGTTGGTGTGGTTGGTGGGCTTCTCAGGTGTGCCGTGTATCTGGCAAGTCCTATCCAGGATTGCATCCAACTTGGCTGGTCTGTCCTGGTTGCCTTTAGAAGGCTTTTTCCGTGACCCAGACTTTGGATTGCGGAATCCGGCATTTACTACCGTCTCATCGACTTCTCCGTCTTTGTGGCGACACTTGTTCTTGTTGTGCCATGGCTTTCTGTTCCCGTCCCGGACTTCAGAGGTGCCAAGGTCTTCTGGGTTGGTGCTTCTATGAGCCAGCCAACTATCTTCTCTAGCACAGAAGCGGGTCATCACGGAGGTAAGCGCTGCCATAGTTCTTGGCTTGTCCTAGCCGAGCTGACGTGCTAGCCACTCATCTTGAATACTATGCCTAAAGGCGGCTATGGCTTCGGCATCTCGAAAGTCAACAATCTATTTTTTCTTAGTCAAGAACCGGTTCCAAAATTGTCGGGCTCACTCGCCGGGCTGCTGGATTACGTGGCTTAGGTCATCGGCGTTCGGGGGCCGGACATAAGTGCCTTGGAATTTAGCTCGGAAGGCATCCTCGAGCTCCTCCAAACATCCGATGGAGTCTTCAGGGAGGCTATTTAACCAGTGTCTGGCTGGACCTTTGAGCTTTAACGGTAGATACTCGATGGCATGGAGGTCGTCTCCTCGTGCCATATGAATGTGCAGTAGAAAATCTTCAATCCATATGGCCGGATCTGTTGTCCCGTCGTATGGCTCGATGTTTACGTGTTTGAATCCTTCCGGAAATTGGTGCTGCATCACCCAGTCCATAAAACGCAGAGGGTGAGCAGTGCCCCCTAACTCGGGCTACGTCGCACCGGAGATTGTCTGTCATCCGGGCTCGTTGCTGTTCCCGAGCTCTGTCATTTCTGTCTAGCCAGGCTTGGTAACCATCCCATCGGGAGGGTCGTCTTTGGGTCCGTAAATGGACCTCGTCAGGCCCGCCCGAGCGTCCAGGTCGCCTTGTAGGTCATAGTCATAAACTGGTCGTAATGGCTCCTTGCCTTGACGACGAGGTGGAGCGGGAGGCTGTTCGGCTTTATCAGCTGTCCTGTCCCATCCTCGAGGGGGGTGGTCCGACTGTTCCGCCTGAGTGTGCCTTGGGGGTGCTTGCTCTATGGCTTCGTCATCGAATTGCGGCAATAGTCTTTGCATTGGGTAGCTTTTGGTCTGCCGCATGTGGCCGTACTCCTCTTCGACGGCTAGGACCTTGGTCCATCTGTCATTGAGGGTATCCTGGTCGGCCTTTATTTTTTGCCACAGTTTCTTCAGGCTAAGCGCGGTGGTAATGAGCTGCCGTTTGAACCGCTCTTGATCCAGCGGGTCTTCGGGGACGATGAAATCTTCGTCACCCAAACTGGCCTCCTCTTCAAAAAGGGGGAGGTAGTTGCTTTCTTCGGAGTCGCTGAGGTCCTCGGGATTGAGCGGGTCCTCATGCTCTCCGTGGTTGTCTTGTGGCTGTTCGTCGGCGCCGTGGTCGACGAGGTTGTCTGTATTGTCCGGAGTGTCGTTTTCTCCGATGTCCATGTTGCTCGCGTGGCTTCGACGTGCCCTTGAGCGGCGGTGTTGTTTGCGGCGTTTTGGCTGCTCAACGCTGGGCTTGTTGTTATCTCTCCTAGGGTTGTTGTCGTCGTCTTTACGAGTGTCCACCATGTATACGCCGTAAGTGGACATGGCCGTCCAATGGCCGGTGACGGGGGGAGCGGCGTCGGCGTTGGCCGTGGCTCCACTGTCTTCGTCCATGGAATCGACATTTTCCGAGGTGTAGTCCAACATGTCGGTTAAGTCCTCGACTGTGGCCACTAGTGTAGGGGATCGTAGCATAATTTTAAAATTTCCTACGCATCACCAAGATCCATCTATGGAGTATACTAGCAACGAGGGGAAAGGAGTGCATCTACATACCCTTGTAGATCGCGAGCAGAAGCGTTCCAATGAACGGGGTTGATGGAGTCGTACTCGCCGTGATCCAAATCACCGATGACCGAGTACCGAATGGACGGCACCTCCGCGTTCAATACATGTACGGAGCAGCGACGTCTCCTCCTTCTTGATCCAGCAAGGGGGAAGGAGAGGTTGATGGAGATCCAGCAGCATGACGGCGTGGTGGTGGAAGTAGCAGGATCCCGGCAGGGCTTCGCCAAGCGCAAGCGGGAGGGAGAGGTGTTGCAGGGGGAGAGGGAGGCGCCAAGGGCTAGGGTGCTGCTGCCCTCCCTCCCCCCCACTATATATAGGGACCCCTGGGGGGCGCCGGCCCTGGGAGATCGGATCTCCAAGGGGGGGCAGCGGCCAAGGGGGAAGGGGGGTGGCTTCCCCCCCAAGCCAAGTGGGGCGCCCCCCACCCCTAGGGTTTCCCACCCTAGGCGCAGGGGGAGGCCCAAGGGGGGCGCCCCAGCCCACTAAGGGCTGGTTCCCTTCCCACTTCAGCCCATGGGGCCCTCCGGGATAGGTGGCCCCTCCCGGTGGACCCCCGGGACCCTTCCGGTGGTCCCGGTACAATACCGATAACCCTCGAAACTTTCCCGGTGGCCGAAACTGGACTTCCTATATATAATTCTTCACCTCCGGACCATTCCGGAACTCCTCATGACGTCCGGGATCCCATCCGGGACTCCGAACAACTTTCGGGTTTCCGCATACTAATATCTCTACAACCCTAGCGTCACCGAACCTTAAGTGTGTAGACCCTACGGGTTCGGGAGACATGCAGACATGACCGAGACGCCTCTCCGGTCAATAACCAACAGCGGGATCTGGATACCCATGTTGGCTCCCACATGTTCCACGATGATCTCATCGGATGAACCACGATGTCGAGGATTCAATCAATCCCGTATACAATTCCCTTTGTCAATCGGTATGTTACTTGCCCGAGATTCGATCGTCGGTATCCCAATACCTTGTTCAATCTCGTTACCGGCAAGTCTCTTTACTCGTACCGTAATGCATGATCCCGTGGCTAACTCCTTAGTCACATTGAGCTCATTATGATGATGCATCACCGAGTGGGCCCAGAGATACCTCTCCGTCATACGGAGTGACAAATCCCAGTCTCGATCCGTGCCAACTCAACAGACACTTTCGGAGATACCCGTAATGTACCTTTATAGTCACCCAGTTACGTTGTGACGTTTGGCACACCCAAAGCACTCCTACGGTATCCGGGAGTGGCACGATCTCATGGTCTAAGGAAAACATACTTGACATTGGAAAAGCTCTAGCAAACGAACTACACGATCTTTGAGCTATGCTTAGGATTGGGTCTTGTCCATCACATCATTCTCCTAATGATGTGATCCCGTTATCAATGACATCCAATGTCCATAGTCAGGAAACCATGACTATCTGTTGATCAACGAGCTAGTCAACTAGAGGCTTACTAGGGACACGTTGTGGTATATGTATTCACACATGTATTACGATTTCCGGATAACACAATTATAGCATGAACAATAGACAATTATCATGAACAAAGAAATATAATAATAACCATTTATTATTGCCTCTAGGGCATATTTCCAACAGTCTCCCACTTGCACTAGAGTCAATAATCTAGTTACATTGTGATGAATCGAACACCCATAGCGTCCTGGTGTTGATCATGTTTTGCTCTAGGGAGAGGTTTAGTCAACGGATCTGCTACATTCAGGTCCGTATGTACTTTACAAATATCTATGTCTCCATTTTGAACACTTTCACGAATGGAGTTGAAGCGACGCTTGATATGCCTGGTCTTTCTGTGAAACCTGGGCTCCTTGGCAAGGGCAATAGCTCCAGT
The DNA here is from genome assembly GCF_002575655.3 of Aegilops tauschii subsp. strangulata. Lineage (NCBI taxonomy): Eukaryota > Viridiplantae > Streptophyta > Magnoliopsida > Poales > Poaceae > Aegilops > Aegilops tauschii. The sequence continues at coordinate 387,556,057 of NC_053035.3, forward strand.
GTTGTCACAGAAGAGAGTCATCGGGCCCGACGCATTGGGAATCACCCCTAGGTCGGTAATGAACTCCTTCATCCAGATTGCTTCTTGCGCTGCCTCTGAGGCTGCCATGTACTCCGCTTCACATGTAGATCCCGCCACGACGCTTTGCTTGCAACTGCACCAGCTTACTGCCCCTTCATTCAAAATATACACGTATCCGGTTTGTGACTTCGAGTCATCCAGATCTGTATCGAAGCTAGCGTCGACGTAACCCTTTACGATGAGCTCTTCGTCACCTCCATAAACGAGAAACATATCCTTAGTCCTCTTCAGGTACTTCAGGATATTCTTGACCGCTGTCCAGTGTTCCATGTCGGGATTACTTTGGTACCTTCCTACCAAACTTACGGCAAGGTTTACATCAGGTCTGGTACACAGCATGGCATACATAATAGACCCTATGGCCGAGGCATAGGGGATGACACTCATCTTTTCTCTATCTTCTGCCGTGGTCGGGCATTGAGCCGTGCTCAATTGCACACCTTGCAATACACGCAAGAACCCCTTCTTGGACTGATCCATATTGAACTTCTTCAATATCTTGTCAAGGTATGTACTCTGTGAAAGACCAATGAGGCGTCTTGATCTATCTCTATAAATCTTGATGCCTAATATATATGCAGCTTCTCCAAGGTCCTTCATTGAAAAACACTTATTCAAATAGGCCTTTATACTTTCCAAGAATTCTATATCATTTCCCATCAATAGTATGTCATCCACATATAATATGAGAAATGCTACAGAGCTCACTTTCTTGTAAACACAGGCTTCTCCATAAGTCTATGTAAACCCAAACGCTTTGATCATCTCATCAAAACGAATGTTCCAACTCCGAGATGCTTGCACCAGTCATAGATGGAGCGTTGTAGCTTGCATACCTTGTTAGCATTCTTAGGATCGACAAAACCTTCCGGCTGCATCATATACAATTCTTCCTTAAGAAAGCCGTTAAGGAATGCCGTTTTGACGTCCATTTGCCATATCTCATAATCATAGAATGCGGCAATTGCTAACATGATTCGGACGAACTTCAGCTTCGCTACGGGTGAGAAAGTCTCATCGTAGTCAACCCCTTGAACTTGTCGATAACCCTTAGCAACAAGTCGAGCCTTATAGATGGTCACATTACCATCCGCGTCTGTCTTCTTCTTAAAGATCCATTTATTTTCTATGGCTCGCCGATCATCAGGCAAGTCAGTCAAAGTCCATACTTCGTTTTCATACATGGATCCTATCTCGGATTTCATGGCTTCTAGCCATTTGTCGGAATCCGGGCCCGCCATCGCTTCTTCATAGTTCGAAGGTTCACCGTTGTCTAACAACATGATTTCCAGGACAGGGTTGTCGTACCACTCTGGTGCGGAACGTGTCCTTGTGGACCTACGAAGTTCAGCAGTAACTTGATCCGAAGCTTCATGATCATCATCATTAACTTCCTCCCCAGTCGGTGTAGGCACCACAGGAACATCTTCCCGCGCTGCGCTACTTTCCGGTTCGGAAGGGGTGACTATCACCTCATCAAGTTCCACTTTCCTCCCACTTAATTCTTTCGAGAGAAACTCTTTCTCCAGAAAGGACCCATTCTTGGCAACAAAGATCTTGCCTTCGGATCTGAGATAGAAGGTATACCCAATAGTTTCCTTGGGGTATCCTATGAAGACGCATTTTTCCGACTTGGGTTCGAGCTTTTCAGGTTGAAGTTTCTTGACATAAGCATCGCATCCCCAAACTTTTAGAAACGACAGCTTAGGTTTCTTCCCAAACCATAATTCATACGGTGTCGTCTCAACGGATTTCGACGGAGCCCTATTTAAAGTGAATGCGGCAGTCTCTAAAGCATAGCCCCAAAATGAGAGCGGTAAATCGGTAAGAGACATCATAGATCGCACCATATCCAATAGAGTGCGATTACGACGTTCGGACACACCGTTTCGCTGCGGTGTTCCAGGCGGCGTGAGTTGTGAAACGATTCCACATTTCCTTAAGTGCGTACCAAATTCGTGACTTCAATATTCTCCACCACGATCTGATCGTAAGAACTTTATTTTCCTGTCACGTTGATTCTCAACCGCACTCTGAAATTCCTTGAACTTTTCAAAGGTTTCAGACTTGTGTTTCATTCGGTAGACATACCCATATCTACTTAAGTCATCAGTGACAGTGAGAACATAACGATATCCTCCGCGAGCCTCAACACTCATTGGACCGCACACATCGGTATGTATGATTTCCAATAAGTTGGTTGCTCGCTCCATTGTTCCGAAGAACGGAGTCGTGGTCATCTTACCCATGAGGCATGGTTCGCACGTGTCAAATGATTCGTAATCAAGAGACTCCAAAAGTCCATCTGCATGGAGCTTCTTCATGCGCTTGACACCAATGTGACCAAGGCGTCAGTGCCACAAGTATGTGGGACTATCGTTATCAACTTTACATCTTTTAGTATTCACACTATGAATATGTGTAACATCACGTTCGAGATTCATCAAGAATAAACCATTGACCAGCGGGGCATGACCATAAAACATATCTCTCATATAAATAGAACAACCATTATTCTCAGATTTAAATGAGTAGCCATCTCGAATTAAACGAGATCCTAATACAATGTTCATGCTCAAAGCTGGCACTAAATAACAATTATTGAGGTTTAAAACTAATCCCGTAGGTAAATGTAGAGGCAGCGTGCCGACGGCTCACATCGACCTTGGAACCATTCCCGACGCGCATCGTCACCTCGTCCTTCGCCAGTCTCCGTTTATTCCGCAGTTCCTGCTTTGAGTTACAAATATGAGCAACCGCACCGGTATCAAATACCCAGGAGCTACTACGAGTACTGGTAAGGTACACATCAATTACATGTATATCATATATACCTTTGGTGTTGCCGGCCTTCTTGTCCGCTAAGTATTTGGGGCAGTTCCGCTTCCAGTGACCACTTCCCTTGCAATAAAAGCACTCAGTCTCAGGCTTGGGTCCATTCCTTGACTTCTTCCCAGTAACTGGCTTACCGGGCGCAGCAACTCCCTTGCCGTGCTTCTTGAAGTTCTTCTTGCCCTTGCCTTTCTTGAACTTAGTGGTTTTATTCACCATCAACACTTGATGTTCCTTTTTGATCTCCACCTCCGCTGATTTCAGCATTGAATATACCTCAGGAATGGTCTTTTCCATCCCCTGCATATTGAAGTTCATCACAAAGCTCTTGTAGCTTGGTGGAAGCGGCTGAAGGATTCTGTCAATGACCGCGTCATCCGGGAGATTAACTCCCAGCTGAGACAAGCGGTTGTGTAACCCAGACATTCTGAGTATGTGCTCACTAATAGAACTATTTTCCTCCATTTTACAGCTGAAGAACTTGTCGGAGACTTCATATCTCTCGACCCGGGCATGAGCTTGGAAAACCATTTTCAGCTCTTCGAACATCTCATATGCTCCATGTTTCTCAAAACGCTTTTGGAGACCCGGTTCTAAGCTGTAAAGCATGCCGCACTGAATGAGGGAGTAATCATCAGCATGTGATTGCCAAGCGTTCATAACGTCTTGGTTCTCTGGGATTGGTGCTTCACCTAGCGGTGCTTCTAGGACATAATCTTTCTTGGCAGCTATGAGGATGATCCTCAGGTTCCGGACCCAGTCCGTATAGTTGCTGCCATCATCTTTCATCTTGGTTTTCTCTAGGAACGCGTTGAAGTTGAGGACAACGTGGGCCATTTGATCTACAAGACATATTGTAAAGATTTTAGACTAAGTTCATGATAATTAAGTTCATCTAATCAAATTATTCAATGAACTCCCACTCAGATAGACATCCCTCTAGTCATCTAAGTGAAACATGATCCGAGTTAACTAGGCCGTGTCCGATCATCACGTGAGACGGACTAGTCAAGATCGGTGAACATCTCCATGTTGATCGTATCTTCTATACGACTCATGCTCGACCTTTCGGTCCTCCGTGTTCCGAGGCCATGTCTGTACATGCTAGGCTCGTCAAGTCAACCTAAGTGTATTGCGTGTGTTCCGAGGCCATGTCTGTACATGCTAGGCTCGTCAACACCCGTTGTATGCGAACGTTAGAATCTATCACACCCGATCATCACGTGGTGCTTCGAAACAACGAACCTTCGCAACGGTGCACAGTTAGGGGGAACACTTTCTTGAAATTATTATAAGGGATCATCTTACTTACTACCGTCGTTCTAAGCAAATAAGATGCAAAACATGATAAACATCACATGCAATCAAATAGTGACATGATATGGCCAATATCATTTTGCTCCTTTGATCTCCATCTTCGGGGCACCATGATCATCTTCGTCACCGGCATGACACCATGATCTCCATCATTGTGTCTTCATGAAGTTGTCACGCCAACGATTACTTCTACTTCTATGGCTAACGCGTTTAGCAATAAAGTAAAGTAATTTACATGGCGTTATTCAATGACACGCAGGTCATACAAAAAATAAATACAACTCCTATGGCTCCTGCCGGTTGTCATACTCATCGACATGCAAGTCGTGATTCCTATTACAAGAATATGATCAATCTCATACATCACATATATCATTCATCACATCTTCTGGCCATATCACATCACAAGGCACATGCTGCAAAAACAAGTTAGACGTCCTCTAATTGTTGTTGCAAGTTTTTACGTGGCTTGTATAGGTTTCTAGCAAGAACGTTTCTTACCTACGTAGAACCACAACGTGATATGCCAATTTCTATTTACCCTTCATAAGGACCCTTTTCATCGAATCCGTTCCGACTAAAGTGGGAGAGACAGACACCCGCTAGCCACCTTATGCAACTAGTGCATGTCAGTCGGTGGAACCTGTATCACGTAAGCGTACGTGTAAGGTCGGTCCGGGCCGCTTCATCCCACAATACCGCCGAAACAAGATAAGACTAGTAGCGGCAAGAAGAATTGGCAACATCTACGCCCACAACTGCTTTGTGTTCTACTCGTGCATAGTAACTACGCATAGGCCTGGCTCATGATGCCACTGTAGGGGATCGTAGCATAATTTTAAAATTTCCTACGCATCACCAAGATCCATCTATGGAGTATACTAGCAACGAGGGGAAAGGGGTGCATCTACATACCCTTGTAGATCGCGAGCGGAAGCGTTCCAATAAACAGGGTTGATGGAGTCGTACTCGCCATGATCCAAATCACCGATGACCGAGTACCGAACGGACGGCACCTCCGCGTTCAACACACGTACGGAGCAGCGACGTCTCCTCCTTCTTGATCCAGCAAGGGGGAAGGAGAGGTTGATGGAGATCCAGCAGCACGACGGCGTGGTGGTGGAAGTAGCGGGATCCCGGCAGGGCTTCGCCAAGCGCAAGCGGGAGGGAGAGGTGTTGCAGGGGGAGAGGGAGGCGCCAAGGGCTAGGGTGCCGCTGCCCTCCCTCCCCCCCCCACTATATATAGGGACCCCTGGGGGGCGCCGGCCCTGGGAGATCAGATCTCCAAGGGGGGCGGCGGCCAAGGGGGAAGGGGGTGGCTTCCCCCCCAAGCCAAGTGGGGCGCCCCCCACCCCTAGGGTTTCCAACCCTAGGCGCAGGGGGAGGCCCAAGGGGGGCGCCCCAGCCCACTAAGGGCTGGTTTCCTTCCCACTTCAGCCCATGGGGCCCTCCGGGATAGGTGGCCCCACCCGGTGGACCCCCGGGACCCTTCCGGTGATCCCGGTACAATACCGATAACCCCCGAAACTTTCCCGGTGGCCGAAACTGGACTTCCTATATATAATTCTTCACCTCCGGACCATTCCGGAACTCCTCGTGACGTCCGGGATCCCATCCGGGACTCCGAACAACTTTCGGGTTTCCGCATACTAATAACTCTACAACCCTAGCGTCACCGAACCTTAAGTGTGTAGACCCTACGGGTTCGGGAGACATGCAGACATGACCGAGACGCCTCTCCGGTCAATAACCAATAGCGGGATCTGGATACCCATGTTGGCTCCCACATGTTCCACGATGATCTCATCGGATGAACCACGATGTCGAGGATTCAATCAATCCCGTATACAATTCCCTTTGTCAATCGGTATGTTACTTGCCCGAGATTCGATCGTCGGTATCCCAATACCTTGTTCAATCTCGTTACCGGCAAGTCTCTTTACTTGTACCGTAATGCATGATCCCATGGCTAACTCCTTAGTCACATTGAGCTCATTATGATGATGCATCACCGAGTGGGCCCAGAGATACCTCTCCGTCATACGGAGTGACAAATCCCAGTCTCGATCCGTGCCAACTCAACAGACACTTTCGGAGATACCTGTAGTGTACCTTTATAGTCACCCAGTTACGTTGTGACGTTTGGCACACCCAAAGCACTCCTACGGTATCCGGGAGTGGCACGATCTCATGGTCTAAGGAAAAGATACTTGACATTGGAAAAGCTCTAGCAAACGAACTACACGATCTTTGAGCTATGCTTAGGATTGGGTCTTGTCCATCACATCATTCTCCTAATGATGTGATCCCGTTATCAATGACATCCAATGTCCATAGTCAGGAAGCCATGACTATCTGTTGATCAACGAGCTAGTCAACTAGAGGCTTACTAGGGACACGTTGTGGTCTATGTATTCACACATGTATTACGATTTCCGGATAACACAATTATAGCATGAACAATAGACAATTATCATGAACAAAGAAATATAATAATAACCATTTATTATTGCCTCTAGGGCATATTTCCAACAACTAGGTGGGTGGTGGGTGGGACGTAAAATTCCCTGTAATTTACCTCGAGGGGTTGCTGGACGCGAGCCGAGGGTGAGTCATCTCGAATGGCCATCATCCGGATTCGGTCAAGCGCCTCGTTTAACAAAGCGAGGCTTACCGAGTTGGCGCAAGGTGGCCGCTCAGGACCGGTCTCTATCGCGAGAGGGAGAGGGGTCGTCCAGGTCCGGGCTGAGCCTTGGTCTCCAAGGGACGAGTCGACCTCAAGGCCCGGGATCGGACGCGCAGCCGCGTAGTCCGGAGGGACCGAGGATGAAACCTGGTCCTCGAATGCTTCCTCCGTGTTGGGGCTCGAGGCCGAGATGGTGAGCGGGAGTTCGGTAGGGGATGATTCCTGGTCTCCGAACTTTAACCCGTCGCTAGGGCTCAAGGCCAGATCCGTGACATGGGGGAGGGTTTGGCCGAGAGTGACTCTTGGTGTCCGAACACCGCTCCCGTGCGGAGGC